>NC_134568.1:2695461-3001961 GCF_050947875.1 Dermacentor variabilis
CGACATTCGCCCTGAAATAAAGATGTCACACCACAATTTCTAGAACGAACTCCTTTTTGCGTTAGCAAAAAGGAGTTGAGGTTGAGGTTGAGTGTGAGGTTTGCTAACGCATTTGCAATGCGTTAGCAAACCTCACATACATATCGTGCCAAGATATTTGGTGAACTTGGAAGAGAAGGCCCAATTGTGACCACAATGGAAGTCAGCTCACTTTCGGGCAAAGAATAAAAAGAAACTCATTGGGTAACACAATGACAGTCAAACTAGATCAAATGCTAAAAAAAGAAAAAAAATGCTCGCCACGATCCGCACAGCCAGCAACACCCCCCCCCCCCCCCCAACCTTCTTCTCAAAAACAACATCGTGATGCACGCAATGTCGCCCTCATGCGACAAAGTATCCACTGATTTTGAATGTCATATGAAGCGTTGCGTGGCTAAAACGAGTACATAAGAAGAAACGAAACGTCGACACAAGTGTTTGTATTTCATGTCTTCATGCGGTCCTTGTTCTTGCTGCGCTACACCTCATGCCATTGCATGATGACCAACCAACAATCTCACACAACCATCTTCATTGAGTGTTTGTAGTTGTTATATAGATGCACTGACGCAACCACTTGCAAAGTGCGTGAGCGTGGTGTAAAACCGCCTATAAATTACGAAGCACATGTTGCAAACGATGGCGCAGTGGTTTGAGCAAGCAGCATCCAGTGGCACATTGCCGTTAGGGCACGAGTTGAAAGGCCGCTGGCTGTGCGCTGGTGGACAAAATTCGTCGTCCCTCGTACGACGGTGAAGCATACTTGAAGGATGTGGCCGTCATTTTCGGTGTAAGGGTGCGTCGACACTAACGGAAAAAAGGCGCGCCGCGAAAACAGGCTCGCGGCAGCATTGTCCTGCGGCAGAGCGAATGGGTGTCAGAGCTATTTGTTGCGGGATTCCGCTCACCACCGATCGGGGATACCGATGATGACCAGCCGATTGATTCGCATGGCCAAACGCAGCGAGGAACTACACCCCCCTTGTATCGGTATCGCTGATCTCAGCCGCAGTGATTGCAGTTGATAGCGAATCGCTTCCTTACCACGGCGGCAAATACGCCCGCAAGTATGGCCATGCCAGCGCTGGCGCGTGCTGCCGCCTGCGGCATATCGCACGCGTTTTCCCCGAAAGTGAGGATATATACGTTCCTCCTATTGAGCGCAAACGTCTAAGCGCGTCGATTTCAGTATAAAGTTTCAGAGAATATTTACCTGAAGGAACTCTGGCACTTGTGACTATGAGGGCTGCTATGGGGCGCTTCAGTCAGCATGGGAAATTATGGAAAGTACATGAATTTGCCTAAAGCTTTGTCGTCCTGCCTTCAAAAGGCTTCGGGGATTTTGTAAACTCATAATTTTGAACAAAGTCGTGTAATACGTAATTAAAGAAACATTATTAAAATTGCCCGACGGCAGGATTCGAACACAGGACCTCTAGTACAGAAGACCAATATTGAAGCATTTACGTCATTGACGCATGCGCCGACAAGAGCCGTATACCGCCCTTACAAATTTCTCGCGGGCAAGTCAGCGCGTTGAGATGCTTGGTGTGTTTCCATTTCGCCACCTCGACAGGCTCAACCGCTGCAATTATTAGTGACTGCGTGTGTTTGCGGAGTCTTGTGTGCTTGGAAAAGTACTGATTGCTGTGAAATTTACAATGAAGGCCGATAAAGCGTAATAAGCGAAGTCGCAACGACGTCCGAAGCCACAAGCACGAAGATCAGACAAATCTGTGCACTTCCCATCTTTCCCATGGCACCTGAACGATCGCAGCGCCACTTTTGCGCATGCTGAGAGCACCGACTGAGCATGCGCAAAGCTTTTAGTCGCCACCGTTAGAGTGCGCTGACAGTACCGAATACTACGGGCTCCCGTGTTCGCGCTCAATAAAGTCCGAGGACACCTACGCTTTTTAATGATCGAGTTGTGAATGCGAAAGCATTAATGTACGATTGAACGCCGCTGAACAGTCCTTCGAGTTATTAACTCCTCTTGGGCAAGCGAGCGCGTTGAGACGCTTGGCCTAGATAGCACAAGGCCGGTACACTTCGATCCGTCACGTCATGCCACCTTGCCCGACTGCCATAAATTCTAATGAGTAAGATGCTGAGATTTTGACGTCACTGTTTCCGTCATGCTGGGCTCGGAAATTTCGATCCAAGTAGAAATGATGTCAAAAAGCAGATTGTACAGGCCTGCTATCTAAGCCGTAGGTTCGAAACTTCCTATCGCCAATATTTTTTTTTCTTTCTAATGTATTCTGATTTTTAATGCTATAATCGCTTTATAGCGATTACCGAGGCGAAGTAGGAACATAGGCGAGAGCTTGAAGGTACAAAGAACGCGCGGATAATACGGGCGCGGATAATCCAGGGTGACGTGGAGTCGCTGCGATTCCCTCTCCTCTCACGCGACACCTGGTGCGCCAGCGCCACAGCACGCGTACCCTTTCACCCCCTTTGCTCTGTCGACGCGCGCACGTGACATGGCGTCGCAGCCAATGGGAATTTAGGTGCTGTTTAGCGAACACCTGATTTTTCACTCAATGAGCCATTGCATGCTTTGTCATCAAAATGTAAAGATAAAACCTGAATGTAACGGCTGGGCAGACACGAGAAAATCAATTTTCAGCTATCAATTACTGTCGATTGCAGTGAAACGTTGGTCGTTCTACCAGGCGTACGGTACGTCCACACGAGAGAAAAATGCACGCACATTGACGAAGGCGGCGGCAGAGCGCGGCAGCATTGACGTGGACACAATTGCGGGCGTCTTTGCCGCCGCGGCAAGGAAGTGATTGGCTATCGTATCGAATCAGTGCTGCTGTGATCAGCGATGCTGTGAAGGGGGAGTATATTTCCTTGCAGCGTTCATTCACGTGGATAATAGGGCATCTCCTCATTGCTGTCCCCAAACTGCAGCGAGCGGCATGTCGCGAAAAAATAGCTCCGACTCCCATTTGCTCCGCGGTAGGGAAATGTTGCCGCTTGGTTAAGATAAAGCGCCGCCTCTACCACTAATTGTTATGGGGCCTGTTTCAGAGCGGCAGATATAGAAACCGAACAAATGTACAAACTGAAAACCCAATACTCTTTAACAAACCTCAACTTGTACGGACTAAATGCAACAGACGGCTTGCTATTGCGTTTGATTCCCTTCGCTTTCGATATACAGGGTGTTTCACGTAACTTGAACCAAGGCTTTAATGGAACTAATAGAAACTTTTCATCCGTTAAGTTATCGATTCATTGTATTGCATATCTTATGCTCACGAGCGCTGGAAATTTATGTAGGTAAACATGACAGGAAAAGGAAACCATGCCGTTTGAATATTTGCCTGTCAGCGGCACTTTGCGAGATTGCATGTCAAGCAGATCTAGCTCATTGCGACGAATTCGAAGGTCCAGCTGCGGAAGCGTCAGGAGTTTGTTAGCTTTACGTAGCAGTTCGATTTACCAGTTCCTTTCCCTACTAACAGTATAGTGTACGTATAGTATAGCATAGTATAGAATAGTATAGTAAGGCATAGTGTATAGCATAGTGTATATAGCTATGCTGAACATGTACTCGCATGGATCCGCTCGCAAGTGCAGAAATGTCACGGTTTTGGAGAGATAGTAGACTGCCTTTCGGCAGCATAGAATATTGGAGAAGCAAGCTCAGACGGACGACGTTGATTCTTAAATTTCAAATACATCCAGGGGTTTTACGAGCCAAAGCCACGAGAAGAATATAGGGCACGCCATGCTATTGATTTCCATCACCTGTGCTTCTCTAGCATGCACGTAGTGCACGGTACACGGGTGTTCTTGCATTTCGCCCATATCAAGATGCCGCAGTCGTGGCCGGATTTGTTGTGGCGTCCTCGGTCTTAGCAGCGCAACGCCATAGTCACTACGCCAATAGCGGGTGAAAATTGATCCATCTCCCTTTTTCCTGTTTTGACATGCAAGGTGTCCAAACTAGCCTTAGCCGAGCTGTCCCAATATGCATACGTTTGAGACATAACGGTGTTGTCAGCGCATCACATGTAGGCAAATATGAAAAGAGCCGCGTGGTCAAGTGCCCGCAAGCCACCGACACCAGATTCGAAGGAACTAACTCCGCTCCCTGTTTCACTCGGCAACCACCAGGTCAACGCGTAGGCAGCTCGCGATCAGCGGAAGCAGACACCGACAGCTCGCCGCTTACAGGCACGTTTGCCGTATTGAACAATGAGTGGAGATTTTCCTGCGGCGAGCGTCGGCGTAGTCGGTGGCGTAACCGTGCGAACGAGCACTACGAGAGATGAAAGAGCGAACGCGGAGCGGGATATGAAAGAAGCGAGCCATGAACGGCGGACACGAATGAGAGCGGCCCCTTCAGTAACGTGCACGCGGGATACTGCTGTAATACGCGATAGCCCAACTGCTCGATGCGTGCTCGTAACAGGTCTCAGCCGCACCGCTCCTTTCGTACTATCCTCTGTTCGCGTCAGCTCTCGCTCACGCTCGTTTTTTTTTTTTTTTTTGCTTGCTTTCGTCTCGTTCGCGCTTGTTTCGATTGTCATGGTTTGCGATTGTTTTCTGATCTGATTGTATGCGCGAAGCTCATTTTGAGCGGGAGCGTCTTAGGTGTCTTAGCTTTCTCCACAAGTTCTCAGGATTTCCTTGAGTCGCAGTGGAGTTTCCCTGAACTATACCATGTTTTTTTTTCAACATAGTGAGCGAGTCTCTAAACGTATCGAGCAGTTCCATGTTACATCAAGAACACAGAATTTCCATTTCTCTTTCCAGGACAGATACTGCAAAGCAGCTTCATCACCTGGCACGCACGCTTTCTTTAGCAGAGTGGAACACCCCAAATATAAGACGCCCCAGGTCCCATGAACTGAACACTTCCCTCCAACTCGGACTTCAACCCGGGCTTAATCGACGTGAGGCGTCGCTTCTGTGCCAGCTGTGGTTGGCAGTGGCCTTCACGAATGCTTACACGGTGCATTTTCTATGGCCGACGTAGGGTGCCTCGATGCCAGCGCATTGAGGCACCCTAGACCATCAGTGCTGCGTGTGACGTCGCTGGCAGCGAAGAGAATATCCGAGCATTTATTTTGCCACTGTCCTCGATTTCAGTCGCAAAGACAAAGCTCCAACGCATTGCGACAATTAAGGTAGGTCCACACTAGCGACAAAAACGCGCGCGACACCATGCACGCGGCAAGCGCTCGCGCGGCAGACGCGCGCGGGCAAGCCCACAGTCGCGTTTTGCGGCATGCGGCAACGGTCGTGGAGTCCCGCGTTGTCTCGTTCCATTCGATACTTCTCGTGACGATGCGCTCTCCGTTCTGCCAATTTTGCGTTCCATCGGAAGTGTCTGTGTTTTTTTGCGCCGCTGCCGGCCACCCTCAGGCATGTCGGATACGGACGAGGAGCTACTGATGGCTGTGAACACTATAATACTTATTTGTTCTTTACTTGTGCGACGCCGACGTGCCAGAAAGCGACCGAGAAAGTTTTGGGTGCACTCTATATGGCAGTACAGGGACACTGAGGGCCAGGCGCACACTCTGCTTCCCCGCCTTCACCTTTACTCACCTGTCATGCCAAACTGCTGCCCAATAATGTGCCAGAGGTTGGCGCGAAGCTCCTTGTCCTTAAAATCGACGTTCGATTTGTCATGGACGCATGCATATTCGCGAACGGTTTCCAAAAACGCCTCGATTGCGAGGCGACTTCTTCGTCGACGTCTCGGTGGCGGTGTGGAAGGCTTAACAAAAACAGCCCCCTTGACTGGAAATGGCCTCTGAGGTTTTACGACGTGCGCGTCACTGTTAAATCTCGGAGCCCACTGATTATGGTTCTGTGCATATGAGACAGGTGGCGCCACAACAGCGCGGCTCGCTTCTTATTGGTGCTCGTTTTGCGTCTGCCGGGAAAAAATGGGTCTCGCACCCATTCGCGCGTTTGCCGCACGTTGCTGCCGCTTTTCGTGAATCTTGACGCGCGCGACAGCACCGCTCGCTGCGCGCGGCGTGTCGCGCGCGTTTTTGAGGCTAGTGTGGACGTACCTTTAGACCGTGGGCTGCCGTCCGTGTAGGCCTTACATCAATACCGTCCCCATGTCTCGTTGGCCCGCAAGGCTGGGAAGGCGCTTTTGTGGTTGTTGAGGGCGACTGGCCTGTATGAACGCCTTTGGCTTAGTGGTGCCCTTCGCGCGCGCGCAAATTCACCGCGCCTTTCCTTCCTCCCTCTCTCATCTTTCTATTCGCCCCCCTTTTTCCGTCACCAGCGTTTGGGAGCTAACCAAACGTTTCTCTAATTAACGCCCCTGCCTTTTCTCCTTTTATTTCCTCCTCATCCAACGTTAACAACTGCTGTTTTCGGAAAACTGTTAAGGAATCAAATCGTCACTGGATCCTCAAGGTTGTTTAGCATCATATGACCTTCCGAGAAATGAATGCGATATTACAAAAATGCAAGCAAGGTTATTCTGCGAGAGGTTCAGAACTAAACACAAAACAATGTCGGTCGCATATTTTACACACGTAATTTTAGCTGTCGTAAATACGTGTGCATTTATATGGCCCACCCGCTGTGGCACGGTGCCTGACAATGGTTGACAAGCTGGTCTTGATCTCTGTCTGTCAAATACCACGAGCACTCGAACGGAACCGGGCGCACAACCGAGAGTGGTGGTCATGTGAGCAATTCGCGAAGTTTTCATCTGCCGCCTGATTCGCTAAATGTGCGTATGTTTGCTGCCATCCCTACAGAGACGAACACGCGAATAAATCTCAAAAAGATCCAATATTTATTGTTCCAACCAATCACGAAAATACCTTCTGAGAGCACTGGTAAAGCCATCACAAGGCAGAGAACCCTTGAAGCAATATGATTATGATAATCATCCGCATTTATGGCGAGTTCGCACAAAGGGAGTCGGCCACAAAGCGTACGGCAGGAGGTAGCCTAAATGAAATGTGCGCTAAGAATAGAAACAAAACAAAAAAGGACATTTCATCGTTTTGTGCTTTTCCCAATCTGATGTCATTCGCATTCAGTACTCGTGCTTGATATTATTCACGCGCAAGCTTCTTCACGCAAGTGGCCGCAGAACTTTCCTTGGCACAGCTGAACGGTTATATCATTTTATTTCCCGACACTCAGCACTCGCCGTCCCGACGCGGCGAATGGTGCCGGCCGCGGGGAGCCACATTCCGGTCCCGATGCGAACGTTCGGTCTGCCGCTCGCTTCACAATTTCAACAGCACCACACCTACAAAATCTCAGATCACGTGGCCACCATTTGTTCGAATTTGCATGAAACTTGCAGGGCTGTGCATGGGTGCCCTTGTGCTAATGGCACGTGCACTGTAAGGACTACGACATTCAAATCACCTGACTACCTTTTCTTTATTCCCAATGTTTCTGGCACGCGCAGGTCGGTGCGCGGGCACCCTCGAGCCATTGAGGCGTGTATTGCTGCCAGCACTTCGCGTTCGTCGGCGGCTGCGAGGCGACGCAGTTTGGTAAGCGATTCTTTGCGTTGAACATTATTTGCCCTTAGTCGGAGATAGTGTTTGTCAAGCAGGGTCGGCTCGGGTGTCATGTGCCAGACGCCGTCATTTTCCTCTGACCATTGCGAAAGTATACATCAGCTTAGCAGCCTCAAGACCAGGAAGAGCTATAAAACATTTAGCCATCGACGCATGGGGTACTAGAACTAAATGAGCCGACCCGCCGTGGTGACGTAGTGGCTTTGGCGTCGTCGTGCACTGAATGCGCGGTAAAGAAGCTCACGTGGTCAAAATTAATCCGGAGTCCCCCACTACGGCGCGTCTCATAATCGGATCGTGTTTTTGGTACGCTAAACGCCATTATTTAGGTAAATGAGCATGGTAAGCTTTTCTACAACATTTTTTTTCTTTCGGAGACAGAACTACTTGTGCGAAAGAGTGGGGCAAAATTTGTATCGCATCTTTCTTGAGCCGTCACTCCAACGAACGGACTACCGACTTGTTTCGCTGCTGCCGAGATGCCCGGATGTTTTCTCTCGCGTGCTACCTGGCTCGAGCACGCGCTGAGGATGCGGAGGCTCAACTTCGTCGTCGTCGTCGATCGGATCGTGGCGGCTCGCTGTGAACTCATCACTCTACATTTATGAGGTTGACGTCGAGGTTTGTTGCAATGACAATTGAAAGCAATTGCATCTTCCGAGAAAATGTATCCCTGCAGCCTAGTGCAGAACTTACCGCAGAACTTTGGCAGCGCACGAAACGTACAATAACGCGATCAATTTTGCAAAATGCTTGAACACAATTATTTGAAGGGAGCACACGTGCCACTTTTCGTTCACCCAAACCACGTATCGCGTTTACTTGTTCCCACAACTGCTGTTTTGCTCAGTCAGTCACTTATACACCATGTCTGAACTCTAGTCGCTCGGTCCACGCGACCATCTATACGAAACGAGTACCTCCTGCATCAGTTTCAGAAGCAGTCACGATAAAACATGACTTCTAATTTACCGTACTATGATTGCTCCATTCTCTCACAGTTTCTTCCAGTGTGTCTGCTGTATTCAACTGTAGCGCAGTGGACACGTGCCCGCCCGGTCCGCCGTCCACACAGAGATGACGAGCGCAGCCACAGGCAGACGGCCAGACCTAGGGCGCAGCCGCAGACTGAAGCTCACGTCGACAACCCGCAAGCGCAAGTACGTCCGCGTCCATCTGGAAGGAACCACATCGAGCGCTCTCAATCGAGGTGCTGAACTTCGTGCTTCCCATCGTTGCGTCTCAAGTCGCCGCACCTACGAGATGAGCTGGCGCTCAAGTCTTCCTGTTGGCCGCCAAGCACTACCGACGCGGCTACGCAGGTACGCTAATAGAGAGTTTCAGCAGTACCGTGTTACCGTACAGTAAGCACGATATACTGTACAGTATTGCAGTTCCGTACTAACCTACTGCGATGACCGAACACATTTTAGCTGCGTGTTTGACTCGATGCCTACGGTAACGTGATAATGATGATAATGGTTAATATTCAAGCCTTTCGGAATACAAGACTTATGTGATGAGTGTGAAATATTCATTTTGGTAAACTTGTTCATGCACGTATTACTCTTTACGGAAGTGCCGAGTTGCGGCAAACGTGGACGCCAGTCACAAAGGCGGTAGCGACATCTTGTGACACTTGGTCCAACAACAACGTACTACCGCACTTACCATACGGTAACTTGGCGCCGTTAAATCTCTTTAATACCGTGCCGGCTGCTGAAGGCACATGCGCGCACTTTGCGGTATGGAGAGACTTTTCGTACGGCATACTAGACGGTGAGGAGTGTATACCGCATGTATACGGTAACGTGCGCACTTTGTACTGCGAGCCGAGGCGGACCAAGCCAAACACAGTGAGAAACTGGCGTCGGCCACAAAGTCCACGCCGTTGGTCGGCGTTTGCCGTTGGGCGGCGTTTGCAGCGCAACACTCGCGTCATTTCTGGTAATATGTTGCAACCACACCAACCACCGCCGGCGCTTAGCTACGGGGAGAAGCTGGATTACAGGAGATACGAGAGCCACGCGGGAGAAAGAACATCAGGGGGCGCGCGAGCCAAGTTTCCCCACAGGGTTCGTCACCAAATAGAGTTCTGTGGGTGGTTAAGTATACGTATTTAAGTGCTTTGATGTCAGTAAGCCCTAACCAACACATGGTAGACGACCCCTCATGTTCCCACCCTGGGTATTAAGTCTTTGAAGGCCCTTTCAACACCGAATTCTTCTCTCAAGTTTTGGGAAACCAGGCATGTGCGGATCTAGATACACTGACATTAAAGTCCCCTGCTATAATCATTAGCATCTTCTTATCAGCAGTATTATCATACTAGGGCAAGAGAGATCAAAGTGTACTAAGTTAAACTTCAGGAAATTAGTTGCCGATTTGGTGCTTGAGAGGCATGTGGGGTGATGTACAAGACTGCCAGGACATTTTCTTGCCCATTGTACTTATGTTCTGCAAGTCATATATCCCCAATCTGATCTGTAAAGGCACTGGGTTTCTCTACATTGGGTGGTATTTTAGCCCGATCGGTATCACAGCAAAAGGGTTCATTTTGAGGCTCTTGTAAGGGGATTAGCACACCTCTGCATGGGCATCATAGTGGGGGCAGTGTGCAGCTGTAGTTTCGCATTGTGTGACCCTGCACATGTGCTGTTGTTTCGCCAGCAAGAGCGACATTTCAAGGGCCTGATAGGAGACAGCAGCAGCACGTCAAAGAGGGGAACATAAGACTAAGAATGCTAATTGCATTAAAAGAAACAGAGTATACACAGTATGAATCCTACACGTTAACATGAATATGTTGCATGACTGGCTACAACAAAAATCTGACGCCTGCATGCATCACGAAGATTATTCAGCAACACAAAAGAATACATGGTGGCAGCTCGCGATCAAACACAAGATCCTTCTATTTGCAAGGCTGAAATTGTGGCACAACACCATGTCTGCGGCACGACAGCTGCAGTGGGTTCCTGCTTTGAGTTGGGACATGGACAAAGGCTCCTGAACAAGAATGAGACGTCATTCGGCTATTTTGTCGTTTCAAGCATAGAGGTCCTCTGCTGACTGAGCACCTGGTCCGGAGCATGCCTATACATATTTTACCACTATGTCCCCGGCAGCAACACAGGTGTCATGATGATGATCATTGTGGCATTGCATTGCATGATCTACGGGAGGATCTAGTCTGCCTGATAATGATGATCATTGTGGCTTTGCATTCCATGATCTACGGGGGATCTAGTTTTCCTGCCACACCCATGGTGAATGCCCTACTAGAAGGCTGGATGGAGAAGGGTTGCCAGATGACCCGCCAAACAATTTCTAAAGGACCCTTTTTTTAAACGAGAACCACTAGAAGCAGCCAAGCACAAGGGCACAAAGCCCATGAGAAAACCCAGTGTGTTTTTTGGTGGTGCCAGTATTCGAACCCCGTGCCTATCCCGTATGAGGCTGATGGTCTGCCATAAGGCCATTACTGCAGTCACTGCCAAGTTGTGTTGCACCGCCCTAGCAAGCTATGATAACTAAGAAACTTTAAGGAAGCTAATGATGGCGCTGTGGGCGATGGAACAGAAAGTGATTAACACGAAGATAATAAACTAAAGAAGGCAGCATGGATGAGAGAGCAAACATGGGTGAATTATGTTCTAGTTGGAATTAAGAGGAAGTGAATCATTGATATGAAGTTGCACTGCACAGTTCTAATAGGACACACACGAAAAAACGAAATCACTCACACACACTGATTAAGTTTCCTTCGTGTTCTCTTAGATCTAGGCACTTCAATTAACTGCACATTTATGATCATTAACCAAGTACCCCACATGTAACTGTTTATTGAAGGAGTGGCTAGGCAGGTCATGTGCATGGAACAGGTAACCAGTATCTATTACAGTAGCAGAATGGGTGCCAATAGTTGGAGAACACAGTAGAGTGTAATAAATGGTTAGATGAGGTGGCACAATATTAGAAAATTCGGAGGCATGGTGTGAAGTCAGATGGCATCGGACAGGGTCATGAGGATTCCATTTCTTCATAAGTGAAGAGCAGGTCATAATGGGGATATAAAAAATGCATTGCTTCACAAGGGTTGAGTTTTCATGCAGCAACTACCACAAGGTTGCCTAGCTGTCCTGGATAGTGCGTCGACAAAGTGGGCATTTGTCAACATATTCAACCCTTCTGCTGTTCCTTTATCCACTGGACCATGTGCATCACCTCGTTCCATAAGGCAACCTCTCACAAGCAGTGCTTTCTATTCATTCTGTCCTTTCTTTCGCTCCACTTCTTCAACATGTATTGTTCTTAATTTGACTCTTGGAAGCACACCCCGCCGTGGTTGCTCAGTGGCTGTGGTGTTGGGCTGCTGAGCACGAGGTCGCGGGATCGAATCCCGGCTACGGCGGCTGCATTTCGATGGGGGCGAAATGCGAAAACACCCGTGTACTTATATTTAGGTGCACGTCGAAGAACCCCAGGTGGTCAAAATTTCCGGAGTCCTCCACTACGGCGTAACTCATAGTCAGAAAGTGGTTTTGGCACGTAAAACCCCACAATTTAATTTTTTTTTGGAAGCAGCTTCTTTCCCCGGCACCTGACAAGCAGTGTATCAGTGGGCTCCAGTGGAATTTCGTGGTCATTTACTCTCAGCTAGATGCTGCATTATGAACCGTCATTCACTGAAGCAAGACCAGTATACACATATTTATATATGCACATTTATGAATAACTTGACATAAATGGGTCATATAAATGCCCATAAGCTATTACAGGAGCAAATAATTTGTAACAAAATACACTGGACAAAAGTATAATAGAAAACTACTTCCACTGCAAAGTTTCTACCAATAATTTTTATTTAAAAAAAGTACAAATTCTCAAGCAACACGCATGATATTTAGCTAAGAGAGAGACAAAAGGGAAGGAAAGACGGAGGTTAGCCAGGGTAAGTACCGGCTGGCTACCCTGTACTGGGGAAAGGGGTAAAGGGAATAAAAGGTGAAAAAAGAAAGAATAATTTTAGAAAAATTCACACAATAATGCAAAAGCTACATTCTAGCTACATTCTACAACATTCAAAGATGGTCGCACAATTCACAAGCCTTTACAAACTTGAGCAGAGCCCTTAAGGCCTTGAATGCCGAAACCCGTCTGGGCCAGTTTCGAACTTTTTCTTCTGTGAAGGGGCGATTGTCCAGCTTTTCTAGCGCAATGGCGAGCACTTTTCTGAACCCGATATTTAGCAAAAATTTTCAAAATGACTCTGCAGGTCAACATGGAATGTGTTGTATGAACCCACAAACACGCTGAAATGCAGCTTCTTTCACTAGAAAATGTTTTGTTTACTCTAAATGCGGCAGTGAATGAGCAGGGGACTTAAATGAACGTAATGTTTAACTGTACATTTTGTCCAAAAGGCATTTTACATGAATGCCTTTACATTTTTGCAGAAAACACTGCAACATTTTCTATTCCAGGCACATAATCAGTGAAAGATGTATAAACAGGTGTCACACTAACTGCTCCGATCAATAATCATGTAATTATTGGATGGTGCCCAGCTACACAACAGTTTGGCTACTTCATTCTTTTAGAATGAAGAATGATTCATCACTCAATATCATGAAACATGAATCCATTAAGCTTATAATTTGTTAGCTCTGCATGGATAGTATGTTTTGGCAAAACAATGATAATAGATGCAATGCACAATAGGCAGCAAATTACATGAAAAGTTCAAGATATCAAGGTAGGAATGAGCTATAAATAACACGAGCACGTTATAAACTAGGCGTTCATTTGGAGCAGCATAAACAGAGGTGGGGCGCTATAACGTAAAACTATTCCACACTTTTCTATTTCAATTCTGCTATCAGCCCTCCGCGATTGGTCAAAAACTTTTTTCGACCACACCCCACTTCACCTGCCTTTCACGCGACGTCACGAAAACCGCAATGCCTCGTCATCTGATATGATGTGTACACACTGATTATGCATGATTTGACAGAAAAAAGAAAAACAGTTATTCCTGATTCGACCCCTTTTCGCCATTAGCCCTCGGCTATTGGTAAAAGTTTTCGGGCTGCACCCACTTCACCTGCCTCTCACGCGACGTCACAAAACCGCACAATTTCACCGCGTCAAAGTGACGTGTACGCGATAAAGATGCATTAATATGCCGAACAAAACTGAATTTTTTTCGGAATAGCCGCAGGCTGCCCCGTTCCGAAAGGAATAAAAGATGGCTGACGCCGATCGCTGAGACGCTGGCTACTCGCACCTTCCGGAGAGCATGGGTGTATTTGCGTATAATAAAACTTCTTGCGTGACCGTGTAACGTTTTCAAGCACTTTCGGCACGTTTACTACCTCATTCTGCCAACTCTTCTTTGCTGAGGGTCAGTTTTAGCGCCATTCTTAAGCTTCCGTTGCATGCCGCCGCGATTTTCGACCAGCCACCACAAGCTAAGTAAGGGAAAGCCGACCGATCGCAGACGCCGGCACCACCCTCTTCATCCGGTTATCGATTTTAAGTGCACTGGCTCTGCCCCAGTGAATCCCTCTCCACTTGAGGATTCTCCTCGCCTCTTGTCAGCCAATTAGATACGACAAGCCGCTCAGTGTAGGCAATGTTATTCGTTTTTCACGTAAACAAAAGTGACCTCCTATGAACGAGGAGAGCGTTTGATTGGTCTGTTCAGACAACCCTGCGGGTGACCGCCCGGTGCTTGCGTCGGTGGTTACGCAAATTTGACGTCAGGAAATTGGAATAGAAACATATCGGAATAGTTTTACGTTATAGGGCCCGTGGTCCCGAACACCGCCTCATCTCACATCACAATCGCGATGTATACGGAAAACAACTGACACCTGCACGACTAACAAGAGATGTCGCTAAGCTGCAAAACGTAAGATTAGAGTCTCTAGCACGTCGTCTGTAAACCGGTCGCATCGGTGGACGACAGACGACGTTCTTTTTTGATCGCTTTCCGCGTAATCGTGTCGTCCAGCGAGGTACTTTCGCTCCTCGGGGGTTAATTTTTGTACTTGCGAGGTGCAGGCGCCTTGGCCTCCGGCAGTCTCAACTTTGGATATTTCATAGGGGCTTCGCGTTTGATTTTGGTCGGGTAACAAGCGACAGAGTAGGCTGGTATCGCGATTCCCATCCAAGCGCTTAGTCAGTTTTTCCATGACGTAGCCGCGCAGAATCAAGTCGGCCGACTTGTCGATCTTCGTCAGCAGCAGGTTGCAGATGACGATCTTGCCTTCCGTCTTCCTGGTCAGAAGGGGCAGCGCGCAGCACGGCATGATCTCCAGCGTTGAGCTGAGGCACAGGATAAGGTCTGCGCCTCTGCAGTGCAGGTCGGCCGCTACGATCCCGTCCTCGGGCAGCTCGTGCTCCCTGTCCAGGATGGAATCGTGCAGGTGACCGCGACACATCCGACCTTTCTTCTTGGGCACGAGACACAACTCGCGGGTGGGCTTCTGGCCGACCGACTTGGTCGCCGTAGTCCTCACGAACTGCCGACCGCACTGGTTGCATCGGTCTAGAAACATGTTTCCGTGCAGGTCCGTGAGGATGTCCGGCGGGAAGCCCGACTTCAGGTGCAGGCCGTCGACGTTCTGGCTGACGAGGAACTTGAGCTGCGAGCTGCGCGCCAGCTCAACCAGGGCCATGTGCGTCGAAGTCGGTACCGCGTCGTCGAACGAAATGTTGACCTGCGGCTTCTCACCCTGCTGCTCCAGAGTCCAGACTCCACGCGGACCGCGGAAGTCGGGGATCCCGGCCGAAGTGCTAATGCCGGCGCCTGTGATCACTACGATGTGCTTGGAGGCCTGCATCCAGTCAGCGAATCGCGCGATCTTGTCTTCGAGCAGTGACAGCTCGTCGAAATGCTTGGGCTGGCCGCAGATGCCTTTATTGTCGTATTCGGACAGCCCGCTAGCATAATCGCAAGACATGGCGAACTTTCTGCGGCAACTTATGGTTTTCGCTCACACTTCCATCAACGCCGCTGCTGCTTGCTTTATATACGATGAAGCGGCTTGCAGAAGCAGGCCGAGCTATTATGAAAGCCTCAAGATGTTGAAAAACAAAATAAACGATTGCATTACGTAAACGTTGCACAGCTTTAAATTACAACAGAGCGTGAGGTAAGAAAACAGCAGTCACAGAGCACTAGGACACAACAAAAACAATCTAGCAACATTTTAAGTTTTGCTTCCGATTTCATGGCAGCTGCAAGCAAATCGCACGGCCGCAGTTATTAGATAATGCACTAACTTGGCAGCACATTTGTTACGCAAATCATAAAATTTGTTTTTGCCCTCTGATGCTTTAAGGGAAAAACAAGCATAAAAAATTGCATCCTCGTCTTTAGTTCGTGACGCGCCTCGTTTAATTTCCTGCGTACGTTGTTTAACCATCGGGGTACTTTTAAAAGATTGTAAACATGTGCTTGCATCTTTTCTCATGCGACTTGCGTTTCGAACGTAGGCGCCAACACGCGCTCTCTTCGGGAGTGGCCCATCTACTATTCCCACGTGGAACAGCGAGCAACGCACAATTTCACTGATAGTTCACGCGGGCTCCAAATGACGGTTACCTTCCACATAAAATACACCTCAGAATGTTTCCTGCTCCTTTATGTCCCTTCCTGCCCCTTTATGACCTTTGTTTATTTCATATCTGCTGCTATCGTTAGGTACATAGTGCACATAATTTTGCACGAGACCAGCAAGTTCAGCTGTGTCATGGATTGCCTAACGCTTTCCATTAAACAATTTTATTTTGCTAACTATTTCGAGAGTGGGATTCATCTCGAACTGGGCAGGTTGTTGACAAAACATGATACTCTTGAAAACTGACAGTGAAATAAATTTCTCAAGTTTTGTAACTCAACTTGCTTCATTGTGAAGAGATAAAGCAAAATACACAACATGATCAAATGTTGTAGTAAAAGCGTTGTATACGAATCTAGCAATGCGCATGTCTAAAGTCGCAAAGTGAGAGCAAAGTAAAAAAGAAGGAAAATCATCCAAAGAGCCTGAACGAAATTCTCGTTGATTTTGACAAGATTTTTGTTCTATAAATAAGTCTACCACAGCTTTTTCATCTACCAGATGACCGTCAATCCAGTGGGTCGTAAAAGACAGTTCAACATCAGTGAACCTCCGTCTTTTGATGCCAAAGCATCAACTGGCCGATTGAGTGAAAAAGCTGGCGTCTGTCGTGTGGACAAGCGAAGAACGGCACACAAGTTCCCATTGGCTGCAATGCCACGTCATGAGCGCGCCTCGACGAAGTAGAGCGGGCGAAAGGGAACACCTGCTGCTGCACTAGCGCGCCAGGTGTTGTGTGATGGGAGAGGGCATCGCCCTCAAGTCTCGGAAGCCTGTTATCAACGCAAGCTCTCACGTGCGTTCTAACTGCTCCTTGGTACTCTTCATAAAGAAATTACTGTATTTCTAAACAGAGTACATTCGAAAGGAAAAACAGTGGTAGTGAGTTTCGAGCCTACTACACCTCGCTCAGAGGCCGAGTGTCTTACCCACAGGGCTAAACAAGCATGTCCTAGATAGAAGGCCTGTGCACTCTGCTTTATGATGTCCTGCTACTTGGACCGATATTTTAATTCCCAAGCCCCACGTGAAGAAAGCGGTGACATCAAAATCGCCGCAGCTTACCAACGCCTCCTAGATATATCTAGGAGGCCTTGGGATTACTCAGGAGCACCCCCATGAATTTATAAGGTAGTCGGGCAAGGTAGCATGATGTCACAGATCGAAGTGCACCGGCCTTGTGCTCTCTAGCAGGCTTTGGCCAAGTGCCTCAACACACTCGCTCAGTGGCGTTCACTTGGACGTTAATGTTTTCGCATTCAGAACTCATAAGTAGTGCTTATGTGTCGCTGGATTTTTCTTTCTTTCTTCGTTGCCTTGTTGGCAGTATAACTCAGCCACTCAAAATGGCTAGGACTACTGTTACATCTTCCGAATCCAGCAGTACTTGTGAAAAGCTGTAACCTTGTTTCTGAGCAATGGGTGCATTAGCTAAAAAGTGACATAAAAATACTCATAAGTTACCCACAGTTTTGAGGAGGGTTGGATAATGCAGCTGTTATGATCAAAATTCAACAAGCTCACCCTTTTCCTGTGAATAAGGCATCAGGGTTAGTGCACTTGCTATTATTGCACAAGCTTCTAGTAAACCAAACATAGGCAAGTTTTATAAAAAGGTAATTATTCAGAAAGTTGTTATGTGTTGGGTATCTGCATAAGATTACGCAGGCCTTATTTTGCTGTTTAGTTTGCTACGATGCATTCATGTGTCCAACTAGGATTCAGCTTTCTCCGAACAACGCCAGAAGATTGCGGAATAGCCTTTTCAGCTGCAGAAATAATGCAGTTAGTAAACTTTTCATCAATTTCTTCAATGCTTAGGTCTGTTAAAATAAGCTCCTCCAGCCTGGCACTTTCTGTAAAAGCAGCCCAGCCTGCCATTTGTAACTTCCAGTGGCGTGGTATGTGGGATATAATGGGTAGTGTTGATGTAAGGTGGATTAAAGCAGGTAGACGATCACTGCCATATGGAGTCTCCAGTACGTCCCATTTAAATTCGGTAAAAATATCCTGAGAGGAAAATACTAAATCAAGGCAGCTAAAATTACGTGAAATCAGTGAAAAATGTGTTGGCGCACCTGAATTCAAAAGACAGATGTTGTTTGCCAAATAAAATATTCAATAAGTTCTCCTCTTTGGTCATTATTATCGCTGCCCCAAAGAGTGCAATGAGCATTAAGATCTCCAAATAAAACAAAAGGCTCCGGCAGCTGGCCAATTAAATTGTCCATATCTCGAGTTGTGAAATGGGTATGAGGAGGGATGTACAACGAACAGACGGTGATAGTCTTCAAAGATAAAACGGTGACAGCTACTGCCTCGAACGCAGTATTTAGTGAAACGTTCCGTGTGGGGATGCCGCTTTGGACGATAATAAAGACACCTCCTGATAGACGACTGGAGTGCTCGCGGTCCTTTCTTATGACAGTAAAACCTTTAGGAAAATGTGTATGTTTGGGTCCTAGGTTCGTTTCTTGAAGGCAGAATGCTACTGGTGATAACATATTTATGTCTTTGATGTCACCTAGATTATGAATTAGGTCTCCGCAATTCCATTGAATGATGAAAGCCATCTTATTGAAATCGAAAAAAGTTACTTATGTGTCTGAACTTACAAGTTGTAGGTGACATGTATTTAAAGTCTGACTACTCTTATGAAGGGCGGTAACCGTTCAGGTTACCTTTCCCTTTCTCAGCGGAGTTACAATGTGTTTCTCCTTCTGGGAGCACTCCAAGGAGCGCGGGTCTTTTGGCGTCAATGACGCCGGGGTTTTCGGATCGAGCTCCATCGCCTTTTCCGAGGCACTGGATGATCGAGAGCCCGGCGCCGAGACGCGCGTCTCGGGCCGTGGGATGCTGTTCAACTTCGGGCCCTGCGGCACTGTAGTCTGCCGGGCCGTCTTCGTTGACGATGGAGCAGCACTGGCTGCAGCCACCAAGGGGGCAGTTGGAGTTTCTACAGAAGTACCGGACGTCCACCCTGTAGACTCCTGAAACCGGTGTAGCGCTGCCCCCTGCCGCGTCACACTGGCACAGCTTACTTGAGGTAACTGCCCTAGCCTTTTCCTCGCTTCATAGAATGAAATCTTTTCCTTTACAGTTATTGCGATTATTTCTTTTTCTCTTTTCCAGCAAGGGAAGCTCCGCGAGTAAGCTGGATGATTGCCCTTGCAATTGACACATTGTGCGGCAGCATTCCAGTTGTCAGATGGATGGTCGTTGGCACTACACTGTGCGCATGTTTCTTTGCCTCTGCATGATTGAGATATGCATGCCCGAACCTCTGGCACTTGAAACAGCGCCTCGGGTTTAGTATGTACGGTCTGACGTTGATTTTCAAATATCCTGCGTCGAGTGAACTAGGGACAGTGCTACTACCAAATGCCAAAATCACATGTTTCGTCAGGATCTGTTTGTCATTTCGTCGTAGTGTGATTTTCCGAACGTTAATTACGGTTTGCCCCTGAAATCCTTCGAGGAGTTCTTCATCGCTGAGGTTCAGGAAGTTTTCTTCTGATATTACTCCCCTGCTAGTGTTGAGTGAGCGGTGTGGAGAGATTGTTACTTTGTTGTCACCAATATTGGTGAGTTCGGCGAGCTTTTCTAGTTGATCTTTCTGGGTCAGTTCAAGGAGGAGGTCACCGCTAGCCATGTTTGAGGCCTTATAACCAGGTCCAGTTTTGTTTGCTAGGCATTTCGAAACTATGACTGATGAGCTTTTTAACGGTGGTGTTGCCTTCACTGTGAAGAACGTGGTATTTTGGAAATGTGTCTTCGCTTGGTTTTAAAAAGAATTGAAAAGTTGCTTCGGTGCGACCTCTTTTCAGAGGCCGATCTGAAAGTCGCGGGAACGCTTCTGCCATTGGATGGTTTCAAAATTCGGCGGCGGTGGTAGCCACCGACCACCGAGCCCAACAAGGGGACGTACAGGTTCCTAGAAACCTGCAGACGCCAGCTATACACCGCCACTATAACCTAATGTATATACCCAAGGTAGAATATATTACACACGGTTAACCCTTGCCGAAAGGAAATACGGAAGTAATAGGAAGTGAAGAAAAGACAGGAAAGATGGAAAAGTGGGAGAAAAACACGAAGATTGGTGAGGAGGACAGGAAAAGGCGATTGCCGATTTCCTCCAGGTGGGTCAGTCTGGAGGTACCGTCTGCGTGAAGCTGAGGCCAAAGAGAGGTGCTGCCTCCGCCGAGGGGCCGTAAATGTCGAAAACACCTGGCATCGGCTCAACCACCAGGATCCACTCTTCCCAGGACACGACTAAGCCGTGCACGGTTACACGCGGGAGGGTCCAACCCTCGTGTTCTCGGGTACAGGCGCCCAAATCTTTAACTGGCGTGCGCCAGCGGTGACTTTTCTGTGCGTCAGCGCCGTATGACGGGGCGAGGCTGGAAACAGCCTAGCAAACGATGGGCCTAGCTGAGTGCGCTTTGTCGGCATGCGCTTTGCCTCACACTGTTTCTAGCCTCGCCCCGTCATACGGCGCTGACGCATGAAAAAGTCGCCGCTCGCGCACGCCAGTTAAAGATTTGGGCGCCTGTACGTGGTGTCGCAACACACCCAGCGCCTGTTGACGCGGACGCCCCTGCGGGGCCGAGTCATTGAGGCAGTATGTATTTGCCCGGTTCTAATACGACCCTAAACAAAATTCGTGCCTGCTTTCTATGCATCCAAAGTAGAAATCTAATGCACATTTGATTTCTCAGCAAGAAAAATGGCCAAGGTCTAATATTTGTTGCACAGTAGAGGCTGCTTTCCGATTATCAGCTTCGCCGCAATACAGCCATGCTATGCGGTAAAGCATACAAACGCCACGAACACGGTTTTGGTTTTGTATTCAATTGCACCATACAGGCAATTTCCGATTAAATTTCCTTGAGAAAAAAAATGTACACGTTAGCGTCGGGTAAATATTGTAATTAGCCATTGTGAGCTATTGTTGCTGCTTAGAAACCTTCCTAGGCCAGACCAAAAATAGGTGTTTTCTATGAGAAATGCTGCGTCTTCAATGCATTTAGTTCCCTGAACTCCACCACGACATGCTGCCGCTAAAGACTTTACTATTGGTGTCACCATAGTTGCCACATGCTTGCATGCTGACTGGCCAAGTTAGAATTATCTGCCGAAGGCTAATTTCAGAATCTAGATAATGAAAATTTGGGCCCATAGAAATGCATGGGTGTCAGCCGGGACCATAAGTCAGAATCGAAATAAACCAAAAATATAATTAACTGGAGTTGAAATAATAATATTCTTTCCTGTGATCATTGTCTCCGATCAATATTCCACCAACAAGAAGCGCGCGTAAAATGGCACGACATAAATAAAATTTTCTTTCGTAGCTTCATGTTACAGATAGGCGGCTACTGTGGCAAAAATTACGTGTTACTTTGAAAAACAATGTTAAAGATAGCAGTTCACCAGGCTAAAACTACAATTGTACCGGCCGACCAGAGTCACGGGCGCAACCAAAGCAAGTAAAACCTTAAAAAAATTTACAACACAGACTTCCTGCGAGAAAAACTGCGCGTCATGTTGCATAACCCATGTCACAAATATGTATACGTAACCAAAAGGTGTCAACATAAATTTGCTGTTGCGATATAGCACTATTATTAGAACGTACGTGCGTAATGGATCTCAGCGTCCGCAGCGAAATTACGTTGAACATGCCGCGAAGCGCGCCTCCGCCCCCAATCCAGATAAAGCCCCTCAATTTTTCAAAAGTAGCGCCATTCTTAGATCTTTCCGCCACCCCGCTCACCCTGGCGCGTCCTCCTCCACGCTTCCGGTCGCCCCGGCCTCCTCCGCTCCCCCATTGGCCCATCTGTGTCACGTGGAAGCAGGCGCCGCGCTTTTGTATATTTTTTCTTTCCACCGCGGAGCAGGCGCCGCGCTTTTGTATATTTTTTTACTTTCCAGCGCGCGCCGACCTCCATTGTTGGGCCTGCGCGACGAAAGTACGGCAGGTGGACTGACGGAGTGCGTTAGCGTAATATAATGTGTAGGGCCGAGAACTTAATTGCGATGCCATGCTGCAGCGCCCTTCGGTTGCCGCAACAGACACAGCGAGGGAAAAAAGCTTTTTGCTTTGCCGTCCGGTGGGCGCAACGCAAAAAGAAGTGTGGATTCGCAGGATCAGGTGGGCTGACTTCGAGGAAGTGGAAAAGAACGCACGGCTTAGTGAAGTAAGGGCCACGGCTACTCACAACTTCTTATTTCGAGCCTAGATCACGCCTTCGGTTTCGAAAAAGTGTGTGTTCATGCTCTGCGTGGTTTTTAGCGCGTTGTCTGACTTTTTTTTTTCGAATGTGCTCTCTTTGCTTCATGTAGTTTCGTCTTGCGGTGAAATGCACGCATCTGCAGCTGGCCTGTGACATAAAAGCGACTTTATTCAGGGTGTGTTTTGAGCTCCACCAGAAGTTAGCACATTCTCGACGCTTTTGCAAGGCTCAGTATGACTTACGATGCAGTCTTTTAGCTTCGAATGTACGCCCGCATGTATTGATTTGGTTTGTGGTGATTAACGTTTTTAACGTTCCGAAGCGACTAAAGCTAGGATGCAGGTCGTAGTGGATGGCTCCGGATAACTTTATCTAGCTCGCCTGGGGATGTTTAACGTGCACTTTGATCGTAGAGTCGTACGTGGGCCGGTAAATTCCTCGATGGCGTTTCATAATACTCGCGCGGGCGCGCTAGCGCTGCTTTAAAAGTTGGTGCCTCGGCGCGATTGTATTTCTTCAATAAATTTTATTTACTAGTTGTAACACCTTGCCATTCTTTCGTATTATTGACGGCGCCTCCAGGGCACCAAAGCGGCAACGGGAACACCAAAGCTAGAAGCAGGGCTGGATGGGGCTCGCCGTAGCCTGTGCATGCCAAGGGGGTATAAGATCGCGGACAGCCAATTTTGCATGTGAACACTCCCTGCGACGCCTGCATTATTGTAATGTCACGTGCTCTTCAGAGGCCTCCGTTAGCCATTACATGTGCCCTCCTAGAGCAGTACTTGTTCACACAGCCGCACACAGCCATTCCGGCTGTGGGCGGTCAGCAATCTCTCACGCACCGGCCGAGCAAAAGTATCCTGCAGGTATGAACCCACGAAACCACGTACACATACTTTCACGCTGTGAACACCAGAAACTTTGGTAATTACGCGCGTGTTTGAGTACACCGCGAGCTTGCGTCGTGTTTCAGCAACACGAACTCTCAACGTCGCGCGCTTTACGCCTTAAATACGCCTTGAATAATGGTCCTTTACTCTATTTCTTCCGCAATTGCAACACGAAATTCTAAAGGCCAGTAACCGACTGACGAAGAAAGATCTCGATTGAAAAAACTGCTCCTCAGGGCTCGAACGAACTTTTCTGCGAATTTCCTCCCGTAGCGTGTTAGCCGTCGTCTGCTACGGCAGGCCCACCACCGGCGGCGCCACCGTCGAGGCCGCGCCGAGCGGAGGAGGAGGGAAGCGAATGGCGCTACTTTGGGAGATTCAGGGGCTTTAAATCCAGATCGTTCGCAGCGCCCTCGCACAATTTTTCCACACTGGGCGCCTCAGCGGGAGAGCGCCGTTCGGTCCAATCTACTGTTGTCTAGTACAGTCTAATGTGTACAGATACCTTGCGGACGCCTTCTTGCTGTTGTGGCGTCCATCTGCTGCGAACATTTCACCTTCGTCAGGAGCTGCAATACGACGCATTTCGGTAAGTGGTTCTTTGCATTAAACACTATCTGCACTTAATCAAAAATACTGTTTGTCAAGCATGATCAGCTCCAGCGTCAGATGCTGGACGCTATCTTTTTTTCTGACCATTGTAACGGTACATCAGCTTAGGAGGCTTACGACCAGGCAGCTATAAAACATTTACCTATGTACGCATTAAGTATTACGAGTACATGAGCCTACTCGCCGTGGTGGCGTAGTGGCTTTGACATTGCTCTCTTAAGCCGACCGCGACGGTAGCATTTCGAGGAGGGCGAAATGCAAAAACGCCCGTGTAGCGTGAATTGCGTGCACGGTAGAGAACCTCAGATCGCCGAAGGCAATCTGGAGTCCCCGACTACGCCTTGCCACATAATCAGATCGTGGTTTTGGCGCACTAAATGCGAGTAATCCAGTAAATGAGCATGGAGTAACGTTTTTTTTTCTCTCTTCCTTGCTTTCGGAGACAGGTGAACTACTTGAGAGATAGAGTGGAGGCGAATTGTGTCCCGCACCTTTCTTGAGCCGCGAGTCCAACGAACGTACTATGAGCTGTTTCGCTGCTGCCTAGATGCCCGGATGTTCTCTCCCGCGTGCTACCTGGCACGAGCGCGCCGAGCATGCGGAGGCTGAACTTCGTCGTCGTCAATTGACCGGTGACGGCTCGCCGTTAACTCGCAACTCCATGTGTCTAAGGTCGAGGTCACGGTGTAGGAGTATTATGAGAGGCGTGCCAACGGCGGTGTGCCTCGCCGTGCTGAGAGCACGTCGACGATTCGCGCATGTTTAGGCCATCCTCTGAGGGGCGGCGCTACATTTTCGGGGCCGCTAAAACCCCTTCGTAATTTGAAAGTAACGACACTCTCCCCCCTGCGGCGCTTTCCTCCTCGATTCTCCACGCCCGCCGGCTCCGCGCGCTCCGCACGGTACGCTTTTTCTCCTGGGCTCTCGTGAACGGGCCGCAGCATTCTGTGGAGGCGCGTTATTTTCGGCCAGTTGCGCGTCCCAGTGGTGTTGAAAATTTTGAGAAATGCTGATAACAGCATCGGTAATGCTGAAGGCAACGTTTATGAGGAGGTTGATTTTTCCTGAAAGCCCTATGATCGTGGTATACTGATGTAAAAGGAGCTTTGAGGAGAGTTCTATACTCCAGACAGTTTTTCTGCCACATGACGATATGCTTTAATTTGCGCATCTGATCTAGTATTGCTTGTGGTACATCCCTGTGCGTGTGGCTTATTAGGCAAAAGCCTTAGATCTTTAGCAAAGTTAATTAATGGTTGATTAGTGATTGTATTGAGATGGATCAAGGTGTATTATGGAGGATTCACGTGTATTGAGGATAATTAAGGTGGATTAAGGTCGATGAAGGTGAATTAAAGCGGATTAAGACGCATAAAGAATGATTGCGGTGAATTAGGGTGGATTAAGACCGATTAGGGTGGATTATGGTTAATGAAGTATTAAGGAGGATTAGGGTCTTATAAGGATGGTTAGGGTGTATAAAGGAGGATTAAGGCGCGTGAACAAGGATTAAGGAGGAGTGAGGTTAATGAAGAAGAATGAAGGTGGATTAGGGTGAAATACGTTGCACTGCTAAACATTATTACCTGCAGAACATTATCTGCATTACTACATTATGACCACAATCATAATTGATTGCTCAACCTTCGTAATCAAAGTGCATCGATGCAATGATTTCGGTTCGTGTTAAATCAATGGAAAAAGCTTCCCCACAGAACAAACCTACAGAAACCGCTATTAAAGTGAAGATTCCCGGCCTCCGCCTAAATGTCGATATCAACAGCAAGCGTGCGCGATCACGTGACCCCCCCCCCCCCACTGCACATTGCCTGTATCCGTGAGAAAACCGAATAATAATCGTCGCCCACTCATGCGTGTGTGGAAGCGGAGTTCAAAGCAAATTGCAAGAATCCAAAGTGTGTTTAGGTATCGCCTAAGAGACGCGAATACGAAAGCCTTGTACAGCCTACTGTAATTCACCTTAATCCACCTCCATCAAGAATACTTCTCCATAATCCACCCTAATCCTTCTTCATCAAACCTAATCCACCCTAATCCGTGCAGAAGAACGCTAGATCGTCTGCACAAGCTAAGACTGTTTGTTGCATCACTGGAATACACGCCTCTTATTTCGGGTATGAGCCAAAGAAGGAGCCACTTAAAGCTTTTGCCTTAAAAATATTTTTGAATGGGACCATACCAACAAGACGTAGCTGCAAGGATTTATACAGAACTCGCTACACAAAAGGGCTATAGCGCGAACTGGTTCCTTGTCAACTTGCTGTCCATTGGTAGTATAAGCGTGGTGCGTGTAGGTTTCGGTATATCCAGGCCCAGAGAATAGCGTCGTCGACGGTGTCGTTTCCGAGGTAAGAGTAAATACGTTCGCCCACATAATAGCTACGTTAATCTACGTCTGTGGCTATCTAAAACTTGTTATTGCTGACCACGTAGTCCTTTGTTAGCAGGGAAATTCATGGCGACAGTCGCAGGCATGGTGCCACCAGATGTGAAGACAGGACTTTGAACAAGCTTAAGTGGAGGCTCCGGCGCCCTTACACCATGGAAGCTGGTGTGGATGAGCAGCGAAGCTTGAAAATTGCAGCATCGAAGACAGCGAGAAAGACAGAATCTAGAGAAGAGCAGCAATGTTGACTGCATAACATTTTAAACGCTCCAAGGTGAACTGCTTTCGTGGATCTTTGCGGGATTCAGCAAGATATTTGTTTAGTAGGGCAAGTCGTTCATTGGTAGCAGCCCAACGAACATAAGCTACCAGTTCATCAATAATTCGCATGTGTGCATTTACGCCCGCCTACATAAGTTGCTTGGGTAGTTGCTTAAGACCGGGCTTCAATTAAACAGCATATCATTACGTGATTCTCCGGCCTACCAAGTGGCATTGATTGATAGAAATAGGACCGTAATCATCAGGGATTTCAGTGGCTCTGATTTCATCTACAACAACAGCAGCATTCTTCAACTGTGAAGGGCAAGCATGTACAATCTCACGTGTTCTTTTCCCGCTCTATCAAGGGTGCTCGCACCAAAACATAAAATATTACCCACAGGGAGGGCAGAGCCGCTACGGAATGAAATTATGGGGTTTTACGTGCCAAAACCACTGTCCGATTATGAGGCACGCTGTATTAGCGGACTCCGGAAATTTGGACCACCTGGGTTTCTGTAACCTGCGCCTAAATCAAGGTGCATGGGTGTTTTCGCATTTCGCTTCCATCGAAATGCGGCCGCCGTGGCCGAGATTCGATCCCACGACCTCGTGCTCAGCAGCCCAACACCATAGACATTTAGCAACCACAGCGGGTGCGCTACGGAATAACAGTTGTTATAAGTACATATTTATTTCAAGATTATACCTGCGGGAAATTTTGGCGTGCTTGGCTTTTCCTCAAACAATTTCACTCACCCACCACTAGGAAATGAACATTAAATTGACGGTAAGAAAGCGGCTGGGTTGTGTGGACGTGTGCAGTCGTATAAAAATTTAATAATTGAAATGTTAGGCCTTCAAAAATATTTGATATATGTTTAGATCTAGACGGCAACCCTCAATTCTGCGATACTACGGAACGATAAGTGTGGGTCACATAAACAAGCTTATTTAGCTTTAACTTACATATATATGATTTAGTAGTGTAAGCTGTGAATTTAGAAATACGTTTATGAATAGGATTTAGGACTCTATTCCAACCTGCACATACATATGGAATGTTAATTTATTAGAAATATGCAAATTTTTAGAGCCTTTCCTGGGGCACTGCTTGTGCACAGACTTAAGCAAATATGTTTTTGTAAAGCGTGGTTGAGCAATTTAGTATATAAATATTCATGATTAATATAACCACGCTGCATCATGTTAACTTCGTGTGTGTGTGTGTGCGCGCGCGCGCATTTGTGTGTGTGTGCGTGTGTGTGCGTGTGTGTGTGTGAGAGAGAGAGAGAGAAAACATTTATTGTCTGTAAGGGGTGACACCGGATCTCCGGTACCGCTCGCAAGGCGTCCAGGGAGCCCGTTGTCACCCTGAGGGGCAGGGATTAGTAGACGAAGCGGTTTGCCGCTTCAGCTGCCAGACAGACAATGTTGGCCTGTGCCGCCGGGCCCTCGCTATGAAGCGCGCTCTCCCATGCTTCTTCGTCCTTGCGTAAATTATATCCCGGGGAGTAGCTGCACTCCCATAGAATATGTCTTAGCGTTCCTATTTTGTCGCAGAATCTGCAGAATTGGTCCTCGGGATTTCCTGTTTGCGTGAGGTATCTTCATCTGGGAGACGTGTGGTTCTTGACTTGCAGGCGGCGCCAGGTAACTGCCTCTGCGGACGTGAGGGACCTAGCCGGGAGTGGATATTTCCGGCGTCCTAATCTGTAGTGCTCTATGACCTCGTGGTAGGTCGCGAGCGTCTCGGCCTTAAAGTCAGGTTCAGGCAGCTGTCCGTTCCGGAGAATGAGCGCTCGGGCGAGGGCTTCGGCGGCTTGGTTTCCTGGTATGTTGGAGTGAGCGGGTGCCCAGGTTCTGGTAATCCCTCTGTCCATGTTGCCTTTCGATAATATGCTGTACGCGTTGTCAGATATTTTGCCTCTGCAGAAATTTCTTACTGTTGATTTGCTGTCGCTAATAATCACCTTCGCGTCCGTAGTAGCGTACGCTAGGGCGATCGCCGCTTCCTCCGCGGCCGTGGCATCTACTCCGCTTGTATATATCGCACCCTGTTCTACTCCGGACCCGTTGACTACCACGGAGACGGAGCTTCCGTCTCCGCCAAGGGCGGCGTCTGTGGAGGCCACTGTCTCTGGTGGCATTCTGCTTAGCTTTCTTGCCAAGTGTTTGTCTCTGTGCTGGCATCTTTCCTCTTCGTGTTGTCGGTGCATGTTTTTAGGTGTCGGTGCGACCTTGAGGGCTTTCCTAATTTTGGACTCAATGTGGAACGTCTGGCATTTGGTTCCTCTGTTCCCGTGTAGTCCTACCCAGTTTAGAATCTGCTGGCCTGTCTCGGTTAGACTCAGGCGTTCGAGTTGTGCCGTTCTCTTCGCTTCTGCTAACTCCTGCCATGTGTTATGCACCCCCATTCCCTCTAGTGCCTCGGTTGAGGTCGAGATTGGTAGTCCCAGGGCACGTCTCGTGCATTTTTTTATTCTTACGTCTAACTTATTTCTTTCTGCTTGTTTGATGTTAAGAAATGGGTTTGAATAGCAGATCCGACTGATGAAGGCTTGGACCAGCCTTAACTTGTAGTTTTCCCTTAGCCCTCTGCCTCTGGCCGAGATTCTTCTAATGATGCTTACGACTTGGTTAGCGTGCGCGTCTAGCTTAGCTAAGTCGTGTGGTACTTTCCTGCTTTGCTTATGAGCATGCCTAGAATTCGGATCTCATCTACTTGCCGAATTTCTTTCCCGTTAAGTCTATCGAGATTCTGGGAGGAGATGCGTTGTCTGTCCTCATCCTGGGCCTGATGATTAGTAGTTCCGACTTCGTCGGGGAGCACCGCAGCCTTTTAGTTTTGGCAATGAAATATACGTTGTCGGCTGCCTGCTGGAGCCTTTCGTCGATAGACGCATCGCTGCCCTCGTTAGGCCAAACGTTCACGTCGTCTGCGTAGGCGCTCGTCTTTAGTCCTTCGATCCTTCCTAACTTGCCGCGGCAGGTCTTCCATAAATAAATAGCAAGGGTGATAGGATGGCTTCTAGCGGGGCACCCCTGCTTACTAATTTAATCTCTTCCGAGCTGCGGCTTTGCATTTGCAGAGTGCTGCTCTGTCTCTGAGAAACGATTTTACGTAGTCGAAGGTCCTCTTCCCTACGTTAACATCTGGCAGGCCGTCGAGGATGGCCGAGTGGCTGACATTATCAAACGCTTTGGTCAAGTCTATGTTCAATATTGCATTCGTATCTTTGGTCTTTCGTTTGTCTATAATATCATGTTGGAGCCTTAGCATGGTATCATGAGCGCTAAGGTGCTGTCTGAAACCTACCATGTCGTGGGGCCAGATGCTGTTTTCTTCAACGAACCGAGAAAGTCGCGTCTGAATTACCTTCTCCATTAATTTGCCTAGGCACATGGTCAGTGAAATTGTCCTGAGATTTTCTATACGCGGGATTTCACCCTTCTTAAGAATTAAAATGATGTTGGCGTGTTTCCACTCTTCAGGCACTTCCCCGGATTCCCGCACTTTGTTTAGATAAGCTGTAAGGTGAACTATAGAGTCGTCGTCCAACTTCCTTAGCATTCCGTAGGTGATCGTGTCTGGCTGTGTTCCTTTTGAAGTCAAAGCGCGCGGCTTTGACCTCTGTTACTAGAATGAATTCGTCCAGTAGCGGATTCTCCTCTCCCTGACATTCTCATATCATAGATTCCTTTAGGTCCGTCGATGAGCTTCTTCAACGGTATCTTGCCTTGATTTTCTCTATCTCGGCGTGGGTTTTGGTGTTGGTGGGATCTACGAGGTGGCGCAGCATCTGCCACTTGTTTGAACGGCTCATATTCTTATCTAGCTCGTCGCCAAGAAGTGCGTACTCTTTACGGCCGCGCGCGGTCCCACGCGCTCCATCTTGAAAATGATCGGCAGACCGCTCATACCTTTGAGTGCGCTGTGTGTTCGCCGCTCTTACGTTGAAGCGGTAGACACGAAGGTCACTTCGCTCGCTGCGGCTGCCGCGTTGCTCACACCAGCCTTCTGACAGCGAGTGTCCGCACTCATGCAGTGTGATGTGTTCGTGTTTGCTCCTGCGCGCTGACACCATATGTTTGGTAACTCAGTTATTAAACGAAGGTTTCCTAGTTTATGCGGGGCCGATAAAATTACTATCCTTACTTAGTTGTCGCAGTCGATGTTTCGCCTTGCGGGCGAAACTGCAACCTCTTTGATCTTTACACTAACGGTTATGAACATCTATAGACAATGTGATAACATTATGAGAACAGTTACGGGTAATTCCCTTTATTTTCACATTTTCTAGTTTCTCACTTGAATCGTACTATATCAGCAGACATGTGAGAAACTCCTCCTTTAAATAGAATTTCTACTTCTAATAATGCCTCTCCTGGGACAATAAATGAAGCATTCCTTCATTATGGCGATGTCAGTTTGGTCTGCTGTATATATGGCACATATCATAGAGATAGATACAAGCTCAGGGCTACGTTCGACACACATGAGCAGTACTTTAACGTTCAAACAAAATTACTAATAAGTTGAAATGTGAATAAGTGAAATGTGAACTGTGAACGGCTATGGGGGAGGGGAGGGGTATAAAACAGAATGCTGCAAATTATTCAATAACAGTGACGGAAGAAGCAAATGTGACCGTCTATGTCACGATACACCCCTCGCCATAGAGTCGTCGGTAGCTCCAGCATCGGACATCTTGCGTGGGAGCAAGCATATTTCCAAACCAGTGTGGCGAAATTGACTTCATAAAGCCTTACGAGGCTCACGAGAGTAGTCAAGACGATCCCGACGCCAATACTCTGCGAAATTTGGCCACAGGCATAATGCTTGGGCTCGTAAAATATAGCGTCCTCTTGGATGGAACGTGTGCTGAGCACGGGCCTGGCGGTGGAGCAAGGCGAGAGTGCAAATAATCTCAGTGGCGCTCGTTTACCACTGCCGATATGACGGCTTCTCGCTTATCCTTGGACGTCCAGGGAAGGCGGACACAAAGAAATCGTACATGGAGATACGTCGAGGGACTTGTCCACGGGACAACAACAGTGGTGTCTGTGAAGACACGCTGCAGCAGCTGCTTTCTCATGGGAAACGCCCTGTGTCATTTCGACAGGAGTCAGGAGACCCGGCTGCGATGGCGAAACTGCATGAAGGACAAGTGTCGCTTGCTACATGATGCCTTCCCCCTGAAAAGTTACCATCAAGCAAGAAATCATAATGAAGTATCAGTTCACGCCTACGTAGATATTTTCTTAATTTCATGTAAAGCTGTGTGCTTTTCATGAACAATATCGTCCCGTAGAGAATTAGTTGACTACGAAGTTGAGAGATAAAAACATTTCAGTTCTGTAAACTTGGGCCCACAAATAAAAACTACTACATCGGCTATTCTGACGGTAGCGTCTGTGATTTCCGTGCATTCTATGCCAGTGTCATTCGCATATATGTAATTCGAATTTAATAATGTGAAATTTATTCTTTTAAAATTTTATAATTTGAATATGTACAGTTCTCCACAGCCATATATGTACAAATGGCAAACGCGAAATTATCGGAGCCAATATTGTCTGCGTGTACAGTGTCATAAGACAACCTTGATAACACACATGAGCTCATTCTTCGATATGTAGCTTCAGTTATGACGAGCGCTGGCAGTGTCGTAATGCGAGCAGTCGTTTCTATCGCACCTTTTCCTTAGAAGTACCATGTCAGAGAGGACAAAGTTACCTGAACATTCATGATATACCATTTATAGATACACAACCAAAGGTAGTTTATATATAATAATAGTAATATTTGGGGTTTTACGTGCGAAAACCACTTTATAATTATGAGGCACGCCGTAGTGGAGGACTCCGGAAATTTTGACCACCTGGGGTTCTTTAACGTGCACCTAAATCTAAGCACACGGGTGTTTTCGCATTTCGCCCCCATCGAAATGCGGCCGCCGTGGCTGGGATTCGATCCCGCGACCTCGTGCTCAGCAGCCCAACACCATAGCCACTGAGCAACCACGGCGGGTAGTTTATATATATATATATATAGACATGACGGTACTATGGCAGCTGAAACCGACCAGCGTCGCAACAGCTGGACTGGGACGAGGTGAGGGTAGAGCAATACGCACAGTCGCCAGGCAGAAATTGTACGGAAAGCTAGAACTCCCTTTCGTTATCGCCGAGAGACTGGGTGAGAACGCGTGGCGTTTGTGGTACCCGGCTAGTGATACTGGGAGGGGGGGAAGCGCAACAAAAACAAGTTTGTGTGCATTTGTGTTGCTTTAAGAAAATAGAGTTTCAGCAGAAGTGACGACGTGCGTTTGTTGCTTTTTTGTTTTCTCGTCTCCAATATATATATATATATATTTATATATATATATGAATTGAGGGTCTGCTGGGGTCCGGTCGCTGAAGAGGCACTTGTACGTTGAGGAGACACGTACGAAAATAACGATGCTTTATTCCCTACATTGCAGCGGCTGACCGGCGCTGACGACGGCCGGACCCTTGTCGAAGCGTAGGAGTTATGCATCGTTTTTCTCGAACGTGCATCCTGAACCTGCGAGCACCTATGTTGAAGAAGAAGAATAAGTTTATTTTACCACATAAGTACGCTGATATATACAAAGCGGTAGGGATGGCAGGATAAAAGCTGCATAACGGCAGCTTGACTAGCCCCACCTGCCCATGAACAACAGGCAGCAACATGGCAAGATATTCGTAGTACATACTTGTGGAAGGGTTAATATACACATATTCACAGACGTATATATATACACACATTTATACATATAAATACATACACACATGCCTATACGCATACATATATGCAAGAAAACCAGGGGGCACGACATTGCTCTGGCTATGTTCTCACACCCGTTCTACGCACAGGTCTTGGCGCTGTCCCTCCTGAAAGCTTCCTTCGGGGGCTTCGCTACGCCGGGCATTCCCTTGCCACTGGTGCGGCCTTCGACGAGCTTCATCAATGACGATGTTCCGGCTGAGTTTCACCGCTCCCAGCCAATTCCGTGCCAGCATCCAAGACTGACTGCGACATCTGCTCTCACCTGGCAACCAAAGCCTTCCAGCGTCACGCGATCCGAGGGGCGGATATATAAGCAGCACTTGTCAGCTGAGCGTCCGGGGCACGACATTGCTCTGGCTATGTTCTCACACCCGTTCTACGCACAGGTCAGTTACTTACAACCTGCTAAATGTTATCGTAGTTCTAATCGTTGTACAGTAGCGGTGTCGTGCCCCACCAACTTTCTATATGTTTTGCGAAAGTGCCTTGTAGGGTTAGTTTCTGCTATTGATGCTGTATCGGGTCTTCTGTTAATGCTCTCGGGAGATATCGAGAGTAACCCTGGCCCTAGAACCAATGCTGCACCTACAGGTTCTGACAGTGCCAAAATCACGGAAATTTTTGAAGTTGTTAAAGGCTTGGAAACGAATCAGGCGAGGTTTCTTCAAGAAATACAAGTTGTTAAAGAACAACAAAATGTGCTGAATACGTCAGTCCAAGCCCTTCTTGGCAGGGTGAATCTTCTGGAAACTGATATGCGTTCTCTCAAACAGACTGATACGCTCAATGCAGCTTCAGCTCCGTGCGCTCTCGACGCCCTTCGTCATGATATGATGAAGCTTAGGGCGTCACTTGATAGCGAGAGCAACAGATCCAGAAGAAACAACCTTATTATTTTTGGCCTGGATGATTCAACCGATGAGACGTGGTCTGTATCGGAGGAAAAAGTACTGTCTTTCTTCGAAACGCAACTGGATGAACAGGTTACCCCAGAAAGTGTAGAGCGTGCTCATCGGCTTGGTAAATCCCAAGGAAGCAAAAACAGACCCATCATTATAAGATTTGTTAACTTCAAGGATAAGGAACGTATCCTATCTCGTGGTATCAGGCTCAAGGGTACTAACTTTGCGATCCGTGAGGATCTCAGCCCTGACGTCAGGCTTGCGCGATCTAAACTTGTAAGTTATGCAAAAACATTGAATTGCTCTTTCAAACTTCGATACGATAAGCTACTCATTGATAAGAAGTGCTATGTTTATGATGGAACTCAGGATATTGTTGTTGAATTGAAAAAGTAGCAGAAGGGGCGGCACCCGAACAATAAGTCCTCAAAGCAATGTGTGCGCACGGGACGTTCCGCTCATCCAATTTCAGAGCTTACCATTTTAGTCGTGAACTGCAGAAGTGTAAAAAACAAAACTGATGAATTCGCTACTCTGACCTCTTCAGTAAAACCCCACGTGATTATAGGTACGGAGTCTTGGCTCGACGAAGCTGTTGGTAGTTCCGAAGTATTTCCACCTGGTTTTCACGTCTACCGTTCCGATCGCAATGCGCATGGCGGTGGTGTCTTTCTACTTGTTGACTCGTGCTTGCAATCATCTCCCGTGTTAATCCGAACTGATTGCCCCGAGTCAGTTTGGTGCAATATCCGATTTGAAACTGGGCAATTACTGACAGTTGGCTCCTTTTACCGTTCCCCGGCTTCCACATCTCCTGAGACCTTCACAACCCTATCCGATTTTCTTTCTACAATAAATAATGACTATATTGTTGGCGGTGATTTCAACATGCCTGACGTGAGGTGGGTTCACTATAAGCCTGTCCTTGCTAATTCTTCCGCTCTGTCTATAGCATTCCGCGAGGCAATAGTTACCAATGACATTTATCAGTTTGTTACTGAACCTACTAGGTATGGTCCGAATAGCTCTTCTATCTTAGATCTGCTTTTTTCAAACCAGCCATTGCTTGTGTCTGATAACGCCGCAATTCCCGGTATTAGTGACCATGACTGCATTGTGGCGCATGTGCAGATTGTCCCCTTCTCATGTGCACATGATCACCCAAGGAAGGTATACTTTTTTGAGAAAGGCAATTATGTTTCATTGTCTAATGATCTTGCTATATTCTTGCAGGAATTCAGTCATTTAGCTCAGTCCGCAGATTGCAATACCCTATGGGATACATTTTCCTCACACTAAAGCACCTGGCTGACACACATGTTCCATGGAAACATTTGTCTGCAAAAAATCGTAGTGATAAGCCTTGGGTAACTCGGGAAGTCAAGCAATTGATTAAAAAGAGACATCGCCTTCTGAATGCTTATAGAAAGCAGCGTAACCCTTCTGTATTTGTATTGCTAAAAACCCTTGGAAAAGATATAAAAGCAAAAAACAAGGTTGCTAAGGAAGAATACTTTTTAGCATTGGGCCCAAAGTTACAAAATAACCCGAAAGAAATGTGGAAGTGTTTAAAAACGATTAGCAAAGAATCAGTTGGCATCCCGAACTTAAACAACGGTAGTGTACTTCTTACTAATGATGTCGATAAAGCTTCCTGCTTCAATCTTTATTTCCAATCATCTTTCACAACTCCCTGCCAGAATGAATTACCGCCTATTCCCGACAATGTGTTTGAACCTATACCGGAACTGGTCGTGACACATGGTGGTATACTTAAGTTACTTGGCAATATAAATGTCTCTTCTGCAAGTGGTCCTGATGGTATACCTTCTTATGTGTTAAAGACTTGTTCTGAGACAATCGCCCACTATCTGGTTATTATTTTTGAGAAATCGTTAAGTACTTCTTGTTTACCTAAGGAGTGGAAAGTTGCAAACCTGGTACCAATCCATAAAAGTGGCCCAAAAAATATTGTCTCCAACTACAGGCCAATTTCTCTAACTAGTGTGTGTAGTAAAACACTGGAGCACATCGTATACAGTTCCCTAATAAAACATCTAGAAAACAATAATTTTTTTAGCAAATATCAGCATGGTTTTAGGTCTGGTCGTTCTTGTTCGACCCAGCTCCTAGAATTCAGCCGCGATCTTTTTCATTCATTCGATCTCGGTATACAGACTGACTGTATATTTCTAGATTTTAAAAAGGCATTTGATTCTGTTCCCCATGTTTTACTGTTGTATAAGCTATCATCCCTCGGTATCTCTCCTTCATTGCTTGATTGGATTAAATGTTATCGACAAGAACGCATGCAACGTGTTGTAGTTAATGGCTCACAATCTGATTATGTTGATGTTACATCGGGAGTTCCCCAGGGATCTGTTTTAGGGCCATTGTTGTTTTTGGCCTACATCAATGACATTGCTCAGGTTGTGTCATGCAAAGTGCGTCTGTATGCGGATGATTGTGATTTATCACTGCATTAGGTCTGCCACTGAACACGAGTGTTTGCAACGCGATTTGGACTGTATAACACGCTGGTGTGTTAGGTGGCAAATGTCTTTAAACCCCTGTAAGTGTCAGTATGTGTCCTTTACACGTAAACAAAATCCACATCTATTTCATTATACAGTAGACAATGTCCAGCTATTGCGAGTAACTCAGTATAAGTATCTTGACGTTTATTTCTCATCGAATTTAACTTGGACTAAGCATGCTAAATATGTTACAGCGAAAGCCTGTAAAATGCTAAATTTTGTTAAACGCAACTTCCGGCTAGCTCCTCCCAAAATTAAAGAACTACTTTATTTTTCGAACGTAAGACCCATATTAGAGTATGCCTGTATGGCCTGGGACCCGCAAACCAAAACTCTGTCTAATATGCTCGAGCATGTACAAAACCGCGCAGCCCGTTTTGTCTGCAATAACTATGACTTCACTTCTAGTATTACAGCACTTAAGGATAGCTTGGGCTGGGAATTATTAAGCACACGCAGAAAAAACATGAGGTTGGAAATGCTTTTTAAAATTTATTTCGGCCTGGTTAAAATAGATAGAGAAACTTACCTTTTACCTCCTCATTTCTTATCTCACAGAAGTGACCACTATTTAAAAATAAGAGAACTTATTTGTAGAACAAACGTCTTCAAACATTCATTTTTTCCACACACAATATCACAGTGGAATCAGCTACCGCAGGAAATTGCTGATTGTCACACTGAAGCATCGTTCAGAGCATTTCTGCTGAGCATTTAGTTGCGTGAATTTTTTATATTGTTGTGTTATTTTTTGGTTCACCAGTTCTGTATTTTGTCGAGCTTATGTACACTGTACATTCCCCCCTGCAATAATGCCTTCGGGCGCTGCAGGTACTTGAAATAAATAAATAAATAAATAAAGAAGAAGAAACACCACAAAACTGTAGAAGGTTCCAAGACACAACGCATGCGCGAGCCGGGGATTGCAGCGCTCTCAAACATAAGCCTGCTCTAATAATTGCATAGCTTATCGCAGACATGGGTAATGAACGCAACTTCTGCGATGCAAGACGCACGATGCTATCCGATGCAAGATTTTTTTTTTATTAAATGAAGCATTGTAATGATGGGAATTTTTTTTTCTTATGTATGACAAGTAGCTGGAATACAATAATCACATTACAGGGTAGTTTTGCCTGTCCGTACACTTATTACTTAGCAGGGGCGGCGTCCCACTGAAGTTCTCAGGTATGCATTACTACTGCGGCCATGAAATTATGAATCGCAATTTTATGTATCCGGCCATCTCGTGTTTCTGGCCACTCGTGGCCAACTTGCGTATTATCGAGAGCTTCGCTGGGCTCGGGCCTCGAGGAAGTTGGAAGAAAAGGACAGGCAAGTTTCAGGACTGAATATGTGTGCAGGTACCAATATCGGAAGAGCTGCAACGCGTCTCCTATGTGCGGTGGTGGACAGAGTGTCCTGCTTTTCACGCGAAATTCCTTGATTCCCAGTCCAACTCCGTGCATTTCCTCGGCGACCTATCTGCGGATATGTTTCTCCCCACGTAGTAAGGTGCAATAATATAGCGAAAAGTACGATGCGCTCGGATTGTTTAAATCGAATAGCTTTCTTTGGCTCTTTAGTTCGCTGTCGTGGTGTTCACACTTTCACCGCTGATGCGAAAGCGTCGACGCAGGGGCGTATGGCCTCGCGCCACCGAGTTGCGGTGAACGTCCGTAGCCGAACGTCAACTATTACAACCGTCAGAGACAGTTTTAGGCTCTGATGCTGTGGTGGAGCGCGCGGGGAACAAGAGATCTCCTTCTCCCTCTCCCCCTGCATGGCGGCGCAAAGGCAAGAGATTGGCAGTCGAATTTTACGCCAACTTTCGCACCGCCTAGGGAGTACACGCAAATCAAGAATAAATTCTGGGGCTCCATGGAGCCAAAAGCGCGATATGAGCCACAATCACGAGTGCCGTGAAAAATGTTCCGCCACAGCCGAGGGCTAGTGGCGGAAAAGACGTAGAATCGGAAATAATTTTTTTTTCTTTCGTTCGGCCAGTCCTGCATAATCAGTGTGCAAGCGCGCTATTGGATAGCGAGTTTTCTCTGTTTTCTGGAGTTTCCCTGACAAACAAAAAAAAAAAATTTATCAATCATCAATGGCTAATGGCAGAAATGGAATAGTTTTTAGCTATTAGCGCCTTATAGCTCCGCAGAAGCGTAAAGCGATTTACTTGCATCGGCAATCATTGTCGCCGGTTATTGCACAATGCTTCTGTTATTATTACTTTTTATCAGTTTGCTCCTGCACTTCAAACAAACACCCTTCCTTAAGGGCCTTCATCGCAACGACCGTTTTCTAGAGCATGGACACCCCATCATAAGCATCAACTTGTTAAATAAAGGGCAAGCCACACGCACCTCTGTAAATCTTTTTTTTTTACTTTGAAGTGGTTGCGCCTGCCCTCAGCAACGTAAACCAATGTTGGGAAAAAAAAATAGAGAACGCGATCTCAGGGTATTGTAGAGCTTCTATAGCAAGGAAAAATTACGAAAGAAAGCGTGCAGATGACACAAACACCGCCAAAGCGCTTTAATCGAAATGCACTAACATTTTTGGCCAATAGTATACGCTGCAATAAGAAAGTGCGCATAGATAAAGAATTTCCAACGCGAATGCGCATAGGGCTGTTTTTTACCTTCTTGTACTTTTTTTCTTTAAAAAAATAAAGAAAACACAAACCTCGAGGCTCTGCGATCACCATGCAGTATGTAGACACAAGACACCAAAGAATGCAAACCACATCGATAAATTAGTCTTAAGAGGAAGCTTTAGCTCGGGCCCAACGTTAACGCGGCCTATTCAAATACATGTAAAACGCAAAAACGTTTTTCGGAGATAACCCCTGGAGTTAGTTTAACGAAATTTCTTGCATTTGAGAGAGAAAGCTAAATTCTAGTGACTGCTGGAAGCTGAGTTGCGATTTAGGGCTTCAATCTATTAAAAAATTTTTAAAAATTTGAAAGTTTGAAAAAATAGAAGCACGAATTTTATAATTAATAGCTCTGCATCAAGAAAAGATATCGCGGTTCTGTAAACGGCATCCACTAGATCATTGAAAGCGGACAAATTTGATATGTCATATTATATCTTACCTGAATTTGCTACGTTGTGTACTGTGGGGATGCGCGACTCTCACGCGTCCCCTGATATGTTGTCTTCCCCGCATAGCTCACGTCTCCTGTAATCCGGCTTCGCCGCGTGGCCCGAGGCCCGCAGCGGTCAGTGTGGTTGAAGCGCAGTACGAGAGATGGCGCGAGTGTTGCGCTGCTAACGCCGCCTCACGGCGGGGTTACTTAGGCGCGTAAAGGAGAAGGCTCTTCCTCTTTGGTTCGAGGTCGTCAAGCGGCGCGGACGTTCCGCGCGTGCGCCGATCCATGGTCTGCGAGACCGTCTCGTGGGGCCTCGTTCTAACGCGCCACCGTTCGCGTGACCGCACGCGCGAACGACGAGGCGTTGGGATCCAGCATGGGGCGAACATATTCGATCGCTATCCGGTCGCGGTGAGTCGGACTTCCTAGATTTGTCGCGCGCCCATAGGCATGTCTCGGGGATAGCAACTCGGCTAGCAGGCATTGGTCTATGAAAGGTGCAATAAATGCGCTTGTGATTGTTTGCACTACTGTGTTGTCGTTCCTTTGTCCCAAGAGCACGGGTGTGAGAATCCCACAGTACAAGGGTTCCGCAAAATCTGTATTTCCATATTACTAAATTTTTGAGGTTCATGTGTAACATGTCAATTTTGTTCGCTTTAGATGTACTATTAGATGAAATTCACATAATTTTGATATAATTTTTTCATTGCCGAGATACAGCGTTGTAAACTTGGATAGTTTCGTTTTCTGATATTTTTTAATTATTGCCACTTTTCAATAAAATATTGCCGACTTAAATCAAGAATTCGAAATCAACAGCCACTAGATTTTAAGTTGTTCTTTTATATGCAACAAACCTCGCCAAATTCGGTGCGCTGGTTGCCTCGAAAAACGAATTCACCTTTTGCATGTATTTAGATAGGAGCACCCGAGCTAAAGCTTTCTCTTAAGTGTAGTGAGAAATTGTTCTTGTGCATTCTATTTCTGTTACTTTCTTTTTATAGAAACAAATTAACTGACATTCCAAATATTACGAACATCATTTGGTCGCCATAATGGTGGAAAAATTATCGATGACGCGCCCTGGGCCGCCAATCGGATAGCTCGCCCACATGACGTCATTTGGGGGATTCACGTGATATGGGCAGGGGCGGCTGAAAATTCCGCCGAGCAGTGTGCTGCGATTGGCAGCGATGTACGTTTTTAAAACCTTATAATAATGCACGCGCCTTACGCTTACTATTATCTCAGCCGTAGAACGTACTTCATTCCTCATCCGCGGCTCAATAGACCTCAAGCATTAACGCTCCGTCTGCTACAAATGAATACGTACCCCAATCCGTCGCTCTTACATAAAATCTATCCGGATACTTACACCAGCTCTACCTGCCGCGATTGTGGAGAAATAGCCACGTTAGACCACATGCTTTGGCGGTGTGCCCGGTCACGCTCTATCATCGATAACAGCTCGGCCAGATGGGGGGGGGGGAGGCGGTTCTCCGCAGCCATCTTCTGACTGACCAACTCTGGTTTGTCCAGCAGGACCACGATGCGGCCAAGAGGCTCGGCCTTCCGGGTTCCACGTGGGAGCGGCCCGCTTCGTCACGATCTGCAGGACTTCATTAAAGTTTTCCCATACCATACCATACGCGGAGCAGTTAGATGCGTTAATTAATGATCAGAAGGACCTACTTTAACGACTCAGTACGTTTGTACAAAATCGTCACAATGGTTTCAGGGTCACTTTAAGAGTCGCTGTGCCCGCAACGTGCGCTGCCGCGCGTTCTTATATGCGCTCAATAGTCGTAGCACGCACTTTCGGCAATTTTCAATCGTTCGCGCTGCAAACCATTGAGTGTGACTCAATGTTCCTCGTGCCACAGCTATACATATCGACGCACGTGAATATTCATTCCTGCCTCGAACTACTACGCCCTGCCATCATCGGTTATGCAGTGCGCCTTGGCTGAAACCTTGGAAAAAATGCACAATGACGTCATTACAAACCGGAATATTTGTGTTTGCTTCCATTCGTTCACGTGTATATTTTTTTACTTTATTATAAGCTAGTACATATACAACGTATCGTCTGTTTTATGAATTCGAATGTTTTTCATGACTTAGAAGAGTCATTGCCAAATTGTTGTATTACTGTTAAAATTATTAGTTTATCTGTTTTCTATCAATGTCACGTTCTTGATGTAATTTCAAAAGTAATGGCCGGAGTGTTGTACTACGGTACAAATTCTGTCTGTATTTTTTTATGACTGACACTTCTATCGTGTAATTTACCGTGGTAACACCCAGTTTTGTACTTGTGATGCCTTAAATCCCACTCTGTAACGGCCCTTATGGCCAACAGTATCGTAAACATATAAATAAATATAAATAACAATGAGCATTAAAATGCGCCAGGAAGTAAATGCAACTTTACATTGCGCTCGCTAAACAGGCGCCTCGTGGCTGTAGTGCTTGCTAATACATCGGCCTTATTACTGACCATAGCGCGAGTGCATGCACCGGGTGTCCGCGTCTTCATATTGAGTGGAAACCCTTTCCAGTATTTCTGTATGCGAGCAGGGGAGTTTTCGTGGGCCATACCGTGGGTCAGGATAACGAGAGTCTGTAAGCGCACCGACTGCCTGGCAGTTCATAACTGTTGTTTCCACAAATTCCAAAAGCGGAATGGAACTGTGGGGCTGCTATAGAACCATTTGGATTTGTGTGAAAATAAAAGTGACATGATAAAGTTGTGAGTAAAGAATGCTCCGAGAGGATCCAAAAGAACACGCAAAACAGTATCGGTCAAGATGTTGTGCACATAACCGAAACGGTTCTCAACGAATTTTCGCTCCTATTGCCATCCTGCATGGATAGCCTGAATACCCTTAACGAGCTCGTATTCATTAGTCGAGCTAACAAATACCCTGCCGCGTTGGCGTCAAATCCATGCGACGTACGCCTCAGGTTTCGAGTCTAGTCATGAGTTTAGGGTGATTATAAGTTCCATTTGCTGCCTCTTTCTTTTTTCTATGTGCATGTAATAATAAAACGCATGCGCTAACGCAGTTGCCGTAATGAAATAACTTAACTATAGAAAACAAAAATAAATTAAAGCCTCTGAAGCCTAGGAATGGTTCAGGAAGTCCTCAGGTGATCTTCATCTTTTTCTAATCATCATTACGCATGCACGAACATCGCGAGCCTCATGAAGACAGCGAGCGTGCCCTCGCGTCATTGACCCGTGCACTGCTGCATGTGTTCCACGTTCGTCACTGCCTGCAACGCAACGCCTTTCGGTGAGAAACAACATCTTCCATTCGGAATTCTTTGGCTGCGGACCGATACATTTTATGCCAGCAACGTCAGCTGAATTGTCGCGTGCCGGACTCCCTTACTACAAGTATCGCTGCTGAGAAAGCTTAAGACTATAGTGAGCAATTAAACTCTTTATAAGGGAACGCAATGGGATTACGGCTGGGTATCGACTAAACAGAAATTGCGCAACTAACACACGATCTTTCATCCATTAAATTATCGATTAATTGTATTGCAGGAGTTATGTTCGCGAGCAAATTAAACAAGCAGCACTGGAAATTTATGTCCGCATGCATGACAGGAGAAGTAAGCCATGCTATTTGACTATTTGCCTGTCAGCCGGACTTTGCGCGTTTGGACATGTCAAGCGTACCTAACCGATTGCGACGAATTCGAAGGTCCAGCTGCGGAAACGTCAGGAGTTAGCTTATAGTAGTAAATTTACGAGTTCCTTTCCCTATTAACAGTACTGTAATAAAGCTGTACTGAAAACGTGCCCGCATGGATCCACTCGCAAGTGCAATAATTTCGCGGTTTCGGCGAATTGGTAGACTACCTTTATAGAGAGTACAGCATATTGTAGAAGCAAGCTCAGACAGACGAAGAAGTTTATTTGTAAATTTCAAATATATGCTGGGGTTTTACGAGCCAAAACCACGATATGATTGAGGCACACCGTAGAGGTGGAGTCTGGCTTAATTGCACTCTTAGAATTACTGGCTCCCGGTAGTACGGCATTAAGTTTATCGGGAATTGTCGTTGCAAAGAAATGTCATTAAGCAAAGGAATGAAAGAGGCTATTCGCGATACGTCCATGATTACGTCGCGCTGAGTTTTGCAGTGTCAAAAAAAATTGCACAGGAGAGAACAAGAACGCAGATGGACGTATAACAATGATGCATTGCGCTTCGTCCGTCCACGTCCCTCGTCGTTTTTTGTAAAACGACGAGGGTAAAACGAAAGTGTAAAACTCTGCGCATCGTAATCATGACAGGAATCTCATTACAGTGCGACTAGGGATGAGGCTGTTTTATCTCGATTATCTTAACAGTGACCATTTGTACTTTTCATTCCTTGCGCTAAAAATGTTTCGATGACTCTAGTGAAGTGCCACTCAAGTCAAAAGTCATTACATTATGCCGCTGTTTCTTTTGCTAAAAATGCCCATACTTAGATTCCGGCCAAACGTGGGCTTGTCCAGTATTATCAACAGCAACCTTCCAGTACTTTTTTGCAAGCGATCTTCCCTGCTGTGCTACGTCAGCCTATAAGGTGGCTGGCTATGTGGCAATAAATACCGCGTGGCAATAGATGCCCATTCATCGAAGACAATTTTTGGCGTACATGTAAAAAATTATTCGTATTGTAAACCAAACTTAAGTTACTTCCAAATTAACGTTGCCATGACTGCTCCGTTTTCAGGCAAGTTCATCAGGAGTTTGCAGTGATCACGTGGAACGGAGAGTCCTCACGCCTGTCTCCACCGCCTGCAAGTCCGAAGTCAGAAACTCACCGAGAGGTGGAAGGCCCAAGGCGCCTCCTGGCCTCGCACTGGAGCCGCGGCCGAAATTCCGAGAGCGCCAGTATCTACGGGGACGTCTGGAAGGAACCACAGCGAGCGATGTCCAGAGAGGCGTCGAGTATGCTGCTCACGGCTGTCGCGTCTGGAGTCGCCGCGGGCTCCAGCTGTACAAGCGCTTGCAGGAGCACGATACACTCAAGTGTCCTTCACATCGACCAAGCACTGCCACACCACAACCCAGGTACGCCCTATATTTAGCTCGTATTCCTTGCCCTTCGTCAAAATGATGCGTCATCCGCGCCGCTATAATAAGAATTTTACGGCTATAGATGTTAAGGGGCTTTACCGACTTTTCATTGGAGGCATTACAGGATGCGGTGGAGAAACTTCACTCATTTTATACTCCGTTGCCTTAAGCGCGCGACTGCAGAGAACTGAGATGCAGCAAAAGCAATAACAGCGAAATTAAAAGCCATTCCCGCGGCAAACCTAGGTACCAATCTCGAAAATCCTCAAGACAAAGATAAAAGAAGGCGAATGAGACAAACGAGTTTCAACTTCAAACAGAGGAAAATTGTGTCGACTTACTGTTACACGCAGCTTCCGAACAAGTGACCAAATATATCGAAAGTAACAGCGCATTGTAGAGTCCTTTCAAAGCCTACTGCAAATACAGAACCCTAGCCGCGAAGTAATGGGAAGCTAGCGGTGCAGGTGGTTACACGAGGGTAAGGCGTGCACAACACAGGTGTTGCCAAGGTGCATGCGTCAAGTCAAGCGTGTCGCAGGCGAGAGATAATTCAGGGGTCGCCAGGCGAAGGATAACTCGACACTGTAAGGTATCAGATTGGCTGCGCCGAAAAGACAAGAATGTAGAAATCACACTGTTTATAAATTGACGATTGAACTTTGGGAAGCTTTGTCGATATCATTAGAAACCCGTAGGGCTTTTAGAATTCCTTAATTACCGAACAAGAGGTACTCCCTAATGAAAAGGTTATCTAAAGACACACGTTACCACTTGGTAAGCGACTGCAATGAACGATGGGAAAACCTTGCGTTTACTTTGAAAAGAGTAGCAGCTTTTACATAATTACATGTTAAACACGTTGTTTGGATAAATACTGCTTGTAAAGCACGTGATAAGTAATGAGAAATCATTAGGAATGTTTGCGACAGAATAAAAAAATATCAGAATTTCGAGCACTGATTGATCCAAGTGTGCAATTTACACAACCTTTGGAATATTTCTGATCCTCAATCCTCTATATAAGACAACACTCCTCATAATGAAAATCATGATGGAAGCTTCGAATGGGGGGATATTTTACCCTCTTCCGCCACCACGTGTCTTCAAAGTGTATATGACGCATATTTTGCCGTCACGTATGACTAGAGTGCATTTTTACTATCAAAAGGAATTAATGCGATCTCTTCAGTGACTCAGATGTCGGGGCAGCTTCCATGACTTACTGTCGTACTTAAATGTAGGCTGATAATTTTCTTTAAAAAGTAATGCAGGAAATTAAGGGGTGGTCTTAGATTCGAGGGTGCGGTTTGGCCGCAACCACCAGACAGTGCGCACCTCCGAAAGACCAATACCACTAGGTGAAAGAACATGTTCCTGATTTCATAAGCAGACAAAGAGAAACGGGAACTTCCATAACGCCGTGATTATACAGGTAAAGGCGAAGGAGATCGTAAACTTTGGAAGCGTCGCTCAGAACAAGTTGAGACGTTCTGTCAACGGGAGACGTGCCTGTTAACTTTGACATGCCTACATCGCTTAGTGAGGTAATGAACTGGGTCACGACGGCATGGCAGCAAGTTCAGACTGATCTGGTCATGCGAGCACTGCAGGAACGCAAATGCTCGCACATGTTGAATTTTTTCCCTTCGGTGCAGAATTAAGAATTTTTGTTTAGTTCCTAAGCTTTCGAATTTCGAAGTTGAACCTAGAATATACGCTAGTCTAGAGTCGAATAAATACGGTAATTATTCAGCAAATTCTACACCTCACTCTTTCTGCGGGCCTTTTATACGCGGCCGTTACTGCACAAGGAAAATGCTTTTTTTTTTCTATGGCAAGGTTGCATTCCGGTCAGCGCTCGAGGTGCTCTCTTATTTGTTGCAAAATGCATGTTTGAACGACGTGTCCTTTTGGTTTTTATGCAGAGGTCAACATTACTTTTCCTTCTGTAGCATTTCCGTGGGAAGCTCCCTGTCCATTAATCATTCTAGCATCGTGTGGGACTACATCAGGTAGGAACCATCAGGGATTTTATGGCGTCTTTTGTATACACAGAAAGATGTCACTTCTGCTCTGCAGTTGTCCAGTAATACGGTCTCCATAGATGACCGCATCAGTTTATGATGCCGAAAAATTATTCAGAGGTGTATAAACATCGATCAGTACCACTGCATTTCCTAGTGGTCACACGTGGAGACTATGCATGTTTCTTCTAAGCTGAGTAACAACTTTCAAGCTCTACTTTTTAATTATTTCCCGGCACGGCTACTTCTAATCTGAGTCGGTATGTGTTATTATTAAAGCACGTACGTAGCACCCCTCAAAAAATTTTTAAAATCTTGTCGCCAAAATATTAACATGCGATGATACTCGGACCCGAAGCGAAAGCCTAGCCTGATAGAACGGGCACGGGAAATGACCATGTCCCACGGCTACCTGGAATAAGGAGGACACCCACCTAGGGCGCAAACTGCGCTTGCTCATTATAAAAGTTTATTCTCTCTCTCTTTCTTCCTCTGCGACGAAATTGCTTCGATGTTGAATCTCCCTTGAAAGACTTGGCTTGTTCTTCCGTCTTTTCGATTTTTGGAATCCTGCTCTTCACTTCCTTCTAAAATGATTGTTTATATTGAAGGTTCTATATTTGAACATGCCGCATAATTTGATTAATCGCTCTATGACCGTCAAGAAATTGCCTACTGCAAGCGGAAAATTACCCCCCAATATGAACAGCAGGCTGAAAATAATCACTGCAATCATTTCCTGAATATGCCTTTTTATCGCACCACTCGATTCAGCGATGCTCACTATACAAGAACATACGCTGCATTTTGCAGCAGCTCGAAGGCGTTGGAGCAATACGGTACCACTCTTTCGAGCCAGTGCCGAGGACCGCCCGTGGGTTCAGCTCAGGTATTGCGTGGAAGAGGGTCTGGCCAAGGTTTGGAGCGCGTGTTTCGAGGTTCTACGCCGCGCCCAGCGCCCAATGGCTGTCACAAGGACGGCGAGGGTTTCCGGATCCATGGACCTCGCCCTCGACGCCCGCCTCGGCGCACGCGACGATGCTTCAGGTACCGTCGGCTTATTGCTAAAACAACGTGGCACGAGTGCTATTGCTATAAGCAGGCAATGTGGCTGGATTAGATATGAGCAGTAATATGACACGTGGAAACATACCGTTGGTGTATTGCTTACCACATTGTAAAGAACAGTAAGAGGTACATTTTTATTTCACGCTCATAGGTTTCGTAGATATACGTACGGACCCTTACATCGTAGTATATATAATGATGGCCCAATTTACTGATGTGCCACAAAGAAATGAATGAACCAGAAGTTATAATAACGCCAGTACTCCCTCCATGCGAACAGTAACACCAACAGCTTATAAAATATACTTCCTGGTAAGCTAGTCAGTTCATTTTTTTAAGATTTAAACTAGGCGCAAACAAGATACACGTGAATAATAATGATGAAGGTCAATGCCAGGTCCCGTCCATCTACCTTATGCATGGCTGCGACATAAACTAGCAAATAGATAAATACCACAAGAGCAAGTGGGACATATCAAGCAGAAAGGTAACCACACTTTCCGTCAGCATATTCTTGCATCATGGATGCAAGCAGAACAGCAGAACAAAAGCAAGTGATGGCACAGCTAAGAACCTGTTCGAGACAACAGCTGCTGTGTCGGTTTTGATCATGCTGTGGCAGAGACAGAGGTTCGAATTGCAGAAGCCACACCCACTTCTGTATACCGACATCTGTAGGAACGGCCGGAGGGTTTAGGAACCAGAAAGGCTACAACAAAGACATTCAGGCAAAAACCGAGGAGCACATACGCCAACCGCCCCGTTACCTCTGCAAAGAAGCTGAATAGTGGGATGCCATGACAACGCAAGGCAAAAGTTTAGTTGCTCTGCGAATCTACTAAAATCTTACTGCGCATAACAAATCATCAGTTGCCGCCATAACGTCCTCGCTGATTGGGTGAAACTGCAATTGAGGAAAAAAAGGAGAAACTAAAATAGTCGCTTGCTTCCTAATTGTAGTGAAACGTCACCGTATTTTAGTATCTAACAGTACATACGTCAAACTTTTTCGTTTTAACTGACATTAAGCTATTAAAGAAGTCACCGTTTTTCCCGAAAGGCGGCGCATATCTATTGCGATAGCAAAATAGTGGACAGCTATACGAAGTAAGGATAGTAGTTTATCGGCCGTATAAACTTGTCAACACAGGCATACTAACTAAATTAAGAAGCACGGTGTCACGCACGCACAAGCGAACATGAACATACCTCACTCAATGACAGCGGAAACTAGCTGTCAAAACGCTGGAGCAAGGAAGCGCGGCAGCAGCAGTGAGTGAATTCGACTTCAAGCTGCCTCTCGCATTAACGTGAACTAAGCCGCGGAAATAAAGCGCGCGGTGGACTCTTTCCCAGTCGCAGAAGGCTTTCCAAATTCAGCGGCCCGGCTACAGTGTACTAAGTTCATTATAGCCCGGCTGTTCACTATACTAGTGAACTAGTGTTCACTAGTTAACTATTCTAGTTCACTATAACCCCGCTGGGCGCGCGCGCCCGCCCGGGTGCGTATTTACAATCCGCCTTTTTCGCGGCGCGACGGCGCATGCTCCCTGGCCTAGCGGATTAGTCGCAAAACGTTTTTGGAAGGGACGCGCGCGCGGCCGCGCGGCCAAATATCGGGGGAAAATACCCCGAAAAAAAAAGCGCTCGGACGCGCGCTGTTGCAAACACTCGTGCCATGTACCGCGTTGAAACTCTACTGGTAGCTCGACGTCGGTGCGGTGCCGAAAACGTCCGTAAGACTGCAACTCCACTTTGAAACAGAAAAGGGCCAGGGCTTGGTCCGAACTGCACCGTGAACCACGTAGTTGCCGCCTTGCATTGGCGGCTGTCAGATTTATCGATAAACCCCCTGCGTTACATTTGGGCGACACTTCAAAAACACGTTGCTGACGCAGTCTTCTTGCAGCGTCGGCCCACTGTTGCTGGTGGTGGCAGCGCGTGCCTCACTTCATGTACCAAGGTCGATTCAAATAGGTCGCGAAGCTTCGGGCGAAAAGCGGTTCAGCACAGATTGTCACCGACATCACCATGGGGGGCTATGGGAGAAGCGATTGAAGCGCGACTATGTTTGGAGGGAACAAACATTGGGAAAGAAAAACGCGTTTTTTAATTCAAACGAGACACAGTTAGATTCATTCAACGAAAATAAAATTCCTCGTCAATTTTATATATTCGTGGCGAGTTAAGAAAATACAAGTTTCTTTTATTATTATTAATAAATGCATTTCTTTTCAGCGCCTATCGCTACAGGGGGCGTTGACACCACTACCACTCGCAATGCAATGCACGTCTTGAAATGGGCTGAAAGGCGCACTCGTAAAGGTCACCTGTTGAAATACGCCCCCCTCACAGTTTGTGCTTTCTTGCTTGTCGAAGTTTGTGTGAATTTGGTGGCGCGGGTAGCTTCATCGCTTCTTAATCTGTTCAGTCAAAAGTAGTGAGTTACGACCGCCAGATAATTGTGTAGTTGTTTTCGTGCGACTGCGCTGGCCGACGGTCTCGGCATCCGACAATAGGATCAGCACTCTACACCTAAAGCTTTCGTCGGCCTCCAAAGAAAGTATGTTCTGTGCAGGGATGCGATTTCGACAACCGTATGGCTGGCCTTTTCCTGCATCGCTTTCCACGCTGAAAGCTCGGAACGTCCATCAAGTCGAATGGCGGGGCATTTGAATATATAGCTCCAAAGGAAGGACAACAAAACAAATTTCGCGCCTTCGAAAACAAAATGACGTCACTTCTACTTTTAACGGACATGGCGTCACATTATTTTTTTTTTCCGCCGGAAGTGTTCCCACCACATACAGATGGCGCTAAGCTCCATGAACCGCAGATGGACCGCCATGCTTTGAACGTATGGGCTCCTATGGAAGCTTCGCTACCAGGTATATTTACCTTGCATGTACTGTGTTAAGGCGTGGTAACATTGGGTCGATAGGAGACCCACAAGACGCTGACGCTGACGATTGGCCGACTATTCAGCACTGTGTCACTGGGACCATTTGATCGTAATAGGCCGACAACGACGCAACCGACGGGTGCGAGTTGTCATATAGCGCGACGGGCTTTCGTGTCGACGGCACCGACAAAATGAGCGTGCCGACCGTGATAGCTTGACCGAACCCCACGTGATCAGCCGTCGAACCGACAACGCGATAGCTGCAGGTCATTCACTTGTAAATATAATTATTCACGCTCAAAATGCGTCGACATGCCTTCGAAGTTCAAATGCACGAACTTCAGTCCTCTCAAGCTGTGCACGCGAAGTTTGAGTCAATAGAGACATTTAGTTTAGGGGACGCAAGAACAAGGGGCGACGGTACTGCGCATGCGCAGGCCCCTACGTCTGGGTCTGCGCATGCGCAGTACCGGGCCCCCCTAGTTCATGCGTGCGCAAGCCGCTTGCGTCCCCTAAACTAAAACTCTCTAATGTTAATCCTGTTTAGCTAAGTTTGGGTTAGGCCTTGCCCGGTCTTTTTCGTGCACCCGCTACCGATAGAGCTCGACTTAAAAAATAAGCAGTCAGGACGAAGGAAACCACTCTTATAGTTAGGTTGTGGCCCTATAGCGATTTGATAACTACTGTTCACTTCGCACGGTACGTACACAATAAACTGTAAGCGGCGACACAGCGCTGAGCCAACATCTTGTACTTTGGTCACCGTTCCCGAACGCTGCCGGGCGCATTCCCGTAAATGGCGGGTCTGTCTGTTTTGTTATGCTGACATTCTTAATTCCAAAGAAGCACTGTTTACCTCTGCATCAAACAGGAAAGAAGAGACAGTGCATTCGGTTCAGCAGCATAAACTCGCTCAGTTGCCAACGGTGTCAGCGATGGCGTCCGCGTTTTCGCGAGAGAACTACACGGCCTGTAAGAGGGGACTTATGCCGAGCACAGTTGTCTCTAATAATACGTTATAGCACGGGCAAACTAAGTATGATGAAGTTAAACAAAAGCGAGAATCAGTAGTAAGAGCCCGTAATGTACATATATATATATATATATATATATATATATATATATATATATCTGTGTGTGTGTGTGTGTGTGTGTGTGTGTGTGTGTGTGTGTGTGTGTGTGTGTGTGTGTGTCGATCACAGTTGCAGTTGTTTAAGGGGCTCGGCCGCTCATAATGACTCGTCTGTATGTTTTGCTACGTTGTGAAAATATTTCACATCAGCGATGCGCCGTTTCTACAATAACCGAAGCTAACAGCGACCTGAAGCAGTAGAGGTAAACAAATGCACTGCTTTGGCGAATCCCACGTGGAAGGCTGCGCTCGAAGGCTTCTTGAATATACGAACTGTTTAGTGAATGTGTAAGAGGAATACAAAAAGCGATGTGCAATCGCAGACATCAGCGACAACGAACTCAAGCCAGCCACGTCGGCATACGGAACTCAGCGTGAATTTATCGGCCGCGCTGTTACCACAACAACGCACAACGCCATACTGCCCCGGAGAAACCATTAATAATTAATCGCGATCGACGAAACGCACAACCGACGCACCCTCACCATGGGCGCAGGTACACAAATCGACCGGCGAAATCCTCGAGACCCTTCCAAAACGTTTCCAGCGGCGTGCGTCAGAGGGCAGCACAGGAACATGACAGAGGCGGATTGCTAGTAGCTACAGCGGGGCGTGGCACTTGCGCAGACGCCGGACGTTTGCGCGTATGCGCAGGTAAGACCGGGTGCGAGAGAGGAAATGTGGGGAATTTTGCTCCTTGAATATATGACTTGGCCTAGGCACTACGAAGGAGATTCTTAGCGCGTGTTCTATGCGTTTACCCCTAGGCGTGCCGGCAGAAGTCGCGGGGCGCGTTAGTGCTGAACTTAGCGTTGCAAGTTGGCGGCTGGGCGTAATTATATTTATTCAATCGTGTTTTTTACTAATTTAAACAACGTGTCATTATTTCGCATTATTGGCGGCGCCTCCAGGACACCAAAGCAGCAACGGCGACGCCAAAGCTAGAACCCGGACTGGTCCGTGGGTTGGAGCTGGCTAAGGCCTGCGCGTGCCAGGGGTGTATAAGATCGGCTGTCCGCTATCAGTTGTTGCCCTGATTTTTTATGCGAACACACCCTGGCACACATTAGCATCTGCGGCCCAAACCCGCGGGCCGCCCTGCTTGCAGCTTTGATCCCCTCGCTACCCCTTGAATGCCCCGCAGATCCTGCGCCGCCTGTTTTATTATAACCTCAGGTGCTCTCCTGAGGCCTTTGTTTTCCAGTTACATGTGCCCTCCTGGAGCAGTACTTGTAAAAAATCCAATCCATCGTCGCGACGAAAAAAGCGACCCGCGACTTATACAACATCAGTCAGAACCTTGCCCCTTCAGGCAAACGCATACAACACACGCTAAGAAACCTACTCCGTAGTGCCTAGGCAGAGTCACATATTCACGGAGCAAAGGCCCCCAGATTCTCTCTCTCGTACCCGCTCATACTAGGGCCTGCGCCGAAACGTCGAGAGCCGTGAGAAAAGCCCCGCTGTACCTACTAGCATTTGTAAAGATGCCGCCCGGGTCTCGCCCGGAGTAAAGCGATTTAGCGCCCCGAGAGTAGAACGCGCCCCCCTCCCTCTCCTCTCTCCGGAGCATTGCGCGCGGCATAAAACGGCGCGCTTCGTTCCCGCCTCCCTCCCGTGCGTGAGTGAGATTACGCTAGTGGTTAAGCCGCGATCGCCGGATCACCCTCTCAAAATTTCGCTCGCACATACTGCATACGGCGCGCGGCGACAATTTTATCGCCCTCGGACTTTATACGAAAGCTAACGGCGATGGCGACGGCAGAAGTGCGCCTGTAGTGTCCATATAATTCATATCGCATTACAAAAAGGTTATATTGGTGAGAACTTAAAACCACATATTTTGCGTCCGCCGCCAATGAACAAAAAAACTTGCAATGGCTTCGTGTCACTAAATGCGACGTGTGCCCTGAAATAAAGATGTCACACCACAATTTCTAGAACAAACTCCGTTTATCCATCTTTTTCGCTGTATTAGCATTTGCAATGCGTTAGAAAAACTCACATACCTCGCACACATATAATGCCAAGATATTTGGTGAACTTGGAAGAGAAGGCCCACTTGTGACCACAGTGGAAGTCAGCTCACTTTAGGGCAAACAATAACAAAAACTCATTGGGTAACACAATGACGGTCGAACTAGATCAAATGCTAAAACTAAAAAAAAAAAATGCTCGCCACGATCCGTACAGCCAGCAACACAGCCTTCTCAAAACCAACTTCGTGATGCACGCAATGTCGCCCTCACGCGATGAAGTATCCACATATTTCGAATGGCATATGAAGTGTTGCGTGGCTAAAACGAGCACACAAGAAGAAACGAAACGCAGACACAAGTGTTTGTCTTTCATGTCTTCATGCGGTCCTTGTTCTTGCTGCGCTACACTTCATGCCATTGCATGATGATCAACCAACAATCTCACACAACCATCCTCATTGAGTGTTTGTAGTCGTTATATAGATGCACTGACGCAACCACTTGAAAAGTGCGTTACCGTGGTGTAAAACCGCCTCTAAATTACGAAGCACCATGTTGCAAACGATGGCGCAGTGGTTTGAGCGAGCAGCATCCAGTGGCACATTGCCGTTAGGGCACGAGTTGAAATGCCGGTGGCTGCGCGCTGGTGGACAAAATTCTTCTTCCCTCGTACGACGGTGAAGCAGACTTCAAGGATGTGTCAGTCATTGTCGGTTTAAGGGTGCGTCGACACTAACGGAAAAAATACGCGCCGCGAAAACACGCTAGCGGCAGCATTGTCCTGCCGCAGAGCGAATGGGTGTCAGAGCTATTTGTTGCGGGATTCCGCTCACCACCGATCCGGGAGACCGATGATGACCAGCCGATTGATTCGCGTGGCCAAACGCAGCGAGGAACTACACTCCCCTGTATCGGCATCGCTGACCTCGGCCGCAGTGATTGCAGTTGATAGCAAATCGCTTCCGTGTCGCGGCGGCAAATACACCCGCAAGTATGGCCATGCCAGCGCTGGCGCGTGCTGCCGCCTGCGGCATATCGCACGCGTTTTCCCCGCAAGTGAGGACATACTACGTTCCTCCTTTTGAGCGCAAACGCCTAAACGCGTCTGTTTCAGCATAGAGCTTCATACAATCTTTACCAGATGGAACTCTGGCATTTGTGTCCATGAGGGCTGCTATGGGGGCGCTTCAGTCAGCATGGGGAATTATGGGAAGTACATGAAGTTGCCTAAAGCTTCGTCGTCCTGCCTTCAAAAGGCTTCGGGATTTTGTAAACTCACAATTTTCAACAAAGTACTGTGTAATAAGTAATTAAAGAAACATTATTAAAATTACCCGACGGCAGGATTCGAACACAGGACCACTAGCACATAAGCTCAATATTGAAACATTTACGTCATTGACGCATGCGCCGACAAGAGCCGTATACCGCCCTTACGAATTTCTCGCGGGCAAGTCAGCGCGTTGAGACGCTTGGTGTGTTTCCATTCGGCCACCTCACGGAGGAAGGAAACTAAGGAGAGGCCCTACCCCCTCCGCGCGCTAGGAGAAAAGTGTGGCGGAAATGACGTATAGGTTCTCTTTTTTTTGCTGCTTTTTTATTTTTTTTGCTGCATGGCCACGCCTTTTGGGCCACAATGGCGGCGTTGTTCTGATTTTTTGAGCGCTCACACGTGTTGCTCTGGTAGGTTTCGTGCCGTGGCAAAGACGCTGTGTGGGCGGGTTTGCGTTAGTCACCGTGTCTTGTTGCACTGTGTTACCTGCACCGTGCTCTGCCGGATGTTGCGCGAGCGCACGCGCTCCGCGCGCGGAACCACGCGCAGCGCGGCGTGGTTTCGCGAAAGATGTAAACAAGAGAGGAGGGTGGCACAAAAGGCGGAGCATCGCCATGAGCAACGCCAACTTCCGGCTTCACTTTTGCTTCACAAAGAGTGACGTCAGGGCCTCTCCTTAGTTTCCTTCCTCCGTGGGCCACCTCGACAGGCTGAACCGCTGCAATTAGTAGCGATAGCGTGTGTTTGCGGAGTCTTGTGAGCTTAGAAAAGTATTGCTTGCTGTGAAATTTACTATGAAGGCCGATAAAGCGTAATAAGCGATGTCGCAAGAATGTCGAAAGACGAATAAATAAATGAATAATAAATAAATAAATATATTACGTCACTGAAATGATAGAGTTCATAAATAACTGCTGCCGCTTCGTTCACTTTGTAAGAAAGGTCCTCCTTTGAGTGACCCGACTGCTCCACACCCGTTAGCGTCAGATGGCGCTAGCGATTTATGCCAAGAATGCCTCGTATTGAGCGGTAAGCAAGATGTAAGAAACCTGCCATATCGAGCTGCTCTTTATTTTATACATGTTAGCTTCTCCATACCTATTCATGAAGGACGCATCATCTCCAACCGTTTCTTTTCTTTCTTTTTTTGCCGAAAGCATTTAAAACCTAGAAAGTTTGACACTCCGGTAGATCAAGCACGACACAAGGAAACGTATAAAACATATCTGAGCAAGTATACATGTATCTGGGGTTGGACTATTCATCATGCGGCTTCAAGCCTGTAGATTTAACTGCTATGCCACAAGCGCTTTGCGCAACCCACTCGACAGTACTTGCATTAGGAACTGTCAGACAGCGATTTTCGCTATTTCTGGAAACAAAACTATGTAAAATTATTAAGAAATCCCGAAGAATAAGTGCAATATCACCAAAGTCCACCTCGAGGAACGCTTACTGAAAGGGCGTGTCATAGATACAATGCTTCTGAATTAATGCAACGATAGCGCGCGTCTATTTCTGCGTGCAAGCACTATGCGTCTTAGTTTTGAGCGGAAGCGCCTTAGCTGTCTTAGCTTTCTCCAGAAGTTCTCAGCATTTCCTTGAGTCGCAGTGGAGTTTTCCTGGACCGTACCAGGTTTTTTTTTCAGCATACTGAGCGAGTCTCTAAACGTATCGAGCAGGTCCATGCTACATCAAGAACACAACGTTCTCATTCCTCTTTCCAGGACAGATACTGCAAAGCAGAGTGAAACACCCCAAATATAAGACGCACCAGGTGACATGAACTGAACACTTCCCTCCAATTCGGACTTCCACCCGGGCTTAATCGACGTGAGGCATCGCTTCTGTGCCAGCTGTAGTTGGGAGTGGCCTTCACGAATGTTTACACGATGCATTTTCAATGGCCGACGTAGGGTGCCTCGATGCCACCGGACTGGTGGGGGAAGAGTGCACTGAGGCACCCTAGACCAAAACAGTGCTGCGTGCGACGTCGCTGGCAGCGAAGAGAATGCCGAGCGTTTATTTTGCCACTGCCCTCGATTTCAGTCGCAAAGACAAAGCTCCAACGCATTGCGACGATTGGATCGTGGGCTGCCGTCCGTGTAGGCCTTACTTCAACACCATCCCCATGTCTCGTCGGCCCGCAAGGCTGGGAAGGCACTCTTGTGCTTGTTGAGGGCGACTGGCCTGTGTGAACGCCTTTGGCTTAGTGGTGCCCTTCGCGCGCGCGCGCAAATTCACCGCCGTCTTTTCCTTCCTCCATGTCTCATCTTTCTATTCCCCTCCTTTTTCCGTCACCAGCGTATGGTGGCTAACCAGACGCTCCTCTAATTAACGCCCCTGCCTTCTACCTTTTATTTCCTCCTCCTCCTCCTCATCCAATGTTCTTACCTGTTGTTTTCGGCAAACTGTTACGGAATCAAATCGTCACTGGATCCTCAAGATTGTTTAGCATCATATGACCTTCCGAGAAATGAATGCGATATTGCAAAAATTCAAGCAAGGTTATTCTGCGAGAGGTTCAAAACTAAACACAAGGCAATATCGGTCGCAGATTTTACACACGTAATTTTAGCTGACGTAAATGTGTGTACAATTATATAGCCCATCCGTTGGGGCACGGTGTCTTTGACAATGGTTGATGACTTGGTCTTGATCTCTGTCTGTCAAATACCACGCGCACTAGAACGGAAGCGGGCGCACAACCGAGAGTGGTGGTCATGTGAGCAATTCTCAAAGGTTGCATCTGCCGCCTGATGCGCTGAATGTGCGTATGTTTGCTGCCATCCCTACAGATGCGAACACGCGAATAAATCTCAAAAACCGCCAATATTTTTTATTCTAACCAATCACGAAAATTCCTTTTGAGAGCACTGGTAAAGCCAGCACAAGACAAAGAACCATTGAAGCAACATGATGATGGTAATGATCCACATTTATGGCGAGTACGCAGTAGGGGGGTCGGCCATAAAGCGTACCGCAGGAGGCAGCCTAAATAAAATGTTTTCAAAGATTAGAAACCAAACAAAAAAGCTCATTTCATCGTCTTCTACTTTCCCCAGTCTGATGTCATACGCATTCAGTACTCGTGCTTGATATTATTCATGCGCAAGCTTCCTCACGCAAGTGGCCGCAGAACTTTCCTTGGCACAACTGAACGGTTAATTCGAAGTAGATATATATTTTATTTCCCGACACTCAGCACTCGCCGTCCCGACGCGGCGAGTAGTGCCGGCCGCGGGGAGGCCGCATTCCGGTCCCGATGCGAACGTTCGGTCTGCCGCTCGCTTCACAATTTCAACAGCACCGCACCTAGAAAATCTCAGATGACGCGACCACCATTTGTTCGAATTTTAACGAAACTTGCAGGGCTGTGCACGGGTGCCCTTGTGCCAATGGCACGTGCACGGGCGCCCCTGTGCTAATGGCACGTGCACTGTAAAGACTACGGCATTCAAATCACGTGACTAACTTTTTTTTTATTATTCCCAATGTTCCTGGCACGTGCAGGTCGGTGCGCGGGCGCCCTCGATCTATTAAGGCGTGTATCGCTGCCAGCACTTCGTGTTCTTCGGCGGCTGCGAGAGGACGCAGTTTGGTAAGCGATTCTTTACGTTGAACATTATTTGCCCTTACTCGGAGATAGTGTTTGTCAAGCAGGGTCGGCTCGGGTGTCATGAGCCGGACGCTATAATTTTCCTCTGACCATTGCGAAAGCCTGCATCAGCTTAGCAGCCTCAAGACCAGGAAGAGCTATAAAACATTTAGCCATGGACGCATGGGGTACTAGAACTAAATGAGCCGACCCGCCGTGGTACGTGACGTAGTGGCTTTGGCGTTGTCGTGCACTGAATGCGCGGTAAAGAAGCTCAGGTGGTCAAAATTAATCCGGAGTCCCCCTCTAAGGCGCGTCTCATAATCGGATCGTGTTTTTGGTATACGCTAAACGCCATTATTTAGGTAAATGAGCATGGTAAGCTTTTTTACCACTTTCTTTTTCTTTCGGAGACAGAACTACTTGTGCGAAAGAGTGGGGCAAAATTTGTATCGCATCTTTCTTGAGCCGTCACTCCAACGAACGGACTACCGAGTTGTTTCGCTGCTGCCGAGATGCCCGGATGTTTTCTTTCGCGTGCTACCTGGCTCGAGCACGCTCTGAGGATGCGCAGGCTCAACTTCGTCGTCGTCGTCGATCGGATGGTGGCGGCTCGCTGTGAACTCATCACTCCACATTTATGAGGTTGACGTCGAGGTTTGTTGCAATGACAATTGAAAGCAATTGCATCTCCCGAGAAAATGTATCCCTGCAGCCTAGTGCAGAACTTACCGCAGAACTTTGGCAGCGCACGAAAAGTACAATAACGCGATCAATTTTGCAAAATGCTTGAACACAATTCTTTGAAGGGAGCACACGTGCCACTTTTCGTTCACCCAAACCACGTATCGCGTTTACTTGTTCCCACAACTGCTGTTCTGCTCAGTCAGTCACTTATACAGCATGTCTGAACTCTAGTCGGCGGGTCCACGCGACCATCTATACGAAACGAGTACCTCCTGCATCAGTTTCAGAAGCAGTCACGATAAAATATGGCTTCTAATTTACCGTACTATGATTGCTCCATTCTCTCACAGTTTCTTCCAGTGTGTCTGCTATATTCAACTGTAGCGCAGTGGACACGTGCCCGCCCAGTCCGCCGTCCACACAGAGATGACGAACGCAGCCACAGGCAGACGGCCAGACCTAGGGCGAGGCCGCAGACTGAAGCTCACGTCGACAACCCGCAAGCGCAAGTATGTCCGCGTCCATCTGGAAGGAACCACATCGAGTGCTCTCAATAGAGGTGCTGAACTTCGTGCTTCCCATCGTTGCGTCTCGAGTCGCCGCACCTACGAGATGAGCTGGCGCTCAAGTCTTCCTGTTGGCCGCCAAGCACTACCGACGAGGCTACGCAGGTACGCTAATAGAGAGTTTCAGCAGTACCGTGTTATCGTACGGTAAGCACGATATACTGTACAGTATTGCAGTTCCGTACTAACCTACTGCTATGACCGAACACATTTTAGCTGCGTGTTTCACTCGATGCCTACGGTAACGTGATAATGATGATAGTGGTTAATATTCAAGCCTTTCGGAATACAAGACTTATGTGATGAGTGTGAAATATTCATTTTGGTAAACTTGTTCATGCACGTATTACTCTTTACGGAAGTGCCGGGTTGCGGCAAACGTGGACGCCAGTCACAAAGGCGGTAGCGACATCTTCTGACACTTGGTCCAACAACAGCGTATTACCGCACTTACCATACGGTAACTTGGCGCCGTTAAAACTCTTTAATACCGTGCCGGCTGCTGAAGGCACATGCGCGCACTTTGCGGTACGGAAAGACTTTTCGTACGGCATACTAGACGGTGAGGAGCGTATACCGCATGTATACGGTAACGTGCGCAATTTGTACTGCGAGCCGAGGCGGACCAAGCCAAACACAGTGAGAAACTGGCGTCGGCCACAAAGTCCACGCCGTTGGTCGGCGTTTGCAGCGCAACACTCGCGCCATTTCTGGTAATATGTTGCAACCACACCAACCACCGCCGGCGCTTAGCTACGGGGAGAAGCCGGATTACAGGAGATACGAGAGCCACGCGGGAGAAACAACATCAGGGGGCGCGCGAGCCAAGTTTCCCCACAGGGTTCGTCACCAAATAGAGTTCTGTAGGTGGTTAAGTATACGTATTTAAGTGCTTTGATGTCAGTAAGCCCTAACAAACACATGGTGGACGACCCCTCATGTTTCCACCCTGGGTATGAAGTCTTTGAAGGCCCTTTCAACACCGAATGCTTCTCTCAAGTTTTGGGAAACCAGGCATGTGCGGATCTAGATACACTGAAATTAAAGTCCGCTGCTGTAATCATTAGCATCTTCTTATCAGCAGTATTATCATACTAGGGCAAGAGAGATCAAAGTGTACTAAGTTAAACTTCAGGAAATTAGTTGCCAATTTGGTGCTTGAGAGGCATGTGGGGTGATGTACAAGACTGCCAGGACATTTTCTTGCCCATTGTACTTATGTTCTGCAAGTCATATATCCCCAATCTGATCTGTAAAGGCACTGGGTTTCTCTACATTGGGTGGTATTTTAGCCCGATCGGTATCACAGCAAAAGGGTTCATCTTGAGGTTCTTGTAAGGGGATTAGCACACCTCTGGATGGGCATCATAGTGGGGGCAGTGTGCAGCTGTAGTTTCGCATTGTGTGACCCTGCACATGTGCTGTTGTTTCGCTAGCAAGAGCGACATTTCAAGGGCCTGATAGGAGACAGCAGCAGCACGTCAAAGAGGGGAACATAAGACTAAGAATGCTAATTGCATTAACAGAAACAGAGTATACACAGTATGAATCCTACACGTTAAAGGGACACTAAAGGTTACTATTAAGTCAACGTAGACTGTTGAAATACCATCACAGAAACCTCGAAACGCTTGTTTCGTGCCAAGGAGAGACTTATTTTAAGAGAAAATGCGTTCTGAAGCGTCCGCGTACCTCTAGCGCAGTTCAAATCGCCCGCCCTCCGATCGAGGAGTACTGACATCATGGTCTCATAGTTACGTTGCGCCATCGGTGAGTAGAACGGCGTCCGCAGACGGCGCTACGGCTTTTCTGCGCAGAACGCGAACGCGCGGCCAGAAACAGAGCCAAGACAGAGCCGACAGCAGAGCGAAAGCGGGAGTATGGTGGCTAGCGGAAGGAGAAACGAATTACGTCCCATATTACGTCCCACAGCACACGGAGAGTGCGTTTTCGTTAAACTATAGGCTGCGGCGAGATCGCAGCGTGGTCGTTGTGGTCTATGAGAAGCGACGAGCCTTTTCGCACTCGCAACAGGGCATAAAAATGTGCGAATCGACGCAAAACTCGGCCTAGAAACGTGCTTCGCCACAGCCAGGGCTCAATACGACCCAAGCTGGCACGACCCAGATGTCGTTTCCCGCACCGCCACCAGGCGCCGCTACTATACCTCAAACTCCAGCGCAAGACGCCCATAAGCTGGTACTTCATTCTATGACGCTAACTTCGACGCTCGTCGCAATGGACCCTGACACCGACAGATTGGCTCGCGATGGTGGGCTCAACTTCAGCGATTTGAGCACCGACGAGCGCGACCTGCTGCTGAGGGCTGGCACTGCCGGCGTCGTTGCGTACTACGACGGCGGCCTCGACACCGGCTCTCCGGAGCGGGAAAGCAACGAGGGCTTCCCGCGACATCACATGGACGTGGCATTTTCGCTGCTTGTTCCAAATGAAAGTTTCGCGAGCCAGCAGAACCCTCACAGCACGACGCGATAACGAAACTACTGAAACTCCAAAGCGTGCGCGGCGCAGAGTCGAGCGAAAACGAAACCTTTCGAACACCCATATTACTGAAGGGTAACGTCAAAATGTTATTTTTTCTTAGAATCGAATAGACGTAGACAAGTAGCATTTTTTTCCGTCTTACAATCGAATGAAATGATATTTTTAATACGAGTAGTTGAGTATTAGTAACACAAATTATGAGCAGTCCTTTCGTCATCGGGCTAGTACCGGAATGTCGCTGGGGGGTCTCAAATCGTGTCATGCATTTACCTCAATTTCTCGGTTACTAAAGCTCTGTTCGCGATTATATTGACGCCTTAGACGTTCTAGAACATTGCTCTACCACTTTAACTTGAGTTTCTGGTAACCTTTAGTGTCCCTTTAACATGAATATGTTGCATGACTGGCTACAACAAAAATCTGACGCTTGCATGCATCACGAAGATTATTCAGCAACACAAAAGAATACATGGTGGCAGCTCGCGATCAAACACAAGATCCCTCTATTTGCAAGGCTGAAATTGTGACACAACACCATGTCTGCGGCACGACAGCTGCAGTGGGTTCCTGCTTTGAGTTGAGACATGGACAAAGGCTCCTGAACAAGAATGAGACATCATTCGGCTATTTTGTCGTTTCAAGCATAGAGGTCCTGTGACGACTGAGCACCTGGTCCGGAGCATGCCTATACATATTTTACCACTATGTCCCCGGCAGCAACACAGGTGTGATGATGATGATCATTGTGGCATTGCATTGCATGATCTACGGGAGGATCTAGTCTGCCTGATAATGATGATCATTGTGGCTTTGCATTGCATGATCTACGGGGGATCTAGTTTGCCTGCCACACCCATGGTGAATGCCCTACTAGAAGGCTGGATGGAGAAGGGTTGCCAGATGACCCGCCAAATAATTTCTAAAAGACCCTTTTTTTAAATGAGAACCACTAGAAGCAGCCAAGCACAAGGGCACAAAGCCCATGAGAAAACCCAGAGTGTTTTTGGTGGTGCCAGTATTCGAACTCCGTGCCTACCCCGTATGAGGCTGATGGTCTGCCATAAGGCCATTACTGCAGTCACTGCCAAGTTGTGTTGCACCACCCTAGCAAGCTATGATAACTAAGAAACTTTAAGGAAGCTAATGATGGCGCTATGGGCGATGGAACAGAAAGTGATTAACACGAAGATAATAAACTAAAGAAGGCAGCATGGATGAGAGAGCAAACATGGGTGAATTATGTTCTAGTTGGAATGAAGAGGAAGTGAATCATTGATATGAAGTTGCACTGCACAGTTCTAACAGGACACAAACGAAAAAACGAAATCACTCACACACAATGATTAAGTTTCCTTCGTGTTCTCTTAGATCTAGGCACTTCAATTAACTGCACATTTATGATCATTAACCAAGTACCCCACATGTAACTGTTTATTGAAGGAGTGGTTAGGCAGGTCATGTGCATGGAACAGGTAACCAGTATCTATTACAGTAGCAGAATGGGTGCCAATAGTTGGAGAACACAGTAGAGTGTAATAAATGGTTAAATGAGGTGGCACAATATTAGAAAATTCGGAGGCATGGTGTGAAGTCAGATGGCATCGGACAGGGTCATGAGGATTCCATTTCTTCATAAGTGAAGAGCAGGTCATAATGGGGATATAAAAAAATGCGTTGCTTCACAAGGGTTGAGTTTTCATGCAGCAACTACCACAAGGTTGCCTAGCTGTCCTGAATAGTGCGTCGACAAAGTGAACATTTGTCAACATATTCAACCCTTCTGCTGTTCCTTTATCCACTGGACCATGTGCATCACCTCGTTCCATAAGGCAACCTCTCACAAGCAGTGCTTTCTATTCATTCTGTCCTTTCTTTCGCTCCACTTCTTCAACATGTATTGTTCTTAATTTGACTCTTGGAAGCACACCCCGCCGTGGTTGCTCAGTGGCTGTGGTGTTGGGCTGCTGAGCACGAGGTCGCGGGATCGAATCCCGGCCACGGCGGCTGCATTTCGATGGGGGCGAAATGCGAAAACACCCGTGTACTTAGATTTAGGTGCACGTCGAAGAACCCCAGGTGGTCAAAATTTCCGGAGTCCTCCACTACGGCGTACCTCATAGTCAGGAAGTGGTTTTGGCACGTAAAACCCCATAATTAAATTTTTTTTGGAAGCAGCTTCTTTCCCCGGCACCTGACAAGCAGTGTATCAGTGGGCTCCAGTGGAATTGCGTGGTCATTTACTCTCAGCTAGATGCTGCATTATGAACTGTCATTCACTGAAGCAAGACCAGTATACACATATTTATATATGCACATTTATGAATAACTTGACATAAATGGGTCATATAAATGCCCATTAGCTATTACAGGAGCAAATAATTTGTAACAAAATACACTGGACAAAAGTATAATAAAAAACTACTTCCACTGCAAAGTTTCTACCAATAATTTTTATTCAAAAAAGTACAACTTCTCAAGCAACACGCATGATATTTAGCTAAGAGAGAGAGAGAGACAAAAGGGGAGGAAAGATGGAGGTTAGCCAGGGTAAGTACCGGCTGGCTACCCTGTCCTGGGGAAAGGGGTAAAGGGAATAAAAGGTGAAAGAAGAAAAAATAATTTTAGAAAAATTCACACAATAATGCAAAAGGTACATTCTAGCTACATTCTACAACATTCAAAGATGGTCGCACAATTCACAAGCCTTTACAAACTTGAGCAGAGCCCTTAAGGCCTTGAATGCCGAAACCCGTCTGGGCCAGTTTCGAGCTTTTTCTTCTGTGAAGGGGCGATTGTCCAGCTTTTCTAGCGCAATGGCGAGCACTTTTCTGAACCCGATATTTAGCAAAAATTTTCAAAATGAGTCTGCAGGTCAACATGGAAGGTGTTGTATGAACCCACAAACACGCTGAAATGCAGCTTGTTTCACTAGAAAATGTTTTGTTTACTCTAAATGCGGCAGTGAATGAGCAGGGGACTTAAATGAACGTAATGTTTTACTGTACATTTTGTCCAAAAGGCATTCTACATGAATGCCTCTACATTTTTGCAGAAAAGACTGCAACATTTTCTATTCCAGGCACATAATCAGTGAAAGATGTATAAACAGGTGGCACACGAACTGCTGCGATCAAGAATCATGTAATTATTGGATGGTGCCCAGCTACACAACAGTTTGGCTACTTCATTCTTTTAGAATGAAGAATGATTCATCACTCAATATCATGAAACATGAATCCATTAAGCTTATAATTTGTTAGCTCTGCATGGATAGTATGTTTTGGCAAAACGATGATAATAGATGCGATGCACAATAGGCAGCAAATTACATGAAAAGTTCAAGATATCAAGGTAGAAATGAGCTATAAATAACACGAGCACGTTACAAACTAGGCGTTCATTTGGAGCAGCATAAACAGAGGTGGTCCCGAACACCGCCTCATCTCACATCACAATCGCGATGGATACGGAAAACAACTGACACCTGCACGACTAACAAGAGATGTCGCTAAGCTGCAAAACGTAAGATTAGAGTCTCTAGCACGTCGTCTGTAAACCGGTCGCATCGGTGGACGACAGACGACGTTCTTTTTTGATCGCTTTCCGCGTAATCGTGTCGTCCAGCGAGGTACTTTCGCTCCTCGGGGGTTAATTTTTGTACTTGCGAGGTGCAGGCGCCTTGGCCTCCGGCAGTCTCAACTTTGGATATTTCATAGGGGCTTCGCGTTTGATTTTGGTCGGGTAACAAGCGGCAGAGTAGGCTGGTATCGCGATTCCCAGGCGCTTCATCAGTTTTTCCATGACGTAGCCGCGCAGAATCAAGTCGGCCGACTTGTCGATCTTCGTCAGCAGAAGGTTGCAGATGACGATCTCGCCTTCCGTCTTCCTGGTCAGAAGGGGCAGCGCGCAGCACGGCATGATCTGCAGCGTTGAGCTGAGGCACAGGATAAGGTCTGCGCCTCTGCAGTGCAGGTCGGCCGCTACGAACCCGTCCTCGGGCAGCTCGTACTCCCTGTCCAGGATGGAATCGTGCTGCTGACCGCGACACATCCGACCGTTCTTCTTGGGCACGGGACACAACTCGCGGGTGGGCTTCTGGCCGACCGACTTGGTCGCCGTAGTCCACACGAACTGCCGACCGCACTGGTTGCATCGGTCTAGAAACATGTTTCCGTGCAGGTCCGTGAGGATGTCCGGCGGGAAACCCGACTTCAGGTGCAGGCCGTCGACGTTCTGGCTGACGAGGAACTTGAGCTGCGAGCTGCGCGCCAGCTCAACCAGGGCCATGTGCGTCGAAGTCGGTACCGCGTCGTCGAACGAAATGTTGACCTGCGGCTTCTCACCCTGCTGCTCCAGAGTCCAGACTCCACGCGGACCGCGGAAGTCGGGGATCCCGGCCGAAGTGCTAATGCCGGCGCCTGTGATCACTACGATGTGCTTGGAGGCCTGCATCCAGTCAGCGAATCGCGCGATCTTGTCTTCGAGCAGTGACAGCTCGTCGAAATGCTTGGGCTGGCCGCAGATGCCTTTATTGTCGTATTCGGACAGCCTGCTAGCATAATCGCAAGACATGGCGAACTTTTTGCGGCAACTTGTGGTTTTCGCTCACACTTCCATCAACGCCGCTGCTGCTTGCTTTATATACGATGAAGCGGCTTGCAGAAGCAGGCCGAGCTATTATGAAAGCCTCAAGATGTTGAAAAACAAAATAAACGACTGCATAACGTCAACGTTGCACAGCTTTAAATTACAACAGAGCGTGAGGTAAGGAAACAGCAGTCACAGAGCACTAGGACACAACAAAAACAATCTAGCAACATCTTAAGTTTTGCTTCCGATTTCGTGGCAGCTGCAAGCAAATCGCACGGCCGCAGTTATTAGATAATGCACTAACTTGGCAGCACATTTGTTAGGCAAATCATGAAATTTGTTTTTGCCCTCTGATGCTTTAAGGGAAAAACAAGCATAAAAAATTGCATCCTCGTCTTTAGTTCGTGACGCGCCTCGTTTAATTTCCTGCGTACGTTGTTTAACCATCAGGGTACTTTTAAAAGATTGTAAACATGTGCTTGCATCTTTTCTCATGCGACTTGCGTTTCGAACGTAGGCGCCAACACGCGCCCTCTTCGGGAGTGGCCCATCTACTATTCCCACGTGGAACAGCGAGCAACGCACAATTTCACTGATAGTTCACGCGGGCTCCAAATGACGGTTACCTTCCACATAAAATACACCTCAGAATGTTTCCTGCTCCTTTATGTCCCTTCCTGCCCCTTTATGACCTTTGTTTATTTCATATCTGCTGCTATCGTTAGGTACATAGCGCACATAATTTTGCACGAGGCCAGCAAGTTCAGCTGTGTCATGGATTGCCTAAAGCTTTCCATTAAACAATATTATTTTGCTAACTATTTCGAGAGTGGGATTCATCTCCAACTGGGCAGGTTGTTGACAAAACATGATACTCTTGAAAACTGACTGTGAAATAAATTTATCAAGTTTTGTAACTCAACTTGCTTCATTGTGAAGAGATAAAGCAAAATACACATGATCAAATGTAGTAATAAAACCGTTGTATACGAATCTAGCAATGCGCATGTCTAAAGTCGCAAAGTGAGAGCAAAGTAAAAAAAAAGGAAAATCATCCAAAGAGCCTGAACGAAATTCTCGTTGATTTTGACAAGATTTTTGTTCTATAAATAAGTCTATCACAGCTTTTTCATCTACCAGATGACCGTCAATCCAGTGGGTCGTAAAAGACAGTTCAACATCAGTGAAGCTCCGTCTTTTGATGCCAAAGCATCAACTGGCCGATTGAGTGAAAAAGCTGGCGTCTGTCGTGTGGACAAGCGAAGAATGGCACACAAGCTCCCATTGGCTGCAATGCCACGTCATGGGCGCGCCTCGACGAAGTAGAGCGGGCGAAAGGGAACACCTGCTGCTGCACTAGCGTGCCAGGTGTTGTGTGAGGGGAGAGGGCATCGCCCTCAAGTCTCGGAAGGCTGTTATCAACGCAAGCGCTCACCTGCGTTCTAAGTGCTCCTTGGTACTCTTCATAAAGAAATTAATGTATTTCTAAACAAAGTACATTCGAAAGGAAAAACAGCGGTAGTGAGTTTCGAGCCTACTACACCTCGCTCAGAGGCCGAGTGTCTTACCCACAGGGCTAAACAAGCATGTCCTAGATAGCAGGCCTGTGCACTCTGCTTTATGATGTCCTGCTACTTGGACCGATATTTTAATTCCCAAGCCCCACGTGAAGAAAGCGGTGACATCAAAATCGCCGCAGCTTACCAACGCCTCCTAGATATATCAGGAGGCCTTGGGATTACTCAGGAGCACCCCCTTGAATTTATAAGGTAGTCAGGCAAGGTAGCATGATGTCACAGATCGAAGTGCACCGGCCTTGTGCTCTCTAGCAGGCTTTGGCCAAGTGCCTCAACACACTCGCTCAGTGGCGTTCACTTGGACGTTAATGTTTTCGCGTTCAGAACTCATAAGTAGTGCTTATGTGTCGCTGGATTTTCTTTTCTTTCTTCGTTGCCTTGTTGGCAGTATAACTCAGCCATTCAAAATGGCTAGGACTACTGTTACATCTTCCGAATCCAGCAGTACTTGTGAAAAGCTGTAACCTTGTTTCTGAGCAATGGGTGCATTAGCTAAAAAGTGACATAAAAATACTCATAAGTTACCCACAGTTTTGAGGAGGGTTGGATAATGCAGCTGTTATGATCAAAATTCAACAAGCTCACCCTTTTCCTGTGAATAAGGCATCAGGGTTAGTGCACTTGCTATTATTGCACAAGCTTCTAGTAAACCAAACATAGGGAAGTTTTATAAAAAGGTAATTATTCAGAAAGTTGTTATGTGTTGGGTATCTGCATAAGATTACGCAGGCCTTATTTTGCTGTTTAGTTTGCTACGATGCATTCATGTGTCCAACTAGGATTCAGCTTTCTCCGAACAACGCCAGAAGATTGCGGAATAGCCTTTTCAGCTGCAGAAATAATGCAGTTAGTAAACTTTTCATCAATTTCTTCAATGCTTAGGTCTGTTAAAATAAGCTCCTCCAGCCTGGCACTTTCTGTAAAAGCAGCCCAGCCTGCCATTTGTAACTTCCAGTGGCATGGTGTGTGGGATATAATGGGTAGTGTTGATGTAAGGTGGATTAAAGCAGGTAGACGATCACTGCCATATGGAGTCTCCAGTACGTCCCATTTAAATTCGGTAAAAATATCCTGAGAGGAAAATACTAAATCAAGGCAGCTAAAATTACGTGAACTCAGTGAAAAATGTGTTGGCGCACCTGAATTCAAAAGACAGATGTTGTTTGCCAAATAAAATATTCAATAAGTTGTCCTCTTTGGTCATTATTATCGCTGCCCCAAAGAGTGCAATGAGCATTAAGATCTCCAAATAAAACAAAAGGCTACGGCAGCTGGCCAATTAAATTGTGCATATCTCGAGTTGTGAAATGGGTATGAGGAGGGATGTACAACGAACAGATGGTGGCAGTCTTAAAAGATAAAACGGTGACAGCTACTGCCTCGAACGCAGTATTTAGTGAAACGTTCCGTGTGGGGATGCCGCTTTGGACGATAATAAAGACACCTCCTGATAGACGACTGGAGTGCTCGCGGTCCTTTCTTATGACAGTAAAACCTTTAGGAAAATGTGTATGTTTGGGTCCTAGGTTCGTTTCTTGAAGGCAGAATGCTACTGGTGATAACATATTTATGTCTTTGATGTCACCTAGATTATGAATTAGGTCTCCGCAATTCCATTGAATGATGAAAGCCATCTTATTGAAATCGAAAAAAGTTACTTATGTGTCTGAACTTACAAGTTGTAGGTGACATGTATTTAAAGTCTGACTACCCTTATGAAGGGCGGTAACCGTTCAGGTTACCTTTCCCTTTCTCAGCGGAGTTACAATGCGTTTCTCCTTCTGGGAGCGCTCCAAGGAGCGCGGGTCTTTTGGCGTCAATGACGCCGGGGTTTTCGGATCGAGCTCCATCGCCTTTTCCGAGGCACTGGATGATCGAGAGCCCGGCGCCGAGACGCGCGTCTCGGGCCGTGGGATGCTGTTCAACTTCGGGCCCTGCGGCACTGTAGTCTGCCGGGCCGTCTTCGTTGACGATGGAGCAGCACTGGCTGCAGCCACCAAGGGGGCAGTTGGAGTTTCTACAAAAGTACCGGACGTCCACCCTGTAGACTCCTGAAACCGGTGTAGCGCTGCCCCCTGCCGCGTCACACTGGCACAGCTTACTTGAGGTAACTGCCCTAGCCTTTTCTTCGCTTCATAGAATGAAATCTTTTCCTTTACAGTTATTGCGATTATTTCTTTTTCTCTTTTCCAGCAAGGGAAGCTCCGCGAGTAAGCTGGATGATCGCCCTTGCAATTGACACATTGTGCGGCAGCATTCCAGTTGTCAGATGGATGGTCGTTGGCACTACACTGTGCGCATGTTTCTTTGCCTCTGCATGATTGAGATGCATGCCCGAACCTCTGGCACTTGAAACAGCGCCTCGGGTTTAGTATGTACGGTCTGACGTTGATTTTCAAATATCCTGCGTCGAGTGAACTAGGGACAGTGCTACTACCAAATGCCAAAATCACATGTTTCGTCAGGATCTGTTTGTCATTTCGTCGTAGTGTGATTTTCCGAACGTTAATTACGTTTTGCCCCTGAAATCCTTCGAGGAGTTCTTCATCGCTGAGGTTCAGGAAGTTTTCTTCTGATATAACTCCCCTGCTAGTGTTGAGTGAGCGGTGTGGAGAGATTGTTACTTTGTTGTCACCAATATTGGTGAGTTTGGCGAGCTTTTCTAGTTGATCTTTCTGGGTCAGTTCAAGGAGGAGGTCACCGCTAGCCATGTTTGAGGCCTTATAACCAGGTCCAGTTGTGTTTGCTAGGCATTTCGAAACTATGACTGATGAGCTTTCTAACGGTGGTGTTGCCTTCACTGTGAAGAACGTGGTATTTTGGAAATGTGTCTTCGCTTGGTTTTAAAAAGAATTGAAAAGTTGCTTCGGTGCGACCTCTTTTCAGAGGCCGATCTGAAAGTCGCGGGAACGCTTCTGCCATTGGATGGTTTCAAAATTCGGCGGCGGTGGTAGCCACCGACCACCGAGCCCAACAAGGGGACGTACAGGTTCCTAGAAACCTGCAGACGCCAGCTATACACCGCCACTATAACCTAATGTATATACCCAAGGTAGAATATATTACACACGGTTAACCCTTGCCGAAAGGAAATACGGAAGTAATAGGAAGTGAAGAAAAGACAGGAAAGATGGAAAAGTGGGAGAAAAACACGAAGATTGGTGAGGAGGACAGGAAAAGGCGATTGCCGATTTCCTCCAGGTGGGTCAGTCTGGAGGTACCGTCTGCGTGAAGCTGAGGCCAAAGAGAGGTGCTGCCTCCGCCGAGGGGCCGTAAATGTCAAAAACACCTGGCATCGGCTCAACCACCAGGATCCACTCTTCCCAGGACACGACTAAGCCGTGCACGGTTACACGCGGGAGGGTCCAACCCTCGTGTTCTCGGGTACAGGCGCCCAAATCTTTAACTGGCGTGCGCCAGCGGTGACTTTTCTGTGCGTCAGCGCCGTATGACGGGGCGAGGCTGGAAACAGCCTAGCAAACGATGGGCCTAGCTGAGTGCGCTTTGTCGGCATGCGCTTTGCCTCACACTGTTTCTAGCCTCGCCCCGTCATACGGCGCTGACGCATGGAAAAGTCGCCGCTCGCGCACGCCAGTTAAAGATTTGGGCTCCTGTACGTGGTGTCGCAACACACCCAGCGCCTGTTGACGCGGACGCCCCTGCGGGGCCGAGTCATTGAGGCAGTATGTATTTGCCCGGTTCTAATACGACCCTGAACAAAATTCGTGCCTGCTTTCTATGCATCCAAAGTAGAAATCTAATCCACATTTGATTTCTCAGCAAGAAAAATGGCCAAGGTCTAATATTTGTTGCACAGTAGAGGCTGGTTTCCGATTATCAGCTTCGCCGCAATACAGCCATGCTATGCGGTAAAGCATACAAACGCCACGAACACGGTTTTGGTTTTGTATTCAAGTGCACCATACAGGCAATTTCCGATTAAATTTCCTTGAGAAAAAAAATGTACACGTTAGCATCGGGTAAATATTGTAATTAGCCATTGTGAGCTATTGTTGCTGCTTAGAAATCTTCCTAGGCCAGACCAAAAATAGGTGTTTTCTATGAGAAATGCTGCGTCTTCAATGCATTTAGTTCCCTGAACTCCACCACGACATGCTGCCGCTAAAGACTTTACTATTGGTGTCACCATAGTTGTCACATGCTTGCATGCTGACTGGCCAAGTTAGAATTATCTGCCGAAGGCTAATTTCAGAATCTAGAAAATGAAAATTCGGGCCCATAGAAATGCATGGGTGTCAGCCGGGACCATAAGTCAGAATCGAAATAAACCAAAAATATAATTAACTGGAGTTGAAATAATAATATTCTTTCCTGTGATCATTGTCTCCGATCAATATTCCACCAACAAGAAGCGCGCGTAAAATGGCACGACATAAATAAAATTTTCTTTCGTAGCTTCATGTTATAGATAGGCGGCTACTGTGGCAAAAATTACGTGTTACTTTGAAAAACAATGTTAAAGATAGCAGTTCACCAGGCTAAACCTACAATTGTACCGGCCGACCAGAGTCACGGGCGCAACCAAAGCAAGTAAAACCTTAAAAAAATTTACAACACAGACTTCCTGCGAGAAAAACTGCGCGTCATATTGCATAACCCATGTCACAAATATGTATACGTAACCAAAAGGTGTCAACATAAATTTGCTGTTGCGATATAGCACTATTATTAGAACGTACGTGCGTAATGGATCTCAGCGTCCGCAGCGAAATTACGTTGAACATGCCGCGAAGCGCGCCTCCGCCCCCAATCCAGATCGCTCGCAGCGCCCTCGCACAATTTTTCCACACTGGGCGCCTCAGCGGGAGAGCGCCGTTCGGTCCAATCTACTGTTGTCTAGTACAGTCTAATGTGTACATATACCTTGCGGACGCCTTCGTGCTGCTGTGGCGTCCATCTGCTGCGAACATTTCACCTTCGTCAGGAGCTGCAATACGACGCATTTCGGTAAGTCGTTCTTTGCATTAAACATTATCTGCACTTAATCAAAAATACTGTTTGTCAAGCATGATCAGCTCCAGCGTCAGATGCTATCTTTTTTTCTGACCATTGTAACGGTACATCAGCTTAGGAGGCTTACGACCAGGCAGCTATAAAACATTTAGCTGTGGACGCATGAAGTATTACGAGTACATGAGCCTACTCGCCGTGGTGGCGTAGTGGCTTTGACATTGCTCTCTTAACCCGACCGCGACGGTAGCATTTCGAGGAGGGCGAAATGCAAAAACGCCCCTGTAGCGTGAATTGCGTGCACGATAAAGAACCTCAGATCGCCGAAGGCAATCTGGAGTCCCCGACTACGCCTTGCCGCATAATCAGATCGTGGTTTTGGCGCACTAAATGCGAGTAATCCAGTTAATGAGCATGGTAACGGTTTTCTTTTTTTCTTCCTTGCTTTCGGAGACAGGTGAACTACTTGAGAGATAGAGTGGAGGCGAATTGTGTCCCGCACCTTTCTTGAGCCGCGAGTCCAACGAACGTACTATGAGCTGTTTCGCTGCTGCCTAGATGCCCGGATGTTCTCTCCCGCGTGCTACCTGGCACGAGCGCGCCGAGCATGCGGAGGCTGAACTTCGTCGTCGTCAATTTACCGGTGACGGCTCGCCGTTAACTCGCAACTCCATGTGTCTAAGGTCGAGGTCACGGTGTAGGAGTATCATGAGAGGCGTGCCAACGGCGGTGTGCCTCGCCGTGGTGAGAGCACGTCGACGATTCGCGCATGTTTAGGCCATCCTCTGAGGGGCGGCGCTACATTTTCGATGCCGCTAAAACCCCTTCGTAATTTGAAAGCAACGACGCTCTCCCCCCTGCGGCGCTTTCCTCCTCGATTATCCACGCCCGCCGGCTCCGCGCGCTCCGCACGGTACGCTTTTTCTCCTGGGCTCTCGTGAACGGGCCGCAGCATTCTGTGGAGGCGCGTTATTTTCGGCCAGTTGCGCGTCCCAGTGGTGTTGAAAATTTTGAGAAATGCTGATAACAGCATCGGTAATGCTGAAGGCAACGTTTATGAGGAGGTTGATTTTTCCTGAAAGCCCTATGATCGTGGTATACTGATGTAAAAGGAGCTTTGAGGCGAGTTCTATACTCCAGACAGTTTTTCTGCCACATGACGAGATGCTTTAATTTGCGCATCTGATCTAGTATTGCTTGTGGTACATCCCTGTGCGTGTGGCTTATTAGGCAAAAGCCTTAGATCTTTAGCAAAGTTAATTAATGGTTGATTAGTGATTGTATTGAGATGGATGAAGGTGTATTATGGAGGATTCACGTGTATTGAGGATAATTAAGGTGGATTAAGGTCGATGAAGGTGAATTAAAGCGGATTAAGACGCATAAAGAAGGATTGCGGTGAATTAGGGTGGATTAAGATCGATTAGGGTGGATTATGGTTAATGAAGTATTAAGGGGATTAGGGTCGTCTAAGGATGGTTAGGGTGTATAAAGGAGGATTAAGGCGCGTGAACAAGGATTAAGGATGAGTGAGGTTAATGAAGAAGCATGAAGGTGGATTAGGGTGAAATACGTTGGACTGCTAAACATTATTACCTGCAGAACATTATCTGCATTACTACATTATGACCACAATCATAATTGATTGCTCAACCTTCGTAATCAAAGTGCATCGATGCAATGATTTCGGTTCGTGTTAAATCAATGGAAAAAGCTTCCCCACAGAACAAACCTACAGAAACCGCTATTAAAGTGAAGATTCCCGGCCTCCGCCTAAATGTCGATATCAACAGCAAGCGTGCGCGATCACGTGACCCCCCCCCCCCCCACTGCACATTGCCTGTATCCGTGAGAAAACCGAATAATAATCGTCGCCCACTCATGCGTGTGTGGAAGCGGAGTTCAAAGCAAATTGCAAGAATCCAAAGTGTGTTTAGGTATCGCCTAAGAGACGCGAATACGAAAGCCTTGTACAGCCTACTGTAATTCACCTTAATCCACCTCCATCAAGAATACTTCTCCATAATCCACCCTAATCCTTCTTCATCAAACCTAATCCACCCTAATCTATGTTCACGCACCTTAATCCTCCTTTATACACCCTGATCTACCTTAATCCCCTTAATTACTGTAATACTCCTTAATCCACCCTAATCTGTCTTGATACTGCTTTATTAACCCTAATCCACCTAATCAATCTTAATCCACCCTAATTCACCTTAATCTTCCTTCATCCACCTTAACCGCCTCTAATTCTTAATACACCTTAATCCTTGTTCATGCACTCTAATCTTCCTTAATAATACAGCCTAATACACCCTACCACCTTAGTTAAATCACAAGTTAATCATGAATTAACTTGGATAATCAATAATATCCTATACACAACTGGACATGCACTGGGTCGCTTCTGGCCTTACTGGGTCACGTGATATTTTCTGTTCACCACACGGCAATGAAACACAGATCTAAAGGCTCTCGCTTAAAAAAAAACGCAATGTGGACTAGCTAGCGCTCATCCGCTGCAATACCACGGGTATACTTGCCACTAATTTTTTCAGTGCCTGCATTCAGTGTATGACTGACACACACATGGACGTAAGCTGAAAATTATAACTCCTCTACAAGCCGCTATTTCAATTTTCAGTAAAACAGGCAACGAATCTGAACAATCGCGAAAAGTGCTATCGAGAGGCTGTATATTTGCACATAAATGTTCGCAGCAGAAAGCAGAATCTATAGTGCTGCATTTACGACTGAATAACAACAGTTGGCGACGTGCGAGGTGATGGAGTCCCAGCAGAATATTAAGCATACTGAAGATAACCACATTTTTATGCAATGTACAAATTGCCACAGCAAAAACGCTGGTGAGCAGGCTGGAAGAATTTAAAAAAAAATGCAGCATTAGGGGATGCTTTGATGCGAACAATAAGAAAGGCGCCTTACCTCGCAAACAAGGCTGTTCTTTGTCGGAAGAAAGTTATTTCGGCCAATGTTGTGCAGCCACTGCTTCCTGCGCAAGCCGTCACGCTTTCCTTGTGGTATCATAAAAACTGCATAACCATCTTCAGGCTTCTTGCTGCAGTTACATGCGCAACAGCACGGCATAGCGCTAGCACAGACAGCAGGTAACACGGCGTACAACGTTCGCGACGCCGAGCTGAAGCGCTGACCCTGCTGAGCTGAGAAAAATGGCGCGAACGAAAAAGAAATAAACAAGCAAAACGCAAGATCCGCGCGTTTCTAAAGGCAACGGCAGGGAGACCAATCGTCGTGCAGAAAAACGGGCACAAGACCGCTTCCCGCAAAGGGGGTGGGGGGGACGCGTAAGGGGCGAGGAGGAGGCGAGGAGGTCACGCGGCGGTACTTTCAAATTATCAAATGACTTTAGGGGCCGGCAGCCCGTTCTAAAAGGGGGAGCCACATCGACACCACATCATCGTTCGCGTTCGTCGCCTGCAGTTGCGAGTACTTCTGTGCCATGCAGGAAGGAAACTCAGGAGAGGCCCTGAGGTCACTCTTTGCGAAGCTAAAGGTGAAGCCGGAAGTTGGCGTTGCTCATGGCGTTGCTCCGCCTATCGGGCCAGCGCTCCTCTCTTGTTTACTTCTCTCGAAACCATGCCGCGCTGCGCGCAACCGGGCTGCCCGGCCGCGCGCGCTCTGCAGCAATACTACTGGGCCTCTTCGATTTTCGGAATTCTGGCAGCCAGCTAGTTCCGATTCTGACAGGAAGTCACATGGGCTGGGATCCCAAGACAACCCGAACCTGCCCGAAGTTTGCAAAATCGAACGCCGATACAGCTGGCCAAATGTACCAGCATGGCAGCTCCCGTCGAGGCCGGCGCGCGCTCGGCGTAGTAGGCCCATTTATGCGTTGCCAGCTTGAAAATATATTGTTGCATTCAGGGATACGATCACTTTCGCGCGATTTCGCGCGACTCGGCGAGGGACGCGTACTCGGCCAACCTCGCTTGCGCAGCGCAACAGATGGCCTCCGACGCGGCGGATGACAAGACGCGAAATCGTGATTGTATACTCGAAAGCGATAGCTGGAGGATACCTGCTCGCAGCGATCACGTCGACCACCGGCGACATTGATGAGTTGGCGTTGTGTCATCACAAGACATGAAAAAGCAGGTTATCGGGTACGTCTAGCTCATACGCATAAAAATTCGCGCCGACCTGCTTGGGCTTCGATTCCATAAAGTTTGTTGTGGCTGATGGTGTTTCTCATGTAAGGAGCTGGGGATGCGGCTGGCGCATGAAAATGCACGTCGCCGGTGACGAGCGAAACGTTTCATACGAAAAACAACATTGGTCGCAATCATGATAGCAATAAGCCAATGTACGTGTGTCTAAATGTACCGAGTGCAATCAGTGTATTCTTAGATCAACAGCCTGCAGTTCGAACACATATCGGTTTCGAGCTGCCACAGCATACGACGGAGAGACGGAGCGAACACGGGCTAGCTGCAAAGCCTTCGCTAACTGCAGAGAAAGGAGATATACATACGCGAGATATGTGAAAAGGAACGCCACCAGAGAAAGACGAACCCAAAATGTACCGCAATCTGTGAATGAGCGTCTACAACTTGCGTGGAACACGATGTAGATAACATGCACGCATGATAGCGCGGCGCGCTGTTCACCGCCGCGAAGAAGCAATCAACTGGGGACACGCATACAAAAGCTTCAAACGGTTCACCACGGCTCGTATCACACCGCTTCGCGATGCGGAACAGTGCGTTAGCACCTAAAAAGATAACGCTAGAAGTAAGGAAATCCGAATATGACGGTAGACAGTTGGCTGAGCGAGGTAAATTTAAGTCCTCAAGCACCCGCGTTGCAATCCGTGAAGTCCCCGTAAAGATGGCGGCGAGCGCCCATCGCCTCTTTTAGTCGTCCGCTAGCCAGAGAACTTCCAGAGAGCAGCCAGACCAAAATCGTCCTGGCAGGTTCTGGCAGCCCGCGGGTAGCCAGAACCGTCCAGCGCGAGCAAAAGGAACGCCCGGCGGAAGTGCGTAGCGCGGTGGGCGGAGCAACCCGAGAAAAACGAAGACGCTCTGGCTGGCTCTGGCAGCCCGCGGGTAGCCAGAAGTGGAAAATCGAAAAAGCCCACTGAAGAATCGCGATGTCTCATTGCATTACCATTGCCGAAGTCACGTTGAAAGAATTTCTTAATGAACTTCGCAGATTGGGCCGTGAGGTCGAATCGGCTGCTTTTACCTGCTTTTATTAAAATAAACATGCCTTATAAGGTGCAGCGAACTGAACTGTTTGTTCTCGTCAAGCGCAGGTACGGGCCGCATGCTCAGTTGTTGCGTGTTTTTTTTTTTTTTTTAAGAAGATCGCCTTTATCGCTGCCTTCTACTCGTTTTTCTCTGTCTGGGCTTCCTGGGGCTCTCAGACGGTCTTGCGAGCTAGACGTCTGGCAATACGAAAAGAACGTACGCATTCTCACTGCACTGCAAGTGCAGTGAGAATGCATACGTTCACACGTACACGTACACGTACACGTACGACACACCGACCTATTTGCGATCTATTTGCAGTTTGTGAGCACAAACGCATTCTCGCTTGAGGAATCGTCGTGCTTTATGGAACGAACTTCGCGTGGCCGCGCACCACTACGACAGCACGCCGGCGAGGAGGAAGAATGTCATTTCTGACTACGCGTTTAGATTTATTGGCTCCGGCCTGAGGTGTCTTCTTCCCACGGTAAGTGAAGCATCACGGAACCAAAGTTTTGCGATAGACAGCGCACGGTGCAGAACAGTACGCGCGTAGAACCGGCTTATATGCGACCATGGAACAGCCGTTCGATGTGCTCGCAGGCGTACGTTCTGTGGAGCCTTGCCGACTCTTGCAGCGCATCCACTAACCTTCACTTCCCTGCACTTCTCGCGCGCACAGATAAGACACGCCTGCGGTAGGGAGGATTCATTCCTTCAGTCAAAGCAGCCGCTTCTTTCCGATCTTCCAGGATAAAGCGTCGGCTGGCAGGTGCGCTGTGCCGAGGGTACCAAAATGGCCTGTCAGCACGTGTATTGAGGTACACCTGTGCTGATGTGCATGAACCTCGAACGCGCTCTGCTTAAAATACTTCCTGCTGTCGCGAGTACTGCGAGGAACAAGCAACAATTAAGCAACATGTGTTTTAATATGCACAAGAGCAAGTTGTTACTGAACACGAACTATGAATTCATAACGTACGTCTACGTGCCGCAGATGCACCATATGCGCTGTCGAAAGCAGGAATCACTGACCTGCAAGGCGTTCATTGTACAGATTCTAAAACGCATCGGTTTCGGCCTGCGATGGCCCGTTACCATGGTTCCGCCACAGAGGACAAAATTTACCGCGGATATTCCCTCGGATATTACCGCGCCATTGCCGTGGCGCGGTACATTTCGTACAGAGTTGCATGCGCATTAATTTCATGAACTTTAGTTCCTCCTATCCCACCTGGCCACGGCAACATCCGGGAGAGCACGGTCCGGATAACACAGCGCAACAAAACACGGAAACCAACGCAAACCTGCCCGCACGGCGCCTTTACCACGGTACGAATCCTTCGGAGCAACACGTGTGAGCGCACAGAACTATAAAAAAGCCGCCATAGTGGCCGGAAAGGCGTAACCGCTACAGCAAAGAAATAAAAAAAGCAGCAAAAGAAAGGAGAACCTACTACGTCATTTCCTCCACACTTTTCTCCTAGCGCGCGGAGGGGGTAGGGCTTCTCCTCAGTTTCCTTCCTCCATGTTCTGCGCTTTGTGCTGGTATACATGGAGGAAGGAAAGCTATAGGAAGGAGCATTACGTCACGCAGCCAGCCTTGGCAAGCAACGCTCCGTGAAGCCACAATGCTGGCCCAAGATATGACCTTTTGCTTCCAGATCACGGACCAAGCACCGTGATTTCTTAAAACATTTTGCTCCCAGTAGGTATGCCAGTAGTTTTTATTCAGTGCGCGTTTATTCGGCTGCCCTGCCGTGGCTCTCCCTGCAGAGTGAGAACACTAAAACCAGCCGCGCACTTTGACGCGCGATCATGTGTAGGGCCGACAGGCTTAGCTTCAATCACTTTGCGGTATGCTCCCTCATATCCTTTTCCTTCCTCCATGCTGGTATACGTGTGTTGCTTTTGCACGGTTTCTTGCAGTATGAATTGTTTTGTGCACCTGTTCACCCGTTTCTTTTTCCACGATGAGAATCGAAACTATCGCGAACGAAAGCAACAAACGCGAGCAGTGCGAGCTAGAGCTGACGCTAGCAGACGATAGTAGGAAACGGCGGGTCCGCATGACAGCAGTGCTCGCGTGCCCCTCAGTGAAGGGGCCGCTCTCATTGGTCTCCACCGTTCGCCGCTCGCGTCTTTCATCTACCGCTCCGCGTTCGCTCTTTCATCTTTCGTTGTGCTCGCTCGACGATGGCCCCTAGAGTTACAATATATGGCTCCCACATATATGGCGCCCTGTGGGAGCCATATACAGCAACTCTAATGGTAAAGTTCCTTGATAATTAGAAAGTAGCGAAACTCTCCCCGATTCTCCTCGCCCGCCGGCTGCGCACGGCAAGCTTTTTCTCCTGCGCTCCCGCGGACGGTCCGCAGCATTCTATGGAGGCGTGTTATCTTGGGATAGTTCCGCGCCCCAGTGGTGTTGAAAATTTTGAGGAATGCTGATAAAAGCATAGATAATGCTGAAGGCAACGTTTATGAGGAGGCTGGTATTTTCTTAAAGCCGTATGAACGGGCTATACTGATGTAAAAGGAGCTTTGTGGCGAGTTCTATATTCCAGACAATTTTTCTGCCACATGATGAGATGCTTTACTTTGTGCGTCTGATCTAGTATTGCTTGTGGCACATCACTTTGTGCGTGGCTTATTAAGCGAAAGCCTCTCTGCTTCAAGGACGCGTTGTGAGCTACAGAAAATATCACGTGACTGAAGGAAGGCCGGAAGCGAACCAGAGGATGTGCAGTCGTGTATGAGAGATCATTACTGATTAACGAAGGTCAGGAATGATTGATTAGTGATTGGATTAAGAAGGATTAAGGAGGATTAAGGTGTATTACGGATAATTAAGGTGGATTTAGGTCGATGAAGGTGGATTAAAGTGAATGAAGGTGGATAAAGGTGCATTAGGTAGGATTAAGGTGGATTAGGGGGATTAAAGTGAACGAAGAAAGGGTAGGGTGGATTAAAGAGGAATTGGGTGGACTAAAGTCGATAAAGGTGAATAAGGGCGCATTAAGGAGAATTCTCGTGGATTAAGGTTGATTAGGGAGGATTGAGGTGCATGAAGGAGGATTACAGTAGATTAAAGTAGATGAAACAGGATGAAGGTGAATTACGGTGAAGTAAAATGGATTAAGGTATATAAGGAGAAATCAGGTCGATTAAAGTGGATGAATGAATAGCATGGATAAAGGTTTATTACAGTAGGCTTTACAACCTTAATCCTCCTTCATCAACCTTAATGCACCCTAATCCTCCTTAATACGTTTTCGTGCACCCTAATTCTCCGTAGTATACCTTAATCGGTCTTAATACTCCTTCATCAAGCCTAATTCACCTTAATGCTCCACATGGCCTTAATCCTCTTTCATACACCTTAATTCTTATTCATGCACCTTAATCCTTCTGAATACACCCTAATCCACCTCCATCAACCCTAATATATCATAATTGGTCTCAATCCTCCTTTATGAACCCTAATTTACCTTACTCTACCCTAATCAACCTCAATCATCCTGCACCCACCTCAATCCTACCTAATCCTTGTTCATGTACCCTAATCGGTCTTAATACTGCTTCATCAACCATAAATAATCTTAATCCACCCTAATCCGCTTTAGTACTCCTTCATCCACCTTAATCCTCTTTCATACACCTATATCCTTATTCATACACTTTAATCCTCCTTAATACACTCTAATCCACCTTAATTTAATCACTAATAAAGCATTAGTTAACTTCGCTAATCATTCTCTTATACAGGGGTGGACATGCTTTGGGTCGCCTCTGGCCTTTCTTAGGCCACGTGATATTTTCTGTTCACAACGTCACTTTGAAGCATAGAGATCTAAAGGCTTTCGCCTTAAAACTAAAAAAAATGTAATGTGGACTAGCTAGCGCTCGTCGCTTCCGCTCCTCACAGGTATACTTGCCACTAATTTTTTCAGGGCTTGCATTCACTCTATCTGACTGACGCACAGATCGACATAAGCTAGAAATAATAGCTCATCTCATCATCATCATCATCATCATCATCATCATCATCATCATCATCATCATCATCATCATCATCATCATCATCATCATCATCATCATCAGCCTGGTTAAGCCCACTGCAGGGCAAAGGCGTCTCCTATACTTCTCCAACTACCCCGGTCATCTGATGATTGTGGCCATGTTCTCCCTGCAAACTTCTTAGTGTCATCTGTCCACCCCTAAATTTCTGCCGTCCCCTGCTACTCTTCCATTCTCTTGGAATCCAGTCCGTAACCCTTAATGACCACCGGTTATCTTCCCTCCTAATTATATGCCCTGGCCATGCCCCCCATTTCTTTTTCTTTATTTCAACTAAGATGTCATTACCTCGCGTTTGTTCCCTCACCCAATCTGCTCTCTTCTTATCCCTTTACGTTACACCCATCATTCTTCTTTCCATAGCTCGTTGCGTCGTCTTCAATTCAATTAGAACCCTTTCCGTAAGCCTCCAGGTTTCTGCCTCGTTGGTGAGTACGGGTAAGACACAGGGTTATACGTTTTTCTCTTGAGGGATAATGGCAACCTGCTGTTCATGATCTGAGAATTCCTGCCAATTGCACCCCAGCCCATTCTTATTCTTCTGATTATTTCAGTCTCATGATCCCGATCCGCGGTCACTATCTGCCCTAAGTAGATGTATTCCCTTACCACTTCTAGTGCCTCGCTACCTATCGTAAACTGCTGTTCTCTTCCGAGACTGTTAAACATTGCTTTAGTTTTCTGCAGATTAATTTTTACACCCACCCTTCTGCTTTGCCTGTCCATGTCAGTGAGCATGCATTGCAATTGGTCCCCTAAGTTACTAAGCAAGGCATTATCATAAGCGAATCGCAAGTTACTAAGGTATTCTCCATTAACTCTCGCGGCGATGAAAACAACACTGCTGCACGTTGGGATGCGGTCCTACACAGTCCCAACCTCTAAGAACAGTTATGGGCTGTGCAACGGGCCCGCGACGCGGCGGAGAGGCTCGGCCTCTCTGTCCCGACGTGGGAGCGGCCCGCTGCGCGCTAGTGCGCGTCCTAAAGGACCCTAATAAAGTTTTTCATCCATCCATCCATCCATCTTATCCTTCATTCTTCCCAATCCAGGTTTCTGAATACTTCGTGTAAACACTCTGTGAATAGCATTGGAGAGATGGTATCTCCCTGCCTGACGCCCTTCTTTATTGGGTTTTTGTTGCTTTCTTTATGGAGGACTACGGTGGCTGTGGAGCCGCTATAGATATCTTACAGTATTTTTACATACGGCTCGTCTACACCCTGATTCCGTAATGCCTGCATGACTGCTGAGGTTTCGACGGAATCAAACGCTTTCTCGTAATCAATGAAAGTTACATATAAGGGTTGGTTATATTGCACACATTTCTCTATCACCTGATTGATAGTGTGAATATGGTCTTGTTGAGTATCATTTACGGAATCCTGCCTGGTCCTTTGGTTGACAGAATTCTAAGGTGTTTCTTATTCTATTTGCGATTACCTTAGTAAATACTTTGTAGACAACGGACAGTAAGCTGATCGGTCTATAATTTTTCAAGTTATTGGCGTCCCCTTATTTATGGATTAGGATTACGTTGGCGTTCTTCCAAGATTCCGGTACGCTCGAGGTCATGAGGCATTGGGTATACAGGGTAGCCAGCTTTTCTAGAACAATCTGCCCGCCATCCTTCAACAAATCTGTTGTACCCTGATCATCCCCAGCTGCCTTCCCCCTTTGCATAGCTCCGAAGGCTTTCTTCACTTCTTCCGGCGCTACTTGTGGGATGTCAAATTCCTCTAGACTATTCCCTCTTCCATTATCTTCGTGGGTGTCACTGGTACTCTATACTGGTACTGGTACTCCTCTATAAGCCGCTATATCCATTTTCAGTAAAACAGGCAGCGGATCCTCAAGATCGCAAAAAGTGCGATCGAGAGGCGGTATCTTCGCACATAATTGTTCACAGCGGAGAGCAGAATCTATAGTGCTGCGTTTCCGACTGAATAAAAACATTTGGCGATGTGCGAGGGGATGGAGCCGCGCTGCATATTAAGCATACTGAGGACAATCGCATATTCATGCAACGTACAAATTGCCGCAATAAAAACGCCGTGGAGCAGGCCTGAAGAATGAAAAAAAAAAGCGGCCTTACGGGATGGTCTCCTGCGAGCAATAAGAAAGATGCCTCAGCTCGCGAACAACGCTGTTCGTTGTCGGAACGAAGCTTTTTTCGGCCAATGTTATGCAGCCACTGCTTCCTGCGCAAGCGTTCACGCTTTCCTTGCGGTATCAAAAAAACGGCATAACCATCTTCAGGCTTCTTGCTGCAGTTATATGCGCAACAGCACGGCATAGCGCTAGCACATAGAGCAGGAAACAAGCGTACAACGTTCGCTACGCCGACCAAAAGCGCCGAGCCAGCCGAGCCGAGAAAAATCGCGTGAACGGAAAAGAAAAACACAAGCAAAACGCAAGATCCGCGCCTTTCCAAGGGTAACGGCAGGGAGACCAGTCATCATGCAGAAAAACGGGGGGCGAAACTGGCTGCTGCGGGGGGGGGGGGGGAGGGGGAACGCGCTGGAGGAGGCCAGGAGGTCGCGCTGCGGCGGCGGAGTTCAAAGAGTGGCGGTACTTTAAAATTATCAAGCGACTTTATCTAGTGGGTCCACACGAGCGCACCGTCGTTCGGAAACTGCTTGAAACGCATCCTAAACTGGTATCCTGGGACGAACGCCGTTTGCACACCTCTCATAATATTCCTACTTCGTGGTACATGTGCAGGTTTTAATGCGCAATCATTCTTTGTCGAGTATGCTAGCAAAATCTGTGCGTGACGCGGAAACTGTATTGCCCTGTTTCTGTACAAAAATGCGCTATTTGCGAAGGCATTAGGACTTTATAATTTCTTATTTTTTAATTTATACATACTGCAGGCCACATTCGGGTCCAAGCAGGAGGGAAGCACAAGAAAAGACGTAATACATGAACGGAACGTTAAGCGTATAAAAAATACTATGTCGCAGGGGAATAAACACATAAACAGAAATTGTGAGTCGGGTACTCTTGCATAATGAACATGTTACATACCGAAGTTGATGTTGGCAATATTATTAATGAAGGATTCTGCCGGAGTAGACGAAAAGGTACTTCTTGTAGTTTATACAAGCAGGCAATGGCAGCTGGAAACAAAGAATACTTGGCGAGTTTGTGTGGCTTATGGTTTGTTTGGCCATTTTACTGTGACCCGTGTGAAGTGAATGTCTCGTGAGGTCAGGTATGTAGGCAGAGCGACTGATATTCAAGTGGCCATGATAGAGCTCATACATAAATTTAAACTCGATAGGGTTCTACGACGGGCTAGAAATTGTAGATTAGCTTCCATAATTAACTGGCTAACACTGCTCTATCTTGAATAATCTGAGAAGGCAAACCGAACCGCTAATCTTTGTATTCGTTCCAGTTTGTCAATTAAATATTTCTGATGTGGACTCCAAATTTTATCGGCATACTTTAAGGTAGGTCTTACTAGACTTTTGTGAGCTTTCAATTTGACAGGCACTGTTGCTCCGCGCAGTTTTCTTTTCAATAGTGATAATTTACTCTGGGTTTTGCGACAAATTTCATTAATGTGCGGTTCCCAACTTAGGTTATTTGTCATTGTTACCCCTAGATATTTTATGCGCGAAGTTCTGGTCAGGAGGGTATTGTCTAATGTGCATGTAAAGCCATGCGGTTGTCCTCTGTTAGTGAATGAATGTACTTTGTTTTAGCACTGTTTAGTCTCATACCCCATACCTTGCACCACTGTTGAATAGAATGTAAAAAGTCATTTAACGTAAGTCGATCTTAACAGTTAAGCACTGACTTATATATGACGCAGTCGTCTGCGGACAATCGTGTATGTACGGACGGGTGAACACAGCATTGTATGTCATTGATATAAATTAAAAATAATATGGGTGCCAAATCCGATCCTTGCGGGACACCAGAATTAACACTCAATTCCTCAGAGGAGCAGGAATTCACAGTAACACTTTGTTTCCTATTAGTGAGGTAACGTGAAATCCAGGATACAATATTTTTTAATACCGTAAGCATGGAGTTCGGTAATTAAGTCAGCGTGGGTAACAACATTAAAAGCGTAAATATAGTGTAAATATATATTGGCAGCTTTATAAATGATAAGGAACAATTGGAAAAAAAATCATTATAAGGGAGAATACTCATATGATCAGTTTTATACATATCCATGGGGTACATAGGGCTCCACAGAATATGAATGGGCAAGCCTACTGTAGGGGTGGGCCAATTTCAATATAACGGTGGGCCAACTGAAATTTGGGATGGGTAAACTTAAATTTGGGGGTGGGCCAACCTAAATTTGGGGGTGGTCAAACTTGAAATGTGGGTGATGACACACTTGAATTTGGGGGTGGCCCAAGTGAAATCTGCGGGTGGGCCAACATGAAATTTAAGAGTAGGCCAACTTAAATTGGGGGTGGGCGAGTTTGGAACAGGGGGGTTGGCCAACTTGAAATTTGAGCGTGGACCCACTTGAAGTTTGGACGTGGACCACTTGAAATTTAGGCATGGGTTAACTTGAAAGTTGGCGATGGGCTAACTCAAATTTGGGGGTGGGCCTGCTGAAATGTGCGGGGTCGGCCTACTTGAAATTCTGGGCTGGGCCAACTTAAATTTGGGGGTGGGCCTGCTTGAAATTTGGGGGTAGGCCAACTTGAAATTTGCGGGTTGGCCGAACGAAATTTCGGGGTATGCTTACGCATACTTAGACAACTCCAGGGGAGTTTCTGCATAACTTGTTGGAATGGCAAGTGAAAGCAACTGAATGAGGTAGTTCAGGAAACCTGCAATAACGCGACAACTTGTTCAACTGCTTGATCACAATTGTCTTAAGGGATTTTAATATTTTTAGCGCAATGTAACTAGCCCACCAGTCTGTTTTCTTGTCCGAAGGGAGCACTTGTGCCCTTCTCATTCTCCAAACCACGGTGACATAACGGTTGTGGTGCTGCGGTGCTGATTTAGAGGTTGCGGGCGGTATATTTCCGGCTGCTGCGGCCGCATTTCATTAAGGATTAAATGCAAAATGTTAGTGTACAGTACATTGGGTGCATGTTAAAGAACTCCAGGTGGCAATCATTATTCCGCAGTCCCCTTATTTGTCATCCCATTAAGTCACGGTGTACACAACAGTTTTTATCCAGTTTTCTACAGCAATGGCCAAGGGAAAACAAATGCATTATCCTGTGCGTAATTTGGCGCTGCTTCTAAATCTCTCATTTACTCTCAAGACCCTTTATATACCGCTTTACATCACTACGGCGTGCCTCAGAATCATGTCGCGGCTTTCGCATACAAAATTCCATAATTTAAATTGCCACACATTTTAGTCTTCGTGGTAACAAGCAAATCTTACGCGGCTGGAATGCATTTTCTTAACTGTATCGCAGCGTCAGCCTTGCACAATTCTGATCTGCTTGCTTTTCGCAATATGACAACACTACATTTTGTTCTCAGGGTGCATGACTTGTCCTTCTTTACAACAGTAACCATCCCGTGTTCTTTTACCTTGGCTACTGCTCCACATTAAGCTACATATAACTGGCCCAAGCTGTAAAATATTTCACACCCTTAAAATGAAATGGTGTAAATTGGTCTATAACTCGCACCCATAAACTTGCAAGCAGTGTACGTTCATGAGTTAGATACAGATTTACAGTCTTAACCAGTTTTAAGGGTGTAAATTATTTAATAACCACAGGGCCTTAGATACGCCGAACGCCTGCTTGGATTCATACAAACCACATTCCTTATTATATAGGGAAAACACAGCGCCATATTGTACTGAATGATTGAAATATTAGCACCCAGGGAAACTGTGCACCTTTTTTCTGTTGCTGCTGCCATTGACAACTGACATACATAGCCAAATAATTGATCGCATTCATTTGTCTGCAGTGAGAAATTCATGGCAGGCGTTTGTCTATAGCGACATATCTCAAGAATGACTCTTTTGGATAGCAGAGGGGGAAGGTGTCGCGTTTGATTGTTGCCAGACTTGCTGTTCTGCGCAGTCAGTCACTTATACAGCACATGCGAACTCTAGTCGCTGGATCCACGCGACCATCTAGACGAAATGAGTACCTCCCGCATCAGTTTTAGAAGCAGTCGCGAAAAAAACATGGCTTCTCATTTACACTGCCATGATTGCTCCATTCTCTCACAGTTTTATCCAGTGTATCCGCTGTATTCACTGTAGCTCAGTGGTCACGTGCCCGACTGGTCCGCCATCAACACAGTGATGGATAACGCAGCCGGAGGCAGGCTACCAGAGGCAGAGCGCGGCGGCAGACTGAAGCTCACGTCGACAACCCGCAAGTATGTCCGCGTCCATCTGGAAGAGCCACATCGAATGCTCTCAATCAAGGTTCTGAACTTCCTGCTTCCAGCCGCTGGGTCAGGAGTCGCAGCACCTACGAGATGAGCTGGCGTTCAAGTGTTCCTGCTGGCCGCCAAGCACAGGCGACGCCGCTACGCAGGTACGCTACTGGCGCACGCTTCTTAACAATTGTACGAGATGTTGACATGACACCTTGCCATCGTCGTTACTATCACCCTCAATATAATCAAAATTTTTACATGAAAAGCTGTTAAGGTGTTTAATGGAGCTTTAATTGGAGGCTTTGTAAAATGCATTGAATAAATGCCCCACTCTGTTTGACCCCTCCCTTCACGTGTACCAACGCATAGAGAGACGTCGCCAAAGCAAGATGAGCGAAACTAAAGCCTGTTTGCAAATCGAATGAAACTAAGAAATACGGAAAATGGCCAAAGAACGATAAGAAAAAAGATCAACAAGAGAAACAAGCTTTAACTTTAAAAATATACGGAAGTTTTTATTATCTTATCAGGAGAAGGCTTCACCACATGCGACTAAATATATTGCAAAGTTATTGCGTTAGGGGCAGTCCTATTTAAAGGTTACCACAAGTAGACTAGCAAGCCGCCAGTAATAGAAAACTAGCTACGCAGCTTGCTGTGCCGGACAAATTGCGCACAGCCAAGGTGTCGATGCGCTGCGTGTGGGCTGCACGGAGCCAAGAGTCTCACGAATGAGAGACGATGCTCAGGTGGGCAGGCGAACGTGAAGTGGGCGCTTTGGAAGGCGGCGGTTACGCCGCAGAGACTGGTGTGTATGCAAATCGCACTTTGAGTAGAGGTTAACAATTGAGATTTCGGAACGCTGGCGGATTTCTTAAGGAAATTGTAACCCCTCAAGAATCCAATAATTGGGATTCCTCCGGAGCTTCTTAAAAACAGCGTCCCCTTTTGACTAGTATAGCGACCGCAGTAAACAGCGGGAAAACGTCGATTTAATTGTGGCAACGTTAGACACTAGTACATAACTATATCGAAACCAATAGCATGGCCTCAGTGCGGAGAATTAGGCGCGCGATATGTGCCGAACAGCAAATGACGAAAATGTTCACCAAGAAACATACAGGAAACAGCGCAAACAGACGACCCCAAGAAGCGAGACACGTATACACCGAGTGCTTGTGTGTACGTGTCTCCTTTCTTGTGGTCGGCTGTTTGCGCTGTTACCCATATGTCTCAAGATGAACGAACTCGCTCAAAAAGAAGTATTGATGAATGTTCACCAAATTTCCTTCGTAACAACTGGTGCAGTTGATAGCTCCATGTGCGCACACTGATACCATTTTTTTAATGTTTATGTCTAATCCTGAGTCCTATCACCAAAATCACTTCGTTAAACTTTGTGCTTAAAGGGAGACTGAAAGTAGTAAAACACGTTGTTGGTGCCTCTTTCCTGTCTTCTTGTATGGTTCCTGTGTGCGTCTTTTTTGGCTGTTCTTTTTTTTTTCTTAAAGGACACTGAAAAGATTGCCACGTTTTCGTATAAACATACTGAGTCACTAGGATTGGACCTTCTGATCATTAAGTAACGCAGTTAAGCGCTCCGCATAAAGCGTGTAATTTATTGTAAGGTTTTAAAGATGTCCATGGCTACCGATCGCCGTTGCACCGCTCCCCCGACTTTTCAGCCGCCCCAGACTAAGTGACGCGTGGTGGCTATGCGGCGTCAGTAGAGCGTGCTATCCAACTGTCTGCTCAGGGCGCGTCATCGATACCTTTTCCAACTTTATGTTGCTCGTAATACTTGGAATGTTAGTTAATTTGTGTCTATAGAAAAAAGAAAGTAACAGAAACAGAATGCACAAGAACAATTTCTCACAACGCAAGCATTTCTGGCGCACAGGAAGTGTCCTGCACTCGTGTTGCAACGTGGCTCCGTGTTGACGTGAGCTGCGCGCTCTGTGTTCCGTCATGACCTGTCTTTTCGCTAGCACCATGGTTCGCCCTTGCTTCAAACGTAGCGATCGGCGGCATGTCTAAGCGGCGACATCGTGGTCTATCTGCAAGGCAACATGCGAGCGGGGTGACTGTAGCCCTGGTTGTCGGCATTCTTTCGGCACCAGCATTTACGCGTTTGCAGCCGTCACTTCACGCCGAAGGACTACTAGCAAAATAGAGTTTAGCAAGTCCGGTATTCAGGTAAACGCTAGCGCAAGCGGACTGGGCCTGGGTGTTTCACGGAATGAGTGGAGGCACAAATGTGAAATGCCTACACAGTGCAGCCACCTGGTGGCACGGAGCTCAACCAAACAAGGAGCTAATAATAGCAATAACCAACTGTATTCTACTTTGCAGCTGGTGTAAACTTTTGGCAGGAGCGGAATCGTGAACACGTTGTTTTCCTAAAGGTGAAAAACATGCTTTGCACTTGATTACAACAATATTAGGTCTGCGTTTGCTGGTTAAGCTCTGCACCACCAGGTGGCTGGACCATGCAGGCCGACCAGGCCGCTCACATAGGTCTACGTTAAGGCTCCTTCATCACAGCGGTAGTAGTATCGAGGGAACCCGCAGGGGCGTCTGCATCAGCAGGCGTTTAGTGTGTTGCGAGGCCACGTACCCGAGCAGATGAGGATTGGACCCTTCAGTGTTTACCCGCGCGTGGCTTAGCTGTGTCCGAGGAAAAGGGGATCCTGGGGGTATAGCTAATATGCCGGGTGTTTCGGCCTTTACTGCCCCTCGGCGGCGGCAACACGCCCCTTTGGCCTCGGCTTCACGCAGAGGCACCCCCGGACTGACCCACTCAGGGGAAATCGGTGGTCGCCTTTTCCTATCCTCCTCTCAAATCTTCGTCTTTCTCTCTTACTTTCCGTCTTTCCTGTCTCCTACTCACTTCTTTATTACTTCCGATCTATCAGGCAGCAAGGGTTAACCTTGTGTGGGATAGTCAACCTTGGTTATAATAGATTTGTTTATAGCAGAAACGTACAGTTGGCGTTCGCAGGATCTGTTTCCTACAAGTCCTGCAGTGTCCCGTTGTTGGGCTCCACAGTGGGTGGCTGGCGCTACTGCCGAAACCTGAAATACAGTTATGGAGATTTTATTTCCAAAACTTCCTGATCGCCCTCAGAAACGAGGGCACATCGAAGAAGTGTAAGTTTTTTGGCAACCAGAAACAAAACTTCCCGCGGTTTCATGTGATACATACTGATCAACCAGAAAAGATGATGAGGATGATCGTACCATTAATTGTGTCGAAATGTATGGCACGCTCTTGGTGGAGGCTATAAAGTAACGAAGATGGCAAGTGGGATCTCGTCTTGGTATTCCGAGATAATAAACAACATGACAAGCTCCCTACCCTATTGTCATTCGGTGACATCCCAGTAACAATGTCACCCCACCGTACCATGAACACCACCCGTCGTGTTGCCTCCGATGAGGATCTAATGGAACTGACTGACACTGAATTATTAGAAGGCTGGAGGGAACAGAATGTCATTAAGGTTAAAAGAATTAAAATGAGGCGTGAGGGCAAACATATCAAAACCAAGCACCTAATCCTTAATTTGGGTTCGAGCATACTGCCCTAGAGTATTGAGGCAGACTATGTCAAGATCTGGGTCAGGCCATACATTAAATCCTCTGCGATGCTTCCAATGCCATTGATTCGGCCATAGTTTGCAGAACTGCCGAGGCCAACAGACATGTGCTAAATGTAGCTCCCGTGAGCATTCATCCGAAACATGTAAAAACACTCCGCACTGTGTTGATTGCGATGGCGAACATGCCACGTACTCGAGGTCCTGCCCGTCCTGGAAGAGAGAAAAAGAAATTGTAACGTTCAACGTGAAAGAAAACATTTCCATTAAGGAAGAAAGAAGGCGGGTTTCATACTTCCCAAAGAACAGCTTTGCCGAAGTGACGCGTCAGGCGGCAGCGCCACAACGGCGCCCGACAGCTGTCAGGCCCACGCGCAGTGAGCCGCCAGCAACGCCATCTGCCCCCACGGCGGACGCAGCCAGCGCTGCTCCGCTATCTAAGAAGGAGCCATCAAGCTCCGGGCTGGTGGGATCCGAGGTCTCGTCCTTCGAAGCGAGGCTTTCGAAGCAGACAAACCGCTCGCATGAGTGCAAGACCAGTGCCTCTCAGGAGGCGATGGAAACAACACCGAGCATGACTGCGCAGTCAGCGCTCAAGGAGCGGCCGAATTCCGTCGGGCGCTCCAAAAAAGACAAACCTCGCGTCATGGTGCCCGGAAAGGGACCCGTGAGCTAACGTCCGTTTCCTGAAGCCGCAACACAAACACTACTCTTACTATGGAGGCACATATACTACAATGGAATGTAAGAGGACTCTTCTGTAACCTTGACGATACCAGAGAACTCCTCAATAAATATAATCCAAAAGTGCTGTGTATTAGGGAAACGCATCTGAAACCAACCCGCACAAATTTTCTACTGTAATATGCGATCTTTCGCAAAGACCGTGATGTGGCTACTACCTCATCTGGTGGTGTAGCAATAATCGTGGACAAGTCTGTTGCGTGTCATCATTTGCCACTACGCACAGCCCTCGAGGGCCAGTTCGGACAATTATTTTTAATAGATTGGTCACTGTCTGCGCGTTATATGTTTTTCGAAATTTTAAGCTCACTAAGACACATTTTTATTGCCTTATTGACTAGCTGCCAGAGCTGTACTTTCCTGTTCGGGATCTTTACGCCCACAATACTTTGTGGGGACACTCCCGGTGCGACGCGACAGGTCGTCTCCATAGAAAACTTCATTATAAATTCCGGTGCATGCCGCTTAAAGGGACACTAAAGCGAAACAATAAATCAGTTTAGACTAATGCACCATGGTTTGAAAACCCTGCAGGCAGTCATCTCAAAAAATATTTTGATTATTAGATGAGGAAATGAAGGTCCAATTATCAGTATTTGGATTTCGCACCGAAACCCCAGCGCCAGTACGTCAGCGTTATGTCAGGGATTCCAAAGTATGTTTTCGCATTTAGGCTGCATTGGCAGGTTCCCGAAATTTGCCATGTTTAATATTTGGTTCCTTTAGAACACAATGTAGTCAATCTGTACCGCTATATGTAATTAGTAGGCCCTAGAAGATGCCATAAAAATCCAAGACGTCACAGCCCCATGTGCGGGAACCTAAGTAGGCATCGCCACCCGTATTTTGTTCTTGCGCTTTTTATGGTTTACCAAACGTCTTATCGTTGTAAGAGTGGTGTTTTTGGTGTTGTAGAACGGTAATTTACTGATGCAGAAGAAATAATTTTTCACTTTAGTGTCCCTTTAAATAAGAAGGAGGCCACCTATGACAACCTACAACATAATACATACTCCACCGTCTATTTATCGCTTGCATCGCCTACACTTTTTCCCGACCTAGAATGAAATGTTATTGAGAATCAATCAATTGGTCAATCAATCAATCAATCAATCAATCAATAACTGAATTAGTTCAGTGTCAAAGACACTTGGTGGGTACAGACCAAAGCCATCTATCAGGCTTGACGAGCTCTGCACCCCTGAGTACTGGCAGACAAGGCGCGTAACAAATACAGCTCCCCAACAGAAACAAACCGAACGATGTACAGCAGTCAGGTGTATTTTTTGTACGGTTTGAAATTAGCTTCTATTGTCATAAATACTAGTAAAAAGATCATAATAACGAATCATTGTGTAAAAAAATAATTAAATAAAAATGAACTACGCTTGAAACACACGATAGGTTCACATGACTACATGAAATGCTGCGTGAGATTACACATTATGTTGCGAAAGCAAAAAAGACTGAAAAATAGAACATCCCAGCAAAGCAAGTAAGGCAATTAGGTGTGTCATTGTATTAAATTTGGAACTCTGGATTATTAAGCAGCGCAGGTATCTGCTATTTTAACATCTGGCAGCAACCATTCTCCAATAATGTTGAACACGATCGAGCAGTATGAGCATCCACGGCATGCCCCTAGATGGAAACTAGCCTTTGCTGATTAGGATCATTTTAAAGGATTAAGCTACTTAGCACGAGATTTTATCAAGAATTTTAGTATAGACGACGAAGTCGCATATTTTACAACTTTTATTATTGATGCTACAGAAAAGCTTATACCAGAAAGAAAAGGTCAGTCACGTAAAAGGCGTGTACCATGGTGGAATGAAGAGTGTATAGAGGCGCGGAAGAAACAGAATAAGGCATGGGGAAAGCTGCGTCGATACACAAATGCAGAAAATCTTGTTAATTTCAAACACATCAAATCAAAGGGGAGGCGTACGCGGTGGCAGGATAGAAGAGCCAGTTGGGAGAGGTTTGTCTCCAACTTAAATTCTTGCACGCAGGAGGCGAAAATTTGGAATGGCCTCAGAAGTTGGAGGAGCAGCAAATCCACCCGTTGCCCTTGGTCGATGACCAAGGGAGTAGCTTGGAAGATCAGACTGACGCCCTAGGAAAACACTTAGAGCGTGCATCAAGCTCCATACACAACTCAAAATCATTCCTTAAACACAAAGAACTAGCGGAACTTAAGCCACTGGTGCGTAAATGCCGACCAAATGGACCAAACAACCGTTCATTTAATAAGGCCGAGCTGAGAGCTGGCCTGTGCATGTGCAGGAGCTCTTCACCAGGAGCTGACCGAATCATGTATGACATGATTAAAAACCTCCACAGTGGCACAATAATAACACTTCTTGCACTTTCTATCTGGACGGCCGGATCCCTGCCATGCTTATGGAAGGAAGCTATTGTTATCCCAATTTTGAAACAAAATAAAAATCCATCCGACGTATCAAGTTATCGTCCGATAGCTCTCACAAGCTGAGTCTGTAAGGTTTTTGAAAATATGATAAATCGTCGCCTTTTACATTTCCTCGAATGTAACGATATACTTGACCCTTTTCAGTGCGGCTTTAGAGAGGATCAGTCTGCAACTGATCATCGCGTGCGCAATGAGGCAAATATCCGGGATGCGTTTGTTCATGAACAGTTTTTCTTATCGGTATTCCTCGATATGGAGAAGGTGCATGACACAACGTGACGTTTCGGGATCTTGCGAGACTTGTCGGGAATGGGAATCCGTAGAAATATACTAAATATAATAGAAAGCTAGTTGTCAAATCGTACCTTCCGCGTGAAAATTGGCAACGTATTGTCGCGTCAATATATACGAGAAACTGGTATATCTTAGGGAGATGTGCTCAGCTGCACACTCTTTATCGTTAAGATGAACACACTCCTCGCTTCATTACCACCAGCTATATTTTATTCCGTCTACGTAGACGACATACAAATAGGTTTCAAATCCTGTAATCTTGCAGTGTGCGAGAGACAAGTACAGCAGGGCTTGAACAAAATATCTAAGTGGCCAGACAAAAACGGGTTTAAAGTTAACTCCCACAAGCGTTCATGTGTTTTTCTCACACAAAAAAAGGGAGATATGGTTCCAGATCCAAGTTTAGAACTGTATGGAGAAGAAATACCTGTGCACAAAGAACGGAAGTTTTTAGGCACAATACTTGATGCAAACTGACTTTCATACAACACATATATCAAGGCAAAATGCTTGGAAACAATTAACCTACTGAACATTTTATCACACAAAACATGGGGCACTGACCGAAAGTGTTTAATGAACCTCTACAGGAGCTTCATTCGATCACGACCGGATTACGGTGCCGTGGCATATCTCTCTGCCACGCCAAGTGCGTTATTGATGCTAGATCCCGTCCACAATCTAGGTGTCCGCCTGGCCACTGGCGCCTTCAGAACAAGTCCTATTGAAAGTCTATATGTAGAATCAAATGAGTGGTCATTTAATCTGCAAAGAACATACACTAGCTTCACATACTTTCTAAATGTTTACTGCAATCGCGAACACATTTGTTATACTACAGTTAACGATATATCGTACGCTACACTTTTTCACAATCGACCTTCTGTGACAGAGCCTTTCTTCCTGCGTGTGAGGGAACTGAGCGAAGAAATGGATGTCCAACTACTCGAACATCGCCGAATGTCTCCAGCCAAGCTGATACCGCCTTGGGAGTGGCAGGTGGTACAATGTGACATACATTTTCTAGAAGTCTCAAAGCGTGCTCCACACGTCAAAATACGAATGTATTTCTTGGAGCTTCAGTCGATATACTGCTGCTCTCAATACTACACCGACGCGTCAAAGTCACATGCCGGTGTATGGTACGCAGAAATTGGTCCATCCTTCTGGGAGTCGAATATTTTACATCCAGAAATGAGTATATTTACGGCAGAGGCGTGCACAGTATTGTCCCCTGCTAAACAAATCAGGAAAGCAAAGACACAAAAACTTGTATTTACTCACCCGTTAAGTGTAGACCCCTAATGTCCTTCACTAAATACAAAAATCCTTTGCTTGCTTAATTATCTTCACTCGCTTCTCTGCACAATGTATACATATATATATATATATATATATATATATATATATATATATATATATATATATATATATATATATATATATATATGTATATATATATAACCAGCAAATCACAATATGCTGGGTACCTGTACCTGGTCATAGAGGTATTGAGCACAATATGCTTGCAGACGGAACCGCTGCATCAATGGTCACTAAAGCCTGCAACATCTCTGTAGCTTTCACTGCCATAGACTTGAAACATCTTTTGCTGAAAAGGCTTAGGAGCTATTGCAACGCTTATGGGACACTGAAACGTCCAATAAGCTGCATGTCACAAAAGCACAGTTAGGGAACTGGCCACCAGTATCGAAAATAAGACGAACCGAGCTTACCGCATGCTAACTGAGAATCGGCCACACATATGGTACGCACTCGTACTCTGTGACTGGTGATCAGCCACGTATACCTGTAGTAAATGTGGCGGGGCGCTGACGGTCCTGCACGTGTTGCTGGAATGTGTTGAATTAGAAGCTCTTGGGAAAAAACAGTTCCCTTTACCTCAGCATCAACAACTTCCATTACATCCAGCAGTGTTTCTTAGCAAGAACCCGCTCTTTGATGTTAAATCAACATTAACTTTTTTGAAGGATGCAAGTGTCCTGCAGGTTATACACCCAAGTGATCCGTAGCGCAGCCTATTTTCAGAGGTTTCTGCTGCGATAATTGTATTAAAGCATGTGCCTCCCGGTTCTTTTGCTCAAGGGCCCGGAAACAGCTTTGGTACTATTTCCACATTTCCATATTTTTATCTCCTGATCACATTGCAAAGTTTATTTAAGGTCATAGAATACCTCACTTGTCATTCGCATCTTTCTGGAACATATATATTTCACGCACTTACACACTGACTGATTTTAGGCCCCTTTGGAGCCATGGTACATCCTAGACTTCATCAACCTTTGTTAACTGACTGCATCATGTGTTTGGCGCTCTTTGGCCAGAACTGGCCCTTGCGTGATTAAAACCCAATCATCAATCAACCAATCAATCATCAATAGTACGGAGGGGCTTTAGCTTACTCTACCGACCATCCGTCACAACCGGAATACCGGACACGCTCGATGCTGCGACAGAATGCTCGCAAAGTAATGCACGCTGCTTCGATAGCTCTCGCGCGAAACCGATGACCAGGCCGTCGGCAGAGAGGTTGGAGAGACAGCGCGCTGGCTTCAAGACAACTGGAAGTAGATGACACGACGTCACATCACGACGCAGAGCCAGCGAAGGAGGAGCTTAGCCCCTGTCCCTCGGCGAACGAGTGGAGTACAAGCCTGGCTACAGGGAAGGGTAATTTGTAATCGTTAGCAGCTCTCTTACTATGAGGCGCTTCACTTAAATTGTGGCGCGATTGTTTAACTGTAACTGTACCCTACACGTCTACAAAGTTTGTCCGAACCGTTTCAGGGACCCTTAAAATCTATTTGACCTCTTTCACCAGCACATGTCAATGCAGTGTATTTTTCAACAGTTATCATTAGTCACGCAATAGCATCAATGGCTCGGGTTAATATCGCTTTGATTTGGTAATCATTCCCTTGTGAAATTACCTTTGCAGCAACAAGGTTGCAGTTCGGCGAGTCTTAGATGCATTATCTCGTTCATTTGCTTCAAAGTTTACCTTTAAGGCTGGATTTATTCTTGGTGGGGTTGAGATTATAAAAATACGACTACTATAAAATACATTTGTAGCAAATTGTTTAATTGATGATTCTAGTGTCTGGCAGAACTGTAGAGTAGGCCCCACTGAGGGTTCTTCATTTCATAGAAAGAATAGGGCACTTCACCTCCAGAATTTTTGCCTTTGTGGTAACACGGTAATAATTGTTTGGCTGTTGAAGTTAATGACAGAAATACATTTTCTGAGGCATGTGACTGTAACGATCAACGCCTTTCAACTGCTCAACGGCCTGCTGTGGATGCTATGCAATTTTTTTTTGTTCAGCATGAAGAACTTTCTATGGATGTACTTGGATCCTCTTTTGGCAAAGGTCAATTCTGATCTCAGCAGTCTTGTCAACGCTAGATTTCGTAGTGCCAGGTGAATGTTTCACGAACACCTTCGTTCGAAAAAATACCATTTAATGCAGATGCTTCGATGTTGTCTCATTTGAAAGAAGTTCCTCGCACTGCCAACTACAGGGGATTTAAACATTTAAACACTTCGCTATTTGCCGCCTTCTAGAAACAGCTGTTTCTGCACTGACGAGTTCCTTGTTTGAACATCTCACAAAATTTTCCTAACCACTCTACAAACTCTGAGGAAGAATGTACAGTAAGCGGAATCCACCTCTTAAGTTACCATCTAGCGGGCTGAAACGAACAAGCGCAATTAAGTTCTGACGCCTCTGCACTGATTCTATCGCTTCAGCCATGATCACTAGGAGTGTACACTGGCTGTCCGAAGAATTTGTCGCAATAACTTAGTGGCTATGGTGTTGCACTGCTTACCTCTAGGTTACGGGTTCGATTCTGATTGTGACAGCCACATTCCGATGAGGGCGAAATGCAAGAAACATTCGTGTACTTTGCGTTGGGTGTGCGTTAAAAATCGCAGTTTCTCAGAACGATCGGGAGTCCTTCACTATGGCGTACGTCACAATATATATCGGTTTTGCCGCGTTAAAACTCGTAATTTAATCACTTCTCGAAAACAGATTAGAGCATATTTTTGTAAACCCATTTTTGAAATGGGATCTTTGTAATTATTGTAAATGTGACCCATTGTATTTGTATAGCCATTGTATTTGTATACAATACATTGTATTGTATTTGTATACTGTATTTGTATTTGTACTGCTGCCATGTGAGGGCCTTCAGGCACATTCAAGCTGTGTGTCGCAGCTTCTCGCCTGGAGGACCCCCAACAAGTTTGTTAGAAATAAAACATTTGATTTGATTTGATTTGAATTCCATTTCCCAACAGCTGGATGGTCCTCGAGCAGCACAGCACTGCTGCTACTCCTAGTCGGCGCCAAGGACAGCCCGTCAGTTCAGCACAGGCGCAGACTGGGCGGAAATCTGGCCAAGGTTTGGATCATGAGGGCCGAGGTTCTTCGCCACGCAGGGGGACAATTTGCAGCCGCGTGGACGCCGAGGGTTTCCGGATCATTCACCCTAGCACTCGTCGCCGAAGGCAGCCCACTGGACGACCCTTCAGGTATACCTACATCCTATCGCTGAAATGGGGGAAATGCGGCAGGATAAGATGGAATAACAGTCGATTTAATCATAGATGTAGGAGACATAATGCTTGAGAAGCTGGCGGCCCTTTATATGGAATGTCTCACGACATCAAGGGTGCCAGAGAGCTGGAAGAATGGCAACATTATACTAATGCTGAAAAAGGGAGACGTTAAAGAATTGAACAAATATAGACACATTAGGCTGTTTCCATCATTGTATAAAATATTCACCTAGATAATTCGCAATACAATAAGGGCAACACTTAATTTCAGTCAACCAAGAGAACAGGCCGGCGTCAGAAGGGATGCTCCACAATGGATCACATCCCTGTCATCGAACAGGTAATCTGGAAATCCACAAATGCATCAGCCTCTCTATATAGCTTTCATAGATTATGAAAAGCCACTTGATTTTGTGGAGATCCCAGCAGTCCCAGCATAGAGGCATTAGTAATTAGTAACTGTGTAATCAATGAGTACAGGAGGCGTACGTAAATATTGTGGAAAATGCCTGCAGAGATTCCAAAGATCCCTTAATTCTCCACAAGTAGAAAGATACCTGTAAAGAAAGGGGTCAGACAAGGAGACACAATCTCTCCAGTGCTATTCACTGCATGCTTAGAAGAAGTATTCGAACTGTTAAACTGGGAAGGCTTAGGAGTAAGGATCAACGGCGAATATCAGAGCAACATTCGGTTTTCAGATGACATTGTCCTGTTTGGCAACACTGGGGACGAGTTGCAACAAAGGACTGAGGACCGTGATTGAGAGAGCGTAAGGGTGCTGTTGAAGATTAGTATGCAGAAAACAAAGATAATTATCAATAGCCTGGCAAGGGAAGAACAGTTCAGGATCGCCGGTCAGCCTCTAGAGTTTGTGAAGGAGTACGTCTACGTAAGTCACTTACTCACAGGGGACCCTGATAATGTGAAGGAAACTCACAGAAGAATAAAAATTTGTTCGAGCCATACGTCAGACATTGTCATATCCTGACTGGAAGCTTTCCGCGCGTGCGAGCGAGGAACGTGGCCCGGATGCGTGCCCTCTCCTGTGGCGCGCGAGGCATATGGATCAGGCGAGAGAGGAGGGGTGTTCTCCTTGAGTGGCTGCTAGGGTGTCTCGATGTCCTCCACGCCCGCCGCTCTGTATAGAGTGGAGACAACCGCGGCGCCTACTAAGGCGATGGACACGCGAATCGCGTACGCAGTAGTAGACGCCTTTGGCGGACGCCATAGGGAAGCGTAGCCGGCGCTTGTGCGTATTATACGTGGTTTGGCACTACTTGACTGGCCTTCCCCCAGCTTCACTGGTCTCTGGTGGTTGCGATAGCACAGCCAGGCATAACTTTTTTCTTTGTTCTTTGTGTTTTCTTTTTCAGGATGTGCGAAGCTTGGCTGAGTGCCACAGCCGTGCGTTTACTTCTTGTAACCCTATCAATATGAAGTCACAAACGAATAATAGGAAGTTAATCCCCGAAAGTGGTTGTTATGCCTCTTGCGTTCATTTGTGTACGCCTGGTGGTTTGCGTTCCCTAACTTTGAGTCCATATTTTTAAACTCCCTAGTAATCCCGAGCATCGCTTACTTCATTTTGAAGATATAACAATTTAGGATGGAAGGACCAATTTTTGAGAAGCATCGAATTTCACGCTTCATACGTCTTTCCTTTTCTGCCTGACTGGCCTGGAAGTCGCGCGATCTTAAACAAAGGATGACTCGACGGCCGGAGACGAAGAGGAGCGTGGCTCATTCTTTAAGTTCATAAACTAAAGATCGAATTTGACGTTTTATGCTATGTTTATGTGACTTCAAAAAGGATTTTGTCAAGCCCAATAAGCTATTTGAACAATTATGGTTTTCATAATGAGATGGACGTAACGACAATGCATCTAGCCATTAGCGAAACTATAAACAAGTTTAGCATGCATAAAGAAATGTGTAGAACGCGAGTGCCTTGTTCTTAATATAGCTTCCGCTTATTCTAGTTACGTTAATTTTGGACAGCAATCGACAAATTTTAGGGAAATGGCACTTGAGAAAATATTTTCCTAAATTAATAAAACACAACAAAACTAAAGCATTGCTTGCCTTGCAATATGTGTACCATGCGGAATAATAACCCTTTCATGGTCATAATATGATGCTCAAAACTTGCACAAGAGGCCATATTTTTGCACTTTTGTAGGGCACAGAAGAATAACCGAATAGGAATCTGATCAAATAAAAGAAACCAAAAGTAGAAGATACAACTTTTCACGATACATGATTTCACCCACTTAGTTTCATTATTGATTAAAATGAAGTTTGTCAGACGCATCTCCCCTTGTACTCTTATGTCAACCAAGGAAGAAAGAAACTTGTATTTTCAAACGCTGCCTTTATTGTAACCAGTAAAAACCGTTTTGCGAATTCACAGGGTCAGCCGATCACGCAACTTTTTTTCACCTTGAACGAAGTAAGCTTATGGAGCATTGGTAGAACACCCGCCGAGGAGGCATTACATTCCTCGTTCGAAACCGCGTAAATTCGTGATTTTTTTTTACTTTATTATGCTCTTTTCCGAGGCTTTGAACGTGATGTCACAGGCAGCCGTGATGTTGCAAGGATACGCAAGCGCCGTGCTGATAACTGAGCGGGACGCGTGTGCCACCCCTCCCCCGTTTGAATGCGCCCTTCGACACAGTCTTTCTCCGGTGAAAGAATTGCCTCTGCAGAGAATTCGGAGAGGGGCCATCACATTTACTTGGGGTCACTTCCTTGGGCTCACCTTATCTTACCCTTACTTGGGATCAATGCCCCTGAACAGAAAATGACAGTCCTCGAAACTACACTTAGAGGTGTGAAGTTGAGAAGCAACCAGCCGGAACATTATGAACGATGAGCCATAGACAACAGATTTTATAAGTCGTGTTTGCCCTATCTGCATGAAAGTGACTTGCGTGTTTATGTTTAATTTCGTTCCGACGTTATGCCAGCTCGCAATCGAATACGAATAATTAGCATACTATATCGAATCGAATATGAAATAATGATATGCGCAGGTATGGATTAGTAAGTTGGCTTATTTTAACACGTTGGAACATTGCAGTTACATTGTTATTCGTGAAAAAAACTAACTAGTAAGCCGTTATAATACAAGATTGTGTGTTAGCTTATTATTATCTATTATTATTAGCTTAGATTGTGTTTGCTTTGGGAAATTGAGTAATTTCCGCTAGGTTTCTGTTCTCGCCAACCTGTGCCTTATTATACCGCATCGATTTCCTGTGAAATCACAGGCATTTGACCCTGTAGCACTCGTTACTCAGTGCGTTTGCTGTCAAGCAATAAGCTCAGGATTGAGGGTGAAGCCCTCGCTGCGGAGGATCTGGCTTTGCTGCACAGCTTCAGCGGCCAGGGGCTAAACATGTTTTACAGGCAAAATTTCGGCAGCAACATGAAATTATTTCAAAAGTCAGCACAAGATCAGACACACCTTCGTACATTATATAAAAATAAACGCTAATAACCACGTTTTCTCCCGCACAGCCATCAATATATTCGATTTGTCTCGAGTATTCGTATCCCATCGAATATCGAAAATTTTCGAATTCTTAGTTCTCGAATTAAAAACATAATATTCGATCACATTCAAAATTTTCTAATATTCGTGAGCACCTACTCCTTAGCGAAGTAAAATGGCTTGTAAAAGGGTCAAATTCACACTGAGCAAGCCTGGGAAAGAATGGGATAAAATCACTCGGACAAAAATTATCTCCTTCGGAAGGAGTGCCATGGATGGGCAATTTACGCATGTACTGCCACTTTGATGAATGTGCAAGGCTTCCGACATCAGCAGTGCCAGCTCATCATCGCAATTTGATGCAATAGTTTAAACCTTGAACATTGGCTCCCATCCGTATTAAGCACAATCTAGTGCTAGCTGGGTATACATATTGCTTGTGTACAGACCTTATTTTACTGTTCCCGCATGCGGTCATTCACACGAAGCAGACTACCAGAGTGCCATTTGTATGCCACGATTTCGTGATCACATGTTTTCTTGCGCCGGTCTGCAGCATTTTTCACTCTCGAAAGTGCAAAAAGTAAAGTAACAACCATAAAACTTCTTTTTTTCCAATTTCGACAGAACACGGTAATCGCGACGGATGTTCAGCATCTCTCCTTCCATCGGAGAATTGCCTAGACTGGTCGCCATTTTAACATTCCTCAACGAAAGGCGATGTCGTCTGCACCGTCCGATGGAGAAAATAATGGCCACAAATATGGATGTAGGGCCTATTCTAAGCAGCCGAATTTGCCCAACTGTCTATGTAATACGTTATTATGTTTCGCTTGGTTCTTATATGTTAAATGTTTGATAAATTCAAATAGATGCACTGTCGCAAGAAGAAGACACAAGCGAAATCGCCACTCTGCAGCCGTTAGCGGCGCTGGAACTAGACACTCGGTGCACAAGAGCTAGACTACTTGCGCATATCAGTACGCGTGATGTCACATTAATGCGTCGGTAATGTCTTCACAGATTTCACAAACACTTCACTACCACTGCTCGCAGTTGGCAACGCGAGGGAAATGCCCCAGCGACGACGCGCCCGCCGTGGTCCTCGACGTCTGTCAACCAGCCCTACTTACAGCGGAGCACGACTGCACCAGGGGACTCGTCCTGTTTCGAATCGTGCAGCGCATGCGCACGAGAGTGTCGGTGACTCAAGGCGCGCGTTCCTTCAACTTTCCGCTGGTCGCTGTCAACGGCGGGAGCAGCCGGAACGTCCGCGAGTGATTGTGGTGCTGCCACCGGCAGGCACAACCACTGTAAAGTAAAAAATGTTTACAAAGGTTAATTTGGTCTGTTTTTTTCTTTTGGTTAACAAGTTGGCACCCTTATGATGACATGCTCATAGCCGCGAAAAAGGGTGTTGAAATTAACGCTCTTTAGGAAGGGTGTTTCTTTAATGTGGGAGAAATATTACAATAAAAATATTACTCAAAATAAAATAGATTGGGCACTGACCGTTGACAATGATTCCTAATGTGGGCAAATAGCCATACGCTTCTATGAATCTAGGGCACAATAACGTCAAGCTATTCCAAATTGTTCCTATTCCATTTCTGCCATCAGCCCTTCAAGTTTATAAAAAAAAATGTCCTTGTTTGTCACCCAATGTCCAGAAAAGTGCAAAACCTCCCTATCTAATATGACGCGTACACGCTGATTATGCATGATTGGCCGAAGAAAAGAAAAAGCTGCATCGATGAGTACGGTACTCCGTAATGCGACACTTGAGCGCGACCCGCGATGCCGTGCCTACCCGTGGCGCAGTTGAAGGGTTCAGCTCTTTAGGTATTTCGATTTTGCAATATATGGTAAAGAATTTTGAGAGAGACATGCGTGTATGTACAGCTACAGAGCAGTCTTTATTTTCCGCATTATTAGACGTCTTGCAGCGTGTTCGGCAGCTTGCTAAATTTCTGTGATTCGTAAATATTTCGTGAGCAAGAACTTGCTCCAGCACGCACCCGCTTGCTTCAATGGAAGGTGAAAGCCAATATTGGGAGGTTTCCTAAAGGGCCAGGAACAGAGGGCGCCTGTGTCAAGACACATCGGTACAAAAGGGAAGAAAGGCGCCGAGTGACTGCGTATATAAATGCCCGTAAACGTATCGCGGGTATTATGGGTATTCAACCGAGTGCATCTGCGAATACGAAAACAGAGAAAAATTGTTGCAGAAACCATCGAAGATGATTGTAGATGTAGCAGTCTTACGCGGGCCGCAGAAATGAAATGGACCACACTAGCAATACTTCCAAATTATACTGGTGATGTCGATAACGGTGTTTGGTGATGGCGGCAGAAATTATTGTCGAAATGTTTTGATAGGCGGCATGACAGCGTGACGACGGCGTGACTAAGATGGCGTAACGACAACGGAATCAGAACAACGCAGTAGCGTCGAGCGAATGACGACACCGTGACGACAGTGGCTTGACAACGGCTGTGCCACCTGCGCTTTTCTCTCCGCTCGTTCACTCAACGCAGGCCACTCTTCGGACAATTCACCTTAAGGTCATGTAGATCCCAAGCACTCTGCGAGTAGGTCTAATCGAAGCCTTGGGGAGCCAGCAACGCGAAATAGCGCTTTCTGCAAGAGACGCGCGGCAGATTTCGGCGGCGAACGCTCCCTGCAACTGTAAGCTCAGGTGGCGGAGAAACAGACACCTGGACAGCTTCGAAGAAATATTTCTCGTCCCTGCCTTTTTCACACGGTATCCTTTAGCAAAAACAACTCACCTAAGCAAGACCCCTTTCAGAAGATTCGTATAACATGTCATCACCTCTTGATTGTCGGTTTAAAGTTTTCATTCCTTTCTTTCGCACAAACATTTCGTTCGAATCTTTTTCTGTGGACGTCTATTTTACGGGAATCTTTTATTGTATAGAAAGCGTTACTTTCCTTGTTCTCCAAAATACCGAAGGATTTTCCTAACTTTATGGGAAGGTGGGTTTTACGTGTTATCGTCAGCTCATGAAGGTCAATCTGCGCGACCGACGAAACCAGGGACCGCGCATCACGTGACTCGGTCACCGCTACGCGAGTACCCATCGTTGGTACTGCGCGTGTCGACCGCAGTCGCGCCGACGGTAAAAAGCAGAGGCATTTTCGTTCTCGGGTTCAGCGTCGTTTGCCACCTGTAAAAGGTTCTGAAATCGAGAGGGCCACGGCAAGTTCGCGCGAGGCACCACTCTCTCCCCGCCGCTCCGTGTCCGACCGCGGTCTACGCAGACGTCTGCAGCCGTGGCGGTGAGCGCACTAGACGCATTGCACGTTAGCGCACGCCCTGTAAACCTGAAGCTAGTATTGTGAGGGGTTGCTGGAAGAAAAAAAATGCTGCCTCTCCCGTAATCGACAGTAGATGTAAACATGAAATGACTACCGGCAAAGCAGGTTGGAGATGATACTAGCCACGACCTTAAAATGGGTGTTGTGCATGTTCGCAACGGCACACCACACCGCACCACGCCATACTGTGCATTGGTCCATATGGACGCAATAGTTCCCTGTCACAGACAGAACCTCATTGCAATTGAGCCTCGTCTTGGTGAAACAGCCATACGCAGTGCGCCGGACGCTACGAGCTTGGACGCTGCCCTGACGCTACCGGCGAGCCGGATGCGCCGCAGCCCTCACGGACGACTGGCGTTGAAAAGAGCACAGTCAACTCTGTCTCAACGCCAAAGATAAGAGTCAAGTGTATAGTTCCCTGTATCTGCCTTTTGAATGTCGCCTCCTTTTGGAAATGACAGATAAAACTTCAGCGTACTACTAGTTCCAGCACAATTCGTTGGCGCGCTAGTTGGTGCAAATTCATAATTTGTTTAGCGCAAAACAACGGACACAAGAGAGACGACCCCCCAGGACAAGGCACTACTCTCAACTGATATCATTTTATTGCGTCACTCCTTTATAGAGAGCAGAATATAGAAGAACATGCACAGTGAGAACCATGCGCAGGAACCACCAAGATCCGATCACCAGAGCGCACTCATGAGACAGAATCCAAAAAACCACATTCTGCGCAGTACAAGGTTAAAGAAGGCACACTAATGCACTGCGAACGCAATGAATGTATGAAAAAACGTTCCAATAATTCTCGGGCAGTGGTATCACGTCTTGTTTTCAACATCGTAGTATCACGAAACATAACTTTGCAGTTGCATATTTTACAATGTTTAGCTAAATGGGAACCTGTGCCTGTCGGTATGGATCGCTCATGTTCTCTAAGGCTCTCGTTAACACCACGGCCTGACTGCCCTGCATACACTTTGCCACACGACAACGGGACCTCATATACCACACCGACGCTGCAATCTACAACCTTCGCGTGATTCTTCTTACAATCTGGTTTTGTACTTGTTTTTGAAATACGTCTGCACAACAGGCGTCAGTCTCTGAGCTATTGCTTCTGAAACTGAAAGGGAAGCGTCACAAAAGTAACTGTGTTACACAAAAGAAGAGGCCTGAAAGTGTGCCTATAGCCTTAGAGTGGCTTACAATATAAAGAATCTCACCACTAGATACCAAATCCCAGTAGTGTCTTCTACTTCTCAGAAAATGTCAATGTTGTGCAGCCGTATTTCAAAAAGAATTTTAAAAAACAGATTGTAAGAAGAACCACGCGAAGGTGGTAGATTGCAGCGTCGATGTGGTATATAAGATTCCGTTGTCGTGTGGCAAAGTGTATGTAGGGCAGTCAGGCCGCTGTGTTAACGAGCGCCTTAGGGAACATGAGCGATCCATACCGACAGGCACAGGTTCCCATTTAGCTCAACATTGTAAAATATGCAACTGCAAAGCTATGTTTCGTAATACTACGATTTAGAAAAAGAGCCATGATACCACAGCCAGAGAATTATTGGACGCTTTTTCATACAGTCATTGCGTTCGCAGTGCATTAGTGTGCCTTCTTTAACATTGGACTATGCAGAATGTGTGGTTTTTTTTTTTTTTATTGTGTCACATGAGTGCGCTCTGGTGAGCGGATGTTGGTGGTTCCTGCACATGGTGCTCACTGCGGATGTTCTTCCAGATTCTGCTCTCTATAAAGGAGTGACGCAATGAAATGATGTCACTTGAGAGTAGCGCCTTGGCACGGTCGTCTCTCTTGTGTCCGTTGTTTTGCGCCAAACAAGCTAGAAGATATAGATTGAGTGACATTGTGAACAAAAATTTGGAAGAACTCGGAAGCACCATTTTTTGTAACTTATTTGGGAAGTATCTAGAGTATATAATGCGCTCTTGACTGGTCCGGTTCGGCCCGGACACTTACACTCAGCTATGGATTCACACCAACAATCCCCCTCTTACTGCTTTCTTAAGTTGCATCCTCTATAACCTGCTAGTATTAAAGATCTGAGACGGGCTGCCAAAATTGCAACTGCTGCATACTATTGTGTGAACACAGAGCTATCTATCTCCCATGACTTTACGAAACAACAAACACGGGTTGTGCTCAAAGAATTGATTACAATATCTACAAAACTGGTACTAGGTGCGCACACTTGTTGAGAAAGCACTTCAACAAATAAGCAACACGCGCAATAATTATTGGGAAAGTGTGGGCTTGCCATAGTATTAAGGATAATTTATAAATAAGTAGTAGTAATATTCATTTCCTGGAACAACAAAAATGTTCAAATACATGAAAGCATACACCTACTCCATGTGCCTCATCTAACTAGCCGCAATATGTAAAAATACGCAACTGCCACATAGCTGGACAGAACCAAAGGAATGTTTGCCGTTTCTTGAAGAAAGTTACTCTTTTATATTTCGCCTAATTACATGCCATATTTGCGTGATTTTACCGCGGCACCCACTGTAACGTGGTGCAGTTGTATTTCCACCCATGCATATATATATATATATATATATATATATATATATATATATGTATACAAAAGCACACGGAGACGCACACAAGTGAGCTTAGCGTCTAGTCGCTATTGGAGTCCGACAAAATGTCCGTTTCGCATACCGACCATAGACAGTCACCTTCAGTTCCATTTAATGCATTATAACTGCCACACTTCTTGAAGGCTCGTGCAACCACCGTCTGTAGGAGGGCATTCCACACACGCAGAACCCACCTTGCAATGTCTTCGAGCGTCGCTTTCTGCAGACAACTTGTTCGATGGAAGTGTGGCTAGCTAGCTTGCATCGAGCTTTTTTTTTTTTTTTACTAAGAAATCGGTTTCATTTTTTGATTCGGTGGAGAATTAGTTAAGATCATAACGTGCATGCAAATTTGAACACGCCTTTTATTGAAATATGGTGCACGTTAGAGTCGTGCAAACACAAAAAGTATATAACTATAATTAGAGAAAGAGTGTCAATTAGGAAATTATAGACCATCCTGGAAAATTACAGATGCAAACTTCTGCTGCTAATAATCTACAATGTACACTGTAAATAATGTACAACTGCGTAAATAAGGCACTCCGTGTACATATGAAGTGAAAGGTTTAAATTTAGGTTAAATGTGTAAAAAATGTCATATGTCTATGTGCACAAATGATGAATATATACCAAGAATGGGCAAACAGAAGGTCAATGCTGCCTCAATGCTTTTCAAAACAAGGAACCAAAACATTGCATTGAACTATGGCACTCGATCTGCAGATTTGACCACTTCTGAATTCTGTCACGTTCTTTCAATTCCAGTCAACTAAACGCCGTGGTTGTTCAGTGGCTATGGTGTAGGGCTGCTGAGCACGAGGTCGCGGAATTGAATTCCGGCCACGGCGGCCGCATTTCGATCGGGGCGGAAACAATCGTGTCCTTAGATTTAGGTGCACGTTAAGGAACCCAGGTGGTCGACATATCCGGAGTCCCTCCAGTACGAAGTGCCTCATAATAAGAAAGTTGTTTTGGCACCTTAAACCCCATAATTTTTTTTTAACTTCCAATAAACTGCAAGCAACAACAGCTGGCATGCACCGGCCAATAAGATCTGGTTCGAGCTCAACCTTCAAAGCGACAGAGCACGGGGTGTCGCAGATTAGCCTCCTGTTTCCAAGAGGACCTGGTTTCAGTTTACTATTCAAATTATTTTAAGTATATCAAAATAAATACAGGCAGCGGAGTTATAAAGCTTTACAATGTCACTTTTTCTTAACACGGACGTTTGATGCTTAAGGAGCAGTGTATGAAAGACAATCTCATAGATGGCAACCTCGCTCGTGAAGCTTTTGTTTAGGGAAGGTTTCTTGAACTGCCACTTCGTCATTTATCATCTATACTCCCCTATACAATGGTACATAAACAATAAATAATCAGAATACATATTTACAAAAGTTATAAAACATGCCTAAACCTTAATTGGAACAAAGTTTATTGCAAGATCAATCAATGAATCAATCAACCAATTTCATTTACCAGAAACAAAAGGAACTGGAGGGACACCTGGGCAACAACCTGTCGGAGCAGCTTGACGGAGGCCCAGGGTCCCTTACATGGCAGTAGCACTCACAAGATATATACACTGAAGTCTTTATACACAACAAACATTACACATCGTACGTATGCATAAAAATGACATTTTTCACTTGAATGCAATATACTAAAGTGTCACTATAAAGAAAGATAGTAGTCACGCAAACCATTTTTATTTAGCGTAGCCGTGTGCTTATATTTGTTTAGTACAGTCGGTATATTATGTGTTAAGGACTGTAGGCTGTAATTGTTTCCAAACCATGGTACCTTCCACACCTCAGGGTTTCGTGTCCTATGTTTCTTGTGTGTGCAGAGTTCTAGCTGAGCAAGGGATGTAAAATAATTCTTAACATATTCGGATGCGAAGTAAATCGTTTCTAGCAATCTGTGTTCGTATAAGTTATCTACGCGGTTTTGTCTGTATTTGAGAAGTATATTATCTGTTGGTGAAAGCCGATTAACGTTCTCTATATACCGAGCGATTTTCTTTTGAAGTATTACCAGCTTTTGCAAGTTAGATTTAGATGTTGTAGCCCAGACAAGGTAAGAGTAATTTATATACTACAAGAGACCGTAGTGTATTTGAAGTTTTGCTCTCGTAGGTAGAAATGTGCGGCAACGTGCCATAGCACCGGTAACCGCAGAGAGTGCCGCAGAGATGTTTGATATGGGCATCCCAACGTAAATTAGAAGAAAAGTATACTCCAAGAATTTTAAATTCTTCAGCCAGTTCAATGCGTTGGCTCTGAAAATAAATAGCATGATTAATGTTATGTGGTTTATTTGTTGCGCGCAATATTAGAACTTTCGTTTTTTTTTAATTTACTTTAAGCTTATTTGTCTGTGTCCAATCGGACAAACTTGCCATAATTTTATTACATTTTTGCACAAGTTCATTCGCATCAGGACCTGAGACACACAATGTGCAATCATCCGCGTACATAATGAACTGAACCTCACTGTTCATGGTTACGATATCATTTATAAAAACGTTAAACAAAAGTGGCCCAAGAATACTTCCTTGAGGCACTCCACATACAATACTTAAGAGGGACGAGTTCTGTTTATTAATGGAAACGCACTGGAGGTCGATGTTTCAGATATGATTTCAGTAATTCTAGCGGTTTCCCACGAATTCCATACAAACAAAGCTTCCGAATAAGGATCTCGTGATAGAGGCTGTCAAAAGCTTTACTAAAGTCTATAAAAATGCCGACTGCGTAGTAGTTATTTTCAAAGCTCTGCAAAACGTAATCAACATAATGCTACATAATTCAACTCTGCTTGAAATGAGTGTCATGTGTCCTTGTTTGCACAGCCTTCGAGGGCGTTGAGCAGTGTTGCGTGCAACAGGTTTCTCTGCAGGGCCTCAAGGGAAGCCCTGGCAGCTGCGACGAGTTATGTCCAATTACATAAGGGGCACACGAGAAGACGGCCCATGTAATCTTTACCACCTTTCAGTATGTACTATATCACTGCCATAGCGGTCAGCCTATTTCTATTTCTGTTTGTGCTAGGGAAAGAATGTGGTGCTACGGAGAGAATAGGTTTAGAAATTAGAACAAGCAGTGTTCTTCCCTGCTGTTCATTGCCGTTTGCAATACACAGGAATGATGTCCCGCCAGCCGACACAGTTTTGTTTTATCTCTCCAAGCGGAAAATTTTTTTCAGATCAAAGCACTTTATTTTTAACACAAAGTTGGGCGTCCTCCAGGGAAAAAGATGTCATAGACTTTTTACACGGAGCCTCAAACATAATTTCCCCGTCACAAGTACTATTGTACTCAACATAACGTGAACTGCACGTAATCTTGTGTCTGAAACAAATACAGCAGAACCTCATTTATACATTTTAAAAAATATCGCGAGAAGAAACGCACTAACCGGGAAAACGTACAATCCGAAGTTAATAAAAAAATTGACTCAACTATTGCTGACATCTACGTAATGAGAAGCACCGCACATCCAACTGGTGGTGATCTTGCAGCACGAGACGCGTTTTGTTGTTTACATATTGCGCGGAGTTTTAAGGGGGCGACGGGAAACCGAAACGAAATCGAGCTGGCGGGCGACGCTGGGTGCCGCCGAAGCGAAACGTGGTGCCCATATCGCGCCGCCTGCAGCGGAGAATGGCGGCGCGTTTGGATTACCGCTCACTGTACTCAGTTCCATGCATAGCAGTCAACGCTGTGGAAGCTACGCAAGAAGTTCGGTCAAACAAAGTTATCACTCCGCGCATTACGTCTATGCTTTGCTGGGCGCCAACAGCGTTCGCTCGCTCGAGCATACACTTAGAGCTCCTCGCGACGGCTTGCAAACAAAAAAAAGAACCCCGAAACGAACAACGAAAATGAAAATGATCTCAAAGAACGCATTTGCAGCCGTATGACATAGTGTATTTGTTTGTAAGGATTGAAACTTGTTCTATTCAATACTGAACCTATATAAACAACAGTTGCGCACAATTGCGCTCAACAAACATCGAACTATATCCAAGTGCGAACGAAGCCACTGCAAGAAGTCTCCCTAGCCTCCACAGCATTCACTGCTAAGTATAGAACGCAGTATAAAAGCGTGCAGTACATTAGCAATGGCACTACGCACCACGCGCTGCAAAAAAGATAGGTGAAGATGCTTACCGCAATAGGTCTGGCGGCGGTAGCTGCGAATGCGGTGTGGGACGGCCCGGGCGGAGGTTTGCTGGTTCCGGAATAAGAAACTGTGCGCGCCGTCATTTTCACGTGAGACGGGCTATTGGGGGCGAGGAGTTACGGAGTCGCCATCTGTGGGAAGCGCCTCCCTTGCGCAGTATGAGGGATCACGCGGCGCGCACATAGGTTTCGCTTAAGGCGCTCGATGAAAACACCACGCGGCAGCCCTCCTGGACATTTATGTAGGCACTCTCAAAACGAGGGAAGTTTTTTACTGTCAAAACATTAATATTGGGCAAACTGAAAGCATTTAACCGTTTACAGACGCTATATCTTTCCGAATATATACAGTGAGAACCACTGCGCGCGGTCGCCGCGATGGAGTCTCCCGAACTGGCTTCTTGTGTGAAAGGTGGGCAAACGGCGAGAATAAATTATGTGAAATATGTTCCTCTAATGGGCTGTCTGTATAACCGAATGGAGCATATCAGAATGAAGCCTCAACGCAGTGATTGCACGGGTTCGCAGCGATCGACTGCGCGTCTGCATGCACGTCCGCGCACAATGTTTTGCTTTCGCTGCGGGCGCGTTTTCGTACCGTGCCGCGAGCTTTAGGCCGCACAATATGAGCGTTTAACAGTACATAAGCAGCCATTGTTGCGGGGATGCTATCAGAGCTGTTCAAAAATAATTTCGTTATAAACACTTCGACGCCAACGGCGACTGTGATGTGCCGTCGCCACGATTCAATATTTCTTTTTCTTGTAAATTCTTGGACGTTTCAATATTATTTCTCAAGTTGCGTCGCACTGTATGTACATCGGTCTTCTCAGCGTGAGATTTCCCGCTGCTCTTTCTGTTTTTCGTAATCCAGTACATTAATTCATAACACAAACATGACCATGTGTCATGCCTTTTTCTAATGTGCTCCTTAGCGCTCCTTTTCCATTCCAGTGAACTTGCCAGAATCTAGCATCAACAAGTTCGTTGACAAAATAAAGCGTCATGACATTAGCCGGGAAGCGGACGCGGGCGAGCGTCTCAGTGCGCGTTTTCTTCTACTCACCGAACATCGCAGTCCCGACGCCGTAGCAGAAATCTTCCTCGCTTCTATGCTTGCTGCCTACCCGAGTTGTAGCCGATGGCTGTTTGCCGGTTCTAAGTTTCACGAGCCAAGCTTCACGCTGTTTCTTGTCCTGCGGCTGCGTGTGAGTAAGGCTGACACCGGGCTCTGTTGCGTACGTCCGGCACTGCATCCGAACAGTAGCCTACCATGCTGCACGCTTCCGGAGGCAGCCACTACCTATTATAATGGTTTCAAACGTTGTCAAGCACACACCCAAGGCGGAAAACCCTCACCATTTAATCAGAACCGCAGAGCAGGTGGCACATTGAACTTTCGTTTTCAGCTAGCTTCGGTGCTTCCGAAGCAGCCGACGCGGCCGCTGTGTCCACGTGATCCCTCATGCCACGTCACGCCGACGGTGGCGCGCACTCACTCACTCACTCACCTCGAAACAAGGCGCGTGGTGCGTTTTGTCGAAGGATTTGCAAATTGTGCAAAGATTTTGCTCCAGAAAAATCACAAATTTTATCGCTGTGCGGTAGGAAGTGCAGGTGGTACACGTACAATAGAGGACGGGCTCAATTTACAAAGCTTTCGTTTCGAAATTACACTTTGTCATGTACCGGCCGCGTTGGCTATTAATATGCCCCACATTTGGATTGACAAAAATTTTGTCTTAGGAACAATTCTAAGGTAAAACAATTTTTTAATTCAGTGCTGAGATTAGTATTAACGCGTACGGCCAACATGTACCGAAGAATGAATAAGCTAAAATAGATCCCATCAACAAAAAGCATCAAAAATGTCTCATGTACTTCAGGATAGCTTTTCAGCATGCAGAGCAACAATATCGGTGGATATACAATAATCACCATGAGAGCCATCTTGGACATGGCCGCCACTAAACGCTTTTTAATATTATTGAAGGTGTGCGCAGAAAATCTGGCACAGTGCCGCTTGTAAACGATACACCTTGTGCTTTGCAATTTGTTTACTAGTTATTATATATATATATATATATATATATATATATATATATATATATATATATATATATATATATATATATATATATATATATATATTTGTTAAACGAACGGCTTCTGCGTTGAAGGATCTTCGCCTGCCTTTTTCCCAAAAGCTTGGTAGAAAATAAATGCATCGCAATCTAGCGCTTGTTAGTAATTACTAATAAGCACCAAGGTATGAAGGAAGAAAGTATCATACGGCTGATACAATCATTCGTAATCAGTCATATCACATACATAGCAGCCTTCCACAATTGGTTTGCAGCTGAAAAGCGTAAAATTAACAACATGATAAAAAAAGCATACAAACTAGCGCTAGGGGTCCCCATCAGTACGAGCACGGATCTCTTGCTAAAGTTAGGACTCCACAACACACTGGACGAACTCATAGAAGCACAACAAACATCTTAAGCAGAGCGACTAACCAAAACCAAAACGGGACGGCATATACTAAGCAAACTAGGAATGAATTATCACAATCTATACGGGGAAAAGAGCACGATAACGAGAGAAATTCGTGACAAACTCCTAGTACCAAATATACCCAAGAATATGCATCCAGGTTACAACGACGGCAGACGCAAAAGTAGAGCAGAGAAAATTATCCGAAGCTTTGGGTCAGACGACAGAGCAACCTTCATAGACGCGGCTGAATACCCAGACAGAAATAGCTATGTAGCAGTAATCGTAGATCATACCCAAAAACCCCTTACAAGCGTATCAGTTAATACCAAACATTCCGAGACCGCAGAGGAGGTAGCCATTGCACTAGCATTGGTCTCCACGAATGCTCAGCACATCATTAGCGATTCTCATGCGGCCATTAGAAATTATGCAAAAGGTAGAATCTCTCCTGAGACATGGCACATCATCAGAGTCGATGAAGCAAAGTTCTCCAATGCAGAGAAGAACGGCAGGCAATTGATCTGGTTCCCAGCGCATACGACTCCAGACATTCCCGCAGTCAACCTCAACGAGGTAGCACACCGCGAAGCTCGAGGTCTTACTCGCCGAGCTGAGCAAAGAGTGACTTCCATCGGTCAGGAGAACGCGGAGGAGGAAATCTGGAGAGAAAAAGATGTATTAACAAGATTTAGTGATATTACCAAATTCTATCAAAATCGGAGGCGGGTATTACCACCGCCTCACACTAAACTGAACAGAGCTGAGTCCGTTACTTGGAGGCGACTACAAACAGAAACTTATACCAGCCCCGTGCAACTAAAAACTTTCTACCCCGATATATACGAGAGCGATATGTGCAAGCTATGCAAGTCTGTTAGAGCCACGCTTCAACACATGTTGTGGGGATGTGAAATATACCAAAATAAAATGGCAGTCTCCCCAGAAAATCTACGGGCGTGGTGGTCGGCCGTGCTCCTCAGCTCAGAACTCCAAGACCAACTTTGGGCCGTCCAGCGAGCAAGGAAGCCGCACGGGAGCAGCAGCTCCCAGTGGCCATCTTGGCGGCCCCAGGCCCGGGCCTTCCAATCGCCAGATTCCAAATAAAGTTATCACACACACACACACACGCAATCTAACGCATCGTTCTAGAACAACATTCGTATTTTGTGTGATTTTTGAAGCAGTAAATTTGATATACAATGGAACCGATATTAGACAGTGGATAAATTGGCCAGACAGAAAGTCAGTGCTTGAAATCACCGTGAATGCCCAGGCAGCGTGTCAAAAAGGGAAACTGGTCACGGAATTGTTTAAGCCGTGATAAAAATGTTTCCGCGTAGGCCGGCGATACATTATTTCAGTGCTTGCCAGGTATATCGCATTACCTAGAAATGAGTAGGTCAGAGCTGCCGACAATCACTCCGCCCGTGGACAACTTATCAAATGTGGTAGTAATTGAAGCCCGTCACATTCCATATGTTAGCACAGCATCCAGTAACGTAAGTAGGAATGACATGAAGCGCAACAGGTTGCGCATCAACCCTTCTTTGTTGAACGACAGAACTCGCAATTCACACTAACTTTTTATCACGAAGGAACTTAAGAGGAACCAAAGCACCTTTCTTCTAAATATGTATGCAGTGTCACCGTGGCAAGAACACGCCGCTCGCATTTGTGTGTGGGGTGTTTTTTTTTTTTTGTCCAGTTTTTCCAATTAGAAAAGTTCTCTAAGTTGGAGACATTGTAAAATATAATGGTCGATGTGACCGCCTGCTTGGCAATATACAGGGTACAATGATGCGCTAAGTCGAGTCTTGCACATCCGCGGTGGAGTTTGCGGTAACCCGTTCGGAACGATAAAAATCATTGCGCGATCACGACACACCTAAGTCTTTTAGCCTCAGTATCGTCTTCCGCTCTTCTGTGGAGATGTAGTTCGATGGTCATATACAGCGATGCACTCATTGCTGTACGAAGTCAGTTCCCGTGAAAAATTGAATGTAGCAGCAGAACTCACGTGACACGTCGATTTCAATACACAGCATTCGACAGGATATGCCACTCTGAGTGCTGCTGCGGAAATGAAATTTGAAAAGTTTACCACTTCCTTCTTGAGTGCCTATGAAGGCGCCGTAGAAAGCGCGTTAACCACAACAATACACAGATCGGACAAGGGCTCCTTTAAAACAGGAAAATTACTGAGGCCGTAGTCAGCGATTAGTCCGCATCGAAAGACGGTCATATTTTAAGGGTCTTGTTAGCAGACTCACCATTAGAGAAACTATGATCTGTACTGCAGACTTGAAATGAGCTGTCTGCTTGGACCTACGGTGTATCTTAGTACGTAGAAACCTCTTTCACCAAAACAAATATATCAAGCGTTGGTGTAGCGGCGCGGACAGATCTTAGATTGAGAGTCAACATTCAATTGCGCCATCGTTATCATTCTTATGATTATCTTCAGTGTCTTAATTATGTTTTTAGTTATTTATGTTTCCGTAGTTATAATTATTTATACATTATAGTTATTTTTTCTTCAGTATAATATATAGAAGCGAGCGGCCGAGGTACGCTCTACCTTAATCTCTCCACAGCAAACAATGTACGTACAATGCTCGTTTCAGTGTTGCATGCTAGCGAAATGACGGCGACTGGTTGATAGCGATGTTATCACCTTCATGTGAACATTGGTCGTATCACTCGTGTGCAAGGCTTGGCCCTGTATAAAGTGCGCAGTATACTTAGTTGGTGTTTCCTTGAGCGTGACTTTGTCTTTAAGTATAGTGCTTGTTGGCATTACACAATCCTTTTCGTTATTATTGCCTTGTATTATTGCCTGGTACCTTTCTGTGCTTCATGTAACACTCACTCTTGCCAAGGGCCTTCGAACGTAGGCTGGCAGTATTACTGAAATAAAAATAAAATAAAAATACAACAAAAAACAACAGCGAACCATGCAAATCTTTGATTAGAGTTAAGCTTTCCCGCAGAGGAAAGTAGCAACATAAATCGAAGGCAGTATAAAGCAATTCCAAAGAGACCCCATTACAAATCACAAAATAATGTTATCAACTGCAGCTTGAAAGACACATATGCAACTGATTGAAACAACAGAAACGGGTGAGGTATCCGATGCCGATGCAACAGATAAATTACACAACTGATTTGTTCTACAAAAACAATTATAATTTTAATAGCGGTTGTGTGTAGAACGTTTCATAAGCAGTTTACTTCTTCTATACTGTGACAGAATATTTCTTGAAAAAGGCCGCTTACACAGATGGCATGCACAGTGTGTACGAATATAATAAATGAAAATGGAACAAGTGCTGCCGTATGCTGAACTGATTCCAGACATTTAATGACAAACGTAGCACTGTGGATAACGCGACGCGTATACTCACCTTAGCTACAGATAAGACGTGTTAGAAAGGGAAGGGGAGTAGGGCTGATTCCCTAAAAAAATGCCGCTGTATGTCCCATAGTGTTTTATTCGCATTTCTCGTGATAAAATTACAATTTACGTGGCTCTCAGTGCAAATATTGGTGCACAATGCTTAATAAAATTTCGCTATATACTGGTACCACTACGAGAAAACTGTCGTATATAGCTAGAATGTCATATTAGTTTGGACCTTTCCTTTATGGTAGGCAGCGCCATATTGCGTACGAGGTGGCGCCATCTGTAGGCAGTCAGCATGCTGGCATGGGTGAGCGCTCCAAGCTGTATGTTGTTGTTTTCGCGCTCGCGCTGTCCATTTAGTATGACGTGGCGTCTCATAAGTGTGAAACGCTTCTTCGAGACGTACTGAAGTGGTTTAAGCCGGCGTGCCCGCAGTTTCACATGGCGTTGAGGCGAACGCTGCACCTAGCGCGATGTGTGCGCGCATGTTTCCGCCTACAGTCAGCCTCCGAGAAAAGTTGGGCATTTCAGAAAATTCGTTTCATGAATGCGACCGTACTGCAGCATTGTCACTGTCATTCTATGCTGTGGTACAGCAGCAGTGAGTAGATACGAAACAAGACGATCCTAACAGCGTGAGTACCCTTCTGCTACAGAATAAGTTGAGCTCTTGCAGTAACATTGTTATCTGTAGATAAGCTGCACGATTACCCCTTTTGTTGCACGAGGTCTCCGCCCACGTATAACAAGAGGTTTGGTTGCTAACAGCAGCATACCGTACAGTGCGAATTGTCGGGTTGTCGAACGGCCAGCTGCGGTCTGCGCGAGCCTCCGAAGCAGTGGTACATGCTTGGTTATAAATCTTTTTGTGCTTGTTAACGCATCGTCCAAGCATGCGGCATGACCATGCGAGGTCTTAGTGCAGGGTTCGCCAGTGTAGTTTTTTTTTCTTTTTTGCTTTACAAAAAAAGAGGATGATGAAGAAGATGAGGATCTTTTCTTAGTCTTGTTCATCTCGTTCTCTACGACGCACTCACCTGTTTTACAGTATTTGTGTCCTGACGAACGGCCGTCGGATTCTTTCTATGTGCTCCCTTTCGCGTAGTACTGCTTTACAGAGCAAAAAGACGATGCCCAAGCACAAAACTTGTATGTGTCTCGCTAGTGCACCAACCGCAGTGATCGCTATGTTGTTCAACGCCATCGGTGTCATACACGAGGCTAACGTATATATATGTTTTTGTGAATTAAGGTCTACGATATTTGAAGTGAGTTAGAACGATGCCGGTGGTCGACGCAAGTATTTCATGCCGATTGGCGCTTACATCTTTCAGGGTTACATTAGGTTGGCCGTACACGAGCACTTTTGTGTTTTAGTTATTATGCCCAGCGTCCACATAGCGAGAAGATTTTCTATTTCAGGCTAGCAATTGAGAGATGCAGCGCTTCGTCGGATAAAAACCAATTACTAAAATAGCTGACAGCATGCCCACACTCCGTAGCTGATGATGCGCGTTGCATGCTTGCGCAGCCAAGATAATTTTTTTATTTATTTGCGCTCAAAAAGCGGGCAAAGCTTTATAGATCGGAGTGGAGTAACAAAATAAAATAAAATAAAAATAAGAAGAAATGAGAATACAAAGAACACCTGCAGGAACATATGAGGATGCAATCTGAGAATGCACGTATGACTATGCAAAGCCTGGCCCACTTTTAAAGAAAAGTTATAGGATTATTTATTAATATTATTGATAATTACACACCATCGTTTAATGCTGCTCACCCCATTTTTTTTAGTTTCAGTGAAGCATCAGTTTTTCTGTTCGAACGTAATTGTTACACATTTCAGGCATCAAGGTTGGCAAACCACCAGTCGTTGTATAAACGCTGTCACCAGAGTAACATTTAGGCGGCAAAATACTCCGCCATAAAAATAGTCCTTTCACTGTATAGTTAAACATGATGCCTTAATAACGGCTACTTCTGGAACTTCGAGAATACGCAGTATGAGCTTGGTATATGTAACGCAGTGTAAGTATTGTGGGCCATTTCACAAATGCATATTTAAATACGTGATATCTAGGAGTCACTGGAATCATTAATAGGAGCAGGTTCCTGTATTTAAGATATAATAAATAAAGATACAACATGAATAAATGCACAGGTGGCGCTGGACAAAAAAAAAACATGAAGAAGTCGCAAGATGACTGTAAGTCGGCCCGAGTTGTGCCGATATTCAAGAAAGGCCACCGTCAATTACTACAAAATTATCGCCAGATCTCCTTAACATCTTCGTGTAATAAAATTATCGAACGCGTAGTAGCTCGGAAATTAAATGAATTCTTAGAAGAACACTCACTTTTAACAGATTATCAACATGTATTTCAAAAAGGATTTTCTCCTACAACACCGTTGGTTACTAAAGTTCACACCTACGCAGCTTGTGTACATACCAACAGTCAAATTGATGTAATATTTCTACATTACAGAAAAACATTCCATACCGTTAACCGCGACAAACTAATTGTAAAACTTCAGTTGATTGGCATACACCAGAATTAATTTTTTTTTCTGGATTTCAGCCTATCTAAACAATCGCAACCAATAGGTTCACGTGGAAAAACAACACTCTGGCTGCCTTGCGGTAAAGTCTGGCGTCTCGCGAGGTGCTTGGCTCCCTACTTTTTTTCTTTTTTTGCTATATATTCTCACGTGGTAGTGAGGGTCGAGGACACAACAAAACTGTCAATGGCGAAACTAACTTTATTGGGCGAACCTGTGCCCACAAAAACAGGCTGCACTCGAAGCTCAACGAAAGCAGCGAACACAGTCGGCGATCGTCGAAAATTTCATTAGCGGGTCAAGCGCATCGGCTTTTATACATCAGTCGTCGAATGTTCCAGAGCAATCGATGGGATCCGCGAGTCTTCCACAAAGTTTCACACTATTCGCGTATACATGCAATCAGGTTACACAAGGTTCGGTGACAGACAGCAGATGGAACCATCGATGACATTCCAGAAACTTCCGATACATGCAGGCGTGTCCTGCGCTGGGCGATAACATTTGTTAGGCGGTGACAAGCGTTCACACGGAAACGATAAAGAAGTACACGTGCCAATACGCCCGTCTTAAAAAGCATCGACCTGATGCTGCTAAGAAACAAAAGTAATAAACAAAAACACCCGTAGCAAAGAAACAACAAAATAAGGAAGTTGGTCAGCGTGTGTAAAGGGCTTAAGACGCACCACATGTACCACTTCAGATCGTGCGCGGCGCCGCTGTGAATGCGAAATGCCGTCTGGCAGGACCTCACACTCTAGTTCGCCAATACGTCGGATGATCTTGTAGAGTCCGAAATAGCGTCGCAATAGTCTCTCACTGAGTCCTCGTTGGCGTATCGGGGTCCAAACCCAAACACGGTCGCCGGGCTGTTACTCAACGTAGTGTCGTCGGTGGTTGTAGTGTCGGCTGTCGGTACGCTGCTGGTTCTTTATCCGTAGGCTGGAGATAGGCGGCGACGTCAAGATTCTCTTCGTCGGTCACGTGCGGCACCATGGCGTCAATAGTCGTCGTCGGGTGTAAAGGCTCATATTTTGTCTCCTCTCCGAACTCACGCTAACCAAACGATACAAATGCTCTGTTGCACACGATGCAGGGCTACTATTGTTCCAAAAGAACAACCGTGTTCACGAATGCCTCGGTCACCAGAAGGCGGCAGGCTTGCAGATTTGCACACCTACTTTTGGAAATCCAACCTCTGAAATGCTTTATTGTAGTAGAATTCTCTCTCTCTCGCTTTCTTAAAAGCGTGCTAAGCGGCCTTGGTTTGCGCTAATAGCGGATTCTCAATTCTTCTACGCCTAATGCAAGCTGCTACTTCTCTGACAAAGACGATTTTGTCCATTAAACGAACAAATTTCTATTGATATACACGCGACTGAAATACACATATTTTTGCGATGTAACAGAAGAACAATACATTTAAGGCTAAAGATGTGTAGGTGTGCCTGCGCGCGCGTGCGTAACGTCAAAGATTTCCCCTGTTGTCTGCTACAATTCGTCTGCCAAAATTGATAACGAGTGAAGGATGCCGGTAGGAGGTCAACCATATGTTGGCGGACAAATTCGAAGAGCGCTTCTACAGTTCGATAGCGAATCACCACTTCACAAGTTTATGCCAGAGAATCGCCCATGGATGACTGCGTTATCGAGGGAGCCTTGCCTATAGTCACAGGAACAATGAAGAGCCGCGCTTCATAGAGGACCCTGACTCGAGCAGCGCCTCATTTATGACCACAATCATGTGAGCAATCTGTTTGCACGCTAAAACACAGCCTTTCTCTCCCACGACACTTCGAGCGAGTTTTCAATGTCGTTGCAGGTGTCTTCTCAAATAAACCATGGAAAGTTAGCGAATAAATTTTTCAAAAGAAATTATTAGGAACAATTTAACGTGTTAATGCTGCAGTAAATAAATTATAGCGTTGTATGTGCCAAAACCACTGTCTGATTATCAAGCACGCCGTAGTGGAGGACTCCAGAAATTTCGATCACCTGGGGTTCTTCAACGTGCACCTAAATCTAAGTACACGGGTGTTTTCGCATTTCGCCCCCATCGAAATGCGGCCGCCGTGGCCGGGGTACGATCCCGCGACCTCCTGCTCAGCAGCCCAACACCCTAGCCACTGAGCAACCACGGCGGGTGGCGAGCGTGTAGAATTGAGAATAAAGGAGTACTGTGCACAAGGTCAGTTCTATTTACTGTATTCGCGCACTGTTAATAAAAGTCGGGAGAAAGTAACGTTAAAGGAATCGAGCACTTATTAGTGATGCTCAATAACTTTTGTGTAAAGTACGTAATTGGTAATTGGAATAAATTATATTTTTTTAAGAAGTTGTAATTGTAACTGTTCACTTTTTATGTAACGTATTCAAGTCTTTCCAAAATACATGGGAAAGAGTTATTCGGCCGGGACATAATCAATCCTTCGTTATAGAGGTCATTTCACTGTAGGGGAGTTCGTTGAAGAGGAGTTTGACTGTTTAGTTAATTAGTTAGACCTGCTTGTGTTAAACATAAATTTGAAAACATAAAGAAAAACAAGGACCCGGGACGAGCGGGTTCTCAAGGCGCTAAAGCAATATTTTTCCATACCTAAAAAAAAGTTTATATTCTTGGGGGCATCGTTATGATTCGGCCTGTTTCCCTTTATGTATGTCGCTTGTTCCAAGTAAATGTCGTCAAGAACTAACAACTAGTTGATTGCATTATGCAATCAATGCCTGTTGATTGGCGTTCTTCACGCTAAGGTGAGGAGTATGTTTTCTTAGCTTTTTAGGAGTAAATAATTTATGAGTTTTAATGATTTAAAGAAATATAATGATCGAAGCGAGCGTATCGTGCACGTCATTATTATTTTAAACACGAGTGGCGGTTTGAGCTCTGCGTCGCAGTACAACGGCTCCTTTAGGCTACAGCAAACGCGTCTGCTATCTCGGTGATGACCAGTTCGACATGGTTTGTACACTTCCCGCGGCGAAGAAACAAAATGGGTTGGAGCGCATACGGCAGACATTACCAGGTGCTGACTGGAAGCTTACCATTATCCCTAAAACGAAGGTGTACAATCAGTGCATCCTACCGGTGGTACCGGTGCGATGAAACCAAGAATGCTAGGCATAACGTTAAGAGACAGAAAGAGAGCGATTTGGATCAGAGAGTAAACGGGTATAGCCGATATTCTAATTTGGCATTAAGAGAAAAAAATAGAGCAGGGCAGGTCATGTAATGGGCAGGTTACATAACAGTTGGACCATTAGTGGTACAGAACGGGTACCAAGAGAAGGGAAAGGCAGTGGAGGACGGCAGGAGCCTGTGATGAGCGATGAAATTAGGAAATTCGCGGGCGCTAGTTGAAATCGGTTGGCGCAGGACAGAGATAATTCGAGATCGCAAGCAGAGGCCTTCGTCCTGTAGTGGACATAAAATAGGCTGACTTATCACCATGATGATGATGACTAAATGAGTTTTAATTTTTGAACCTTGAATTGTTTCCCCTAATAGATAAGGTTCAATGCAAAAATTGTGGACCATGTCGACAAAAAAAAAAAAGCCCGACTAACTTAAAGGGGCCCTGCGACGATTTTATACCGGTAAAGGTCTGGATCGCAACGCGTTTTTTTTCTCGATGTGAACGATCAATAGAGTTGCCCACTGCTTCTTGGAAAACTCGTTTCACTTTCGTGCTATTACCATTTCGTTTAAACAAGGATCAATCATTTTTTTTTTACTTGCTGATTACTTGTGCCAACGAGAGATTTGCTGTGGAGGAGAAAGAGAAAGTTCACGCGCTGTTCCGCCAGGGCCAGTTGTACCCACGAGCGGTGCCATCAGGTTGAGAATGCCGAGGGATAAGAAGACAGCCCCGGTGCCTTCGGCGCCCTCGGTACCCAGAAAGGGCCCATCGGGTCTTCGTGATACCGAAGCCACCGGGGTGATGACTCGCGCGCGCTTGGCCAGGCTAAGGAATGCCGGCATACTTCCGGAGCACTCGGCGTTCGTTCCAAAGCCAGCGATACCGAGGAAGCGATGCGGTGGTGCCACGGCGAGGACGACGAGGAAGGAGAAAACTGGGGGCCCACCGACGGCTGCCGAAAGTGAGCTTCAGCACACGCCTCCGAGGCGATACCCAATTGTTGTGCCTCATGTTCCAAGAACGCCCAGGCGCCGTGCTGTGGACACTTTGGGGACCTGCCTGTCCAGGCCGAAGGACGGCCAGGAATTCCAGAGCGACCGCGACATTGTGAGGCGTCGCTTATTCCTGTCGGACTAAGCGAAACGCTGCAGCACCGGCAACGGACTATTGGGTCGAGCTCACGCGCCAGTAAAATTATTTTGTCGAGTGCCTTCTATGTTCTTTTTTTCTTTAGTTAAAGTCACCCAGACATTTGAACTCGTGTTTCTGCGAGAAGTCGCGAGCTGCATGCGTTAACGCCTGCTTCATTGTGCTAGGGGCGCAGCGGACGTCATGTACCTGAAAAATAAAACAAATCTAGTTCAGGCACAACACGCGATGGAGCCACCTTCATGATGGATCTCTCAATTATGAAAGTGCCTTTCTCACAGTGCTATTGAGCAATGGCGAGCTGCTCTTTCCCGCCTGCAAGAAAGCTAGCTAATGTATGCTTGGACAGCGGACGGTCGTGTAATAAGCACATGGCTCTATAACACTGTATGAACGCAGAGTTTTGCTACAAAAGCCCATTTCTAACGCTGGTCGCTTGGTGACATTCCCGAGTGAAACCAAGCAAGGCATGTACGAAGAGTGTATCGTGGTGCTACGTCAGTATTTAATGACTTCAACATAAAATTCCGTATTACACTAATCTCAGCTTTAAAAATAATAAGCACCACCATATAGCATTTCAGTCGTATATAAAAGCGGTCATGGATTCCTAAAGGCATTCTGCAATAAAGCCAGACTAGGTGTGCCCTTACGAATTGAGTTCATGAACTCAATTGTTGCCCCATCGGTAATTTTCTAACATTCGTACGCCATCGTGCGACGCGAATGCTCGACACCCTTTACCGACAGATGGCGCCAGCAATTTATGCCTAAATATGTTCTCTCCATGTCGTATTTGCATTGTACAGGGTGGAGATAACCCTGCTGGCGCCGCCATATTTACTTACACGAGCTAAGTGACTCAGCTGCGCTGGTATTCGCAAACAGTCCTACTCACGACGCGCTTGTAAGTGTTTTCACATGAGTCTTTTTACAGCGCCGGTCTTTAGGCAACCGTTCCTGCGGCGAGCGTCGGCGTTGTCCCTCTTAACCGAGCAAACGAACACAGCGAAGGATGAAAGCGAACGCGGCGCGCAGCGGGAGTCGAAAGACTGCGAAAGCGCAGAGAGCGCGAGGAGGAATGCGGAGAAGGGAGGTACGGCGAATGCGGGGGAAGAAAAGCGCGGTGCCCCGCGCTTTTTTAGGCAGTCTCGCCACACATCGCTCCGTTTGAAACGTGCCTCACGAAAGAGATTGTCCGCGCCCGCCAGTATACATACGGCGAATAGAAAACACGTATGCAGCGGCGCTCAAATTTTCTGTTAGGGAGGATCGTAATCGTGGGTGAATTCTTTTTTTTTATTGGTATCGTGTCTGCACATCTCTTTACACAATAGCCGTTAACTCTTCGATGGTGAAAGACGTAACTGGACGGAGCCGCGAGCAAGTCCTAAGTGGCCTATGTGAAACAATTAACTATCTCGTGTGCATATGTTGAAAACATCACCATTTTTTAGCGCTTGTTTGCTAGGCAAATGCTGCCACCACATGTATATGGAATTATTTTTTTTGCCGCTGTCTTTTGTTTAATACTTCACGCCTTCTTTGCTGCATTCAGCCGCTCGCGCGCTCCGGTAGTTTGACATGCGTCGCGCGTGCTCTTTCCGTTTATTTCGCTGGGAAACAGTGACGTCTCCCTGGTGCACAATCTTCGAGAGGCTAACTACGAGATGCTCGTCTGCTTATAGATCGCAGGGGTGCTAATAAATGTGTTTGCAGTTCGGCGCTGGTATATAAAAACGATGGGGCCGCATACCAACGAAGCCACAGTCCCTGCGTTTCCTTTTATATTCCCGTGAAAATTGATTACCCCCTTGTTGGCGATATGACAAAAAGTTAGTGCAAGTTTCTGACTCGTTTGTTTTTTTCTGACGGGCGCACAGCCACCGAGACTTTTTTTTTTTTTTTGCGTGTGCTCACGCGCACACTTCACTTCCGCTACGTACGTGGGCGCCTGTTGCTCTGCTACAAAATAGTCGAGCAGCGATTCCTCCGTCTGCGAACAATATTCATTCTTGTTTATTTACTGGTTATTGTTATAGTTCTTTTACCCCATCGCATTCATAAATAAACCATGCATGTATACCTACAGAAAACATTTTTTTTTTGAAATTTTATTTCTTGTAAACAATTATATAAATCTCTTTTACTGCGATAGCTATTATATGTGGACACTCCAGGCGCATTTCCGCCGTTGGCATCGTCGTTATGTCCCGTATAAAGTGCAAGTGCGATAGCATCGTTACCCCGCGCCGTGTGCTGTGAGTGATAGCGTGGAAGAGTGAGTCGAGGATGGATGCTCGATCACGTGGGAGAGATAGAGGCGGGCAGGAAGCGCACCGGTCTTCTATTGCGCGCAATGCACCGGGAGCGGAGAGGGTGCCTCATACTGCGGCGCTTGCTGCTGCTGCCGCTCTTCCTCCCGCCAGTGTTTTGACAGCGAGTGTGCGCGGTCATCGAGTGAAATGTGCTTGTTTGTCTCTGCGCATGCTTGTCAATGTAGTTAAGAAGCGAACGTTTACATGTTTGTACGGCTGATAAAACTACTATGCTTACTTCGTATAGCTGTGCAACATTTGATATCGCAGCTGACGCTTCGCCTTTCGGACAAAACTACGGCTTTTTTTTTTTACATGTACCACACTAAAATTTTGTTAATCTGCGATAGCAAAGTTGACTGGGGGTCGCGCTTTCATTAAATAAGGCTAAATTGTTCAAAATACTGAAATTTTTCTAGGATATCTATGTGCACGTTTCTTAGCTTAGCTACAAAATTGTGTTGGCATTTTGGCTGATGGTTAAATAACTGCGACGTGAAAATGACGCTTTATTACTCCTGCAAACAAATGTGTAACGTAATTTGACTCTGTAAACACAGTTTGGTACAGTCAACAAACCTAATGAAGTATAAAACAGATTTATTTCTTATTGTGTAGTGCATTCGATAACGAAAAAGAAAAGATGCATAACGCGAAATAAGTAATCATGACAGAAGGGTATGCGTAGCCACGTTTCTTTAGCACAAAATCCCTAAACTGACGCACTATACAGCAGTACCCACAGTCACCCCAGCCTGGCATGGCTTCCACAAAATTCGTTGCCAATGCCTAAGCTCTCACCGACTTGACAGCGAGTTTCAGCGTTGAAATAGCGCCTTCGTATTTAATTTTATTTGGCAAACTCAGAGCAACAGCAGGTGTCACGTAGTCATGATTGTGTACCACTTCAAAAGTTATTTCGAAAAATGAGGGTGCTGCTCCAGTCTCGGTCGGCAGCTTCTTCTACTTAAAGTACCTGATAGCTGCAGATGCTTCACGGAACAACTGAACAGCCACCTCTACTTTCATATTTGATGAGAGGTCGTTTGAACACGGAGGGTGCTTAGACTAGAAGCCACATTTAGCTTTAAATTTACCAACATTTGAACGTACTCAATCGACACATCACTGGTCGCTATTTCGTCACTGAAAAGCATGGAATCTTTCCGCACAAGCTGCCCTTAGACATCTTTTTTGCGAAACATGTGGAGGATCGGGAATACAAAGAAACAGTGATAGCATTGTCACATGTCGTGGGCTTTGAGCTAGTATTGACAGAGTAGCGGGAACTTGAAAAGCTATAGCTTCACAACATAGCGCGGACGGAACTCCCCAAGTCGAATGTCACGAAAAGAACGCGCACTAAAGTATCCGCGGAAACCTTTATTACATGAAAAACAAAGTGCCTCAACTTCTATCCCTTCACAAAAGCATCCGTGTAGTTATAATCAATTACCTGCTTCCAGCGCGTGTTTACGCCACCAACCATGACGACCAGTATTTATTTCGCGGTTTGGTCAGTTTTTGGGAGTGTTGTCTTGCCAAGGAGCCATCACCGCTGCCGTCTTGCTCGGCACTCTTACGAATTTTAGTTTCCATTCCGTTCAGGAATATGACGCAATCATTTACAATTACGTGCATCGCAGCCACTTTTCCATTTATTATGTGTGTGATCTCACTCAAGACACCGGTCTTAAATGACCGGTGCTGTAATCGTATGTAAAGCGCTGTTCGGGACGGAAGAAGGTTATGTTGTTTTGATAGCAAGTCATATCCAGCAGAGCCACAGTCAAATTTGATTAGGAACGCTTTCTTCATATCGTTTCTACACGCCATGCATTACATTTCGGGCTCTGTTTTTCCAAGGCAGCCTTGTGGTGCCGATTGAAAAAGTGTACATTTTTCGTCAGCGCAGAAAGGTTTTTTTTTCTCCGCCCTTTTGTTTTTCTCGTAGGGATCTTCAACTTCTTTTTTACTGACGTGTAGATTTCATGCAATTCAGTGCTTTCTCTTTTTATACCTTGCAGTGCCTTTCGTACTTCACATGCAAAAATGGAGGTGTTTTCATTGCATTCACGCTAGACCGTAGTTTCTTCCAAAGAGGACATACTATGTCGGCTGACATCTGCATGTCATATTCAACTTCGGCAGCAATACTTGAGGAGGAGTTGGGGCTTTTCTTGCCCGCGAGTCCACATACGACAGGCCGTCTCGTAGGGCCTTTTCTTCGCTTAGGCTGAGCTGAAATAAATAAAAGAAAAGAATAACACACGCGGTTGTTTGGCCCTCAGTGGAGATTAAATGTGTAACACGCCACAGCACAGACATTACTCACGCCGAAACTCAAGCAACTTGGGCAGGGCTGTGGCGGCGTCTATCCTATTTGTCTCGTAGTGTTCCTCTTCGTTGTGGCGCTAAGCATAAGTAAAGCAGCAAACGTGAGTATCGGCCTTTAGATTGATACCAAGCAAATTCTTGTAAAGGATACAACCTTTTAGTCCCAATGCCTAAAGGTAAGCTTTCGTAAAGCTAATGCTAGGTTACCTATAGCGTTACACGTTTCCAAGCAATGCACGGGCAGCAACGGAATCCATGCCAGAAAAGGCACAAAACAATTTGGTCTTGTAATGCTCCACACACACACACACACACACACACACACACACACACACACACGCACACGCACACGCACACGCACACGCACACACACACACACACACGCACACGCACACGCACACGCACACGCACACACACACACACACACACACACACGCGCGCGCGCGCGCGCGCACACGCACGCACGCACGCACACGCACACGCACACGCATATATATATATATATATATATATATATATATATATATATATATATATAGCACTTGGCGGCAGCGAGACGACAGGAGAGAACGCAGAATTGCGCGTGTATCTACTTTTTCGCCCTCCAGATTAGTTGGTTTTCATAGTTCAAAGCTTGTCCGAATCTGTTTCTTTCCCTGTCGTACTCGCTGCTGCCAATAATTTCTATCGTGTTTGGCCGGTGTTGTCTGTGAAACACCATGACTTCGCGTTTTGAAGAAATAAGAGAGGAGTACCGAAAGGAAATGAAGGAATTCAAGAGTAAGCTTGAACGCGATGTACGAAAAGAACTTCGCGACTTTGAGAAAAGCCTTGACAATTTCAACACGAGGTTTGAAGAGGTCATGAAAAAGAATGACACCCTTCAAAAAGAAAACCAGGAGTTAAAGAAAGCCAATGACACTCTCATGACCGAATGCACTAAAATTAAAAAGGAACTAGAGGAGCAAGAGCTCAGGATTACAGCTAGTGAGCAATACTCCCGGAACTGCAACGTCGAAATAAAGGGAGTGCAGGAGAGCAAAAGTGAAGACCTTGTACAGACAGTGTGCCAGATTGGAACATCACTTCAGCATAAGGTTGAACCGGATGATAATTAAGTCGTGCACAGGGTGAAAACTCGCAACGACCAGGCGCCATCTAACATTGTCGTGCGGTTTAAGAGCCGCTGCAAGCGTGACGCGTTTCTTCAAAAGGCGAAAAAGACTAGGCTTACCATGCATGACCTTGGCTACTCCTCAAGTGAACCCATTTTTGTGAACGAACATTTGTGTCCACCATTGGCATGGCCATTGTCTCTGGCATGGCCATTGTTCTCAATGGCATGGCCATTGAGAAAAAGAGAGTGTCAAACTGGAAGTTCGTGTGGGTCAAAAATGGTCATATTTTCGCGCGTAAAGATGAAGACTCCTGAGTTGTCCGAGTGACATGTGCACGGGACATTGATAAGATTCAGTAAGCCTACATAACTGCATTTCTTTGCTCGGTTCACAAAGGAATGGCCGTTACACCCGATGACGTAAATAAAATATTTGTATTAGAACATATTAAAGGATTCACATGTTTCCACTTGAATGTAAGGTCTCTACGGAACAAAGATCAGTTAGGTATTCTGCTAAACAGTTTCAATTTTAAGTTTGACTGCATATTCCTAACCGAAACATGGCTTACTTCAGAAAATGACACTCCAAAACATGAAAATTACAGCAGTTTTTCGAAAAACAGAAGTAACCGAAATGGTGGTGGGTTGCTTATGTATGTGAAAAGTGTCAGATGCGATTTAATGGAAAACTATTCGTTAATGACGAATGACCTAGAGAGTCTTGTTGTCCGATCCAATAATCATATGTTTGCTGTCATGTACCGCCCGCCTGATGGGAATTTCCTCAATTTCTTTGCCTACCTTGAAGATCTGTTCATGCATGTAAACCAAAATGAACTGACACTTGTCCTTGGCGGAGATGTTATTGTTAATATATTGGACGCATCCACCCCGCGACACACGTTCCAGACGCTTTTAGATTCGAATAGTTTTCACTGCACGGTTAACACGGCAACACGCATTACATCGGCTACAAGCACATTAATCGATCTATTCATTACCAATTTAGCACCGCATGATCATATAGGTGGTGTTCTCGCCTCCCATATTAGCGATCACTTACCTATATTTCTGCTTATTAGGTCGCCGCACCATAAGATTGCCACACAACATTCAGATAACCGGAAAATTCAAAACATTAATCGAATCACGCTTGAAACATTTCGCTCTAAGCTAAAAAGGATAGATTGGGACCCTATATATCGCGCAGATACAGTTGATGAAGCGTATGATACATTCTTACGTTTGTTTAAGGAAGCCTACCATGAGTCTTTTTCTTTAATTACTATAAAAAAATCCAGCCGATCGCGGAAACCTTGGATTTCGAACTTCTGCCTTAAACTGATAAAAAAGAAAGACAAACTTTATAGAAAGTTCTTGTCCACGAGAAACCCTGATGACTGGGAACAATTTAGGCAACATAGAAACAATACAACCACCTTTCTTCGTAATGCCCAAAGGGAGTACCTATTAACATCTTTCAATTTGGAATGTAATGCAAAGGCAGATGTAGTATGGAAAAGGATAAATGAATTATTGAATCGTTCACCTGCGGCTCAAAGTGCTCAAGAGATGAGCGTAAATGGTCTGGTTTTAAAGGGCAGCCAATTGGCTGAAGCATTCAATGATTTTCTTGTCAATCCAGTGAACGCGTCCCACTATCCTGAGGCTGTTAATCAAATCCAGAGTAATAAAAATAGTATATATCTGAACCCTACGAGTGTGCATGAGGTTAAAATGACATTTAACCTGCTTAAAAACAGTAATGTCTGCGATCTGGAAAACCTACAATTAAAACCTGTTAAGTACACCGTTCATATAATTGCAGCACCACTCGCACATATTTATAACCAAACGATTATTACTGGAAATTTCCCCGAGCGGATGAAGCTGTCTAAAGTAATTGTTATTCACAAAGGAGGTGATAAAAACCAGTTTTCTAAATGTCGCCCTATTTCCATTCTTCCAGTGTTCTCAAAAGCACTAGAAAAAATAATACATGGTAGAATCGAAAATTTCGCCTCTAACTTCAACTTAATAACTAACGCTCAATACGGCTTTCGTAAGGGCAGATCAGCAGAACTCGCTTTATTAAACCAAAAGGAAATAATTTTAAAAGCTTTTGAAGAGAAGGAATTTATAGCTGGTATATATATAGCTTTTTCAAAGGCCTTCGATCGCCTGAACCACATAACTTGGCTAAAAAAACTCGAGCTGTATGGTATACGAGGCACATCCCTACGACTTCTAACCTCTTACCAAAAATTTCGTAAACAAGCCGTAGTGATAGGTGATTCTCTTTCCTCATTTAAAAATGCGAATGCTGGTGTTCCCCAAGGGAGCATCCTTGGTCCCCTTCAATTTAACTTTTACATTAACGACATAATTAAGATAAGCGCGAAACCTACATTTGTTATTTATGCGGATGACACGACACTACTGTTCCGAAACTCTAACACTACGACACTTCACCTCGATATAAACGATTGCCTTGACAAATTGAACTCCTGGGGCAAGCTAAATTCATTGGAGATAAACGTTAATAAAACAAAGGCAATCCTGTTTTCACCCAAACAATAACGCGCTGTGCTACAAGGTAATCTTCTCCTCGGTAATGACATTGTAGAAGTTGTCGACTTTGTTAAGGCACTTGGTGTCCATTTTCGTAAAAACATGTCCTGGGATCTGCACATCAATCACGTTATTACCCGTATTGCAAAGTCTGTTGGTATTTTAGGAAAGTTTCGATTCTTTTTACCACAAGAGCTTAAACTAAAAATTTACAATGCTCTGTTCCTTTCTCATCTTAATTACTGTATCCTTGTCTGGGGGGAAACCACAACAACGAACTTAAATCGCATATTCGTATTCCAAAAGAAAGCTCTTCGACATATAGCCAATGCAGATTACCACGCTCATACTAAACCACTTTTTCATCGTTTTAATTTAGTTTCTACTCACAATCTTTACTCGTATTATCTGGCGATAAGATATAAACAAAGCATCAACAATCCTGGAAATTTATTAGCTTCCCTTGCAGACCTGACAATTCGAACTCCGATACATCACACTCGTAGCACGGAACCCTGGCAAATACCATTTTCGAGAACATCCTATGGGGAGCAAATGCTTCGCTGTTCTCTTCCTATGCTAATAAATTGTCTACACAAACAGACACTAACGATAAAAAATAGTAATAGAACAAGACTCCGCAACTTTTTTGTACATGTCGAATAACAACTTTATAAGAAAATGAAAAATTCACTTATATGTTGATAAGATTGTTTTCGTCTCATTTGTATGCCTGTGCTATTCTAAACTAGTTATTATCTTGCTACGTATAATTGATTCTATTGTTTATTTGTCGACTTGTCACCTTCGCTATGCCTTGTAAAAGGGGGCCCGAACCCCCGTCAAGTGGACTAGCTTCCACTTTTTGTTCGGGCCTCCTTCCAAATGTTCTTTGGAAAAATAAACATGATTTTGATTTTTGATTTTGATATATATAAATGAGAAGAAAGGGGGTTAGCAGAGGGGCCCGATTTTTATTACTCACATCATAACAAGCCAACAAACACTGCCACCAAGGTCAACATAGGGGAAATTACTTGTGCTTAATAACTGAAGAAAAGAAACGATAAATTAATGGAAATTAAAGTGTATGAAAAAACAACTTGCCACGGGTGGGAATCGAACCACAATTTTTTTTCATCCACTTTAATTTCCTTTAAGTTATCCTTTCTTTATTTCATTTATTAAGCACAAGTAATTTCCCCTATGTTGTCCTTGGTGTCAGTGTTTGTTGGCCTTCTTATGATATGACTAATAAAAATCGGGCCCCTCTGCTAACCCCCTTTCTTCTTGTTTATTACATAACCAGGGTCTCGAATCCGGCTACATTGATGCCTTCAGGTAGCATATGTGGGTTTATTGACCAGCTGCCTTCACCCAAAAAGATAACGTTCTCGTGACGCCTGCGGCAAAAAGGACATTCCACGTCCGCCGCCAAGATCTGTGAGTGGTGGCGCTGGCTAACACTCCCAGGGTTCTACTAGGACACATAAATACCTAAGAAAGTGGATGGGGTAAGAGCGCTGCGGTAGCTCAATTGGTAGAGCACCGCACGCGAAATGCGAAGGTTGTGGGTTCGGTTCCCACCTGCGGCAAGTTGTTTTTTCATCCACTTTAATTTTCATTAATTTATCGCGTCTTTATTTCATTTATTAAGCACAAGTAATTTCCCCTATGTTGCCCTTGGTGTCAGTGTTTGTTGGCTTCGTATGAAACTTTATATATATATATATATATATATATATATATATATATATATACACGTCTACAAAATCCACTATGCAATGCAACGCCGTGGGATCACAATGCTTCGCTAGGGACGAGCGCAACAGCCGCTCCCTTCGGACGAAGCATTTCGTTCTTCACTATCAAATAGCGAGTACTTAAAGAAAAGAGAAATATAAAAGGAGAGACGATCAGTGTCATGCGAATATGTAAAGCAAGTGTGCTGCGTGATGATTCGTTGCTAATGTGAGAATAATGCACGGCTAAGTATCCTCCTCGAACCTTAAAATGAGGGCGCTTCTCGCGTCGAACGCACCGAAAAATACTAAAAAAAGCTTATGCTGTACGATACCCAGGCATCAGCGGCGCAAACATAAGCGTAGATTAGAGCATAACTTCTTATTGCCCACCACGCTTACCTGACAAAAACTGCAGCAAAAAGCTCTCTGCTTTATTTATTCCAAGTACCAGTGGCATAAAAGCATAATTGCTATGCAATAAATCGCGTGCGTGCGCATTTTGACGAGTAGACGTGAAGCTGCATCCACGAAGCTTGTATTCAGGCGGTAACTTGATCAAGCTTTCACGTAGCCTAAGTTATCTCCTCAAAATATTGTGTCTCATTTACTTTCAATGTAACCTGCCATGTTCTGAAATTTTGGCAACTCAATATTTTTTGCAGTAAACTTAAATACTTTTCAGAGTATCTTCTACTCAGTACTTAAGATACGCCCGTCGTAACTGTCAGGTGCGCCATCGGCGCGCAACGAGCTCGTTGAGTTGGATGTGCCGTGCACTGATGGCTGGTTCTGGCCATTTCGTCTGCCTCACAACCTCTCGTGGTGGCAGGCTCACACATTAAGCAAATAAAGAAAGAAAGAAAGAAAGAAGGTAAGAAAAGAAGAGAGAAAGAAACCTCTTTGAAGTATCGCCATTGTTTTTGAGTATTTAGTATTCTATCGTCAAACGGACTTCTAAAATCGGTACTAACACTGCACTCAAATACATTTTCTCGCATGGTGTTTACTAACTTATCCTTTACACATTTTCGAAGTGTTTTGTACAAACCTCATTATAATGGGACAAACATAGACAAAAACGAATGTGTAAAGGCGCCTCGCTGTCAATCACTCAGAACTAACTGCATTAAGCTCATTGGACCGCTAATCTCGCGTTGCTCCACAGGGAAGTTAGCCCTTTGTTCCTGTGAAATAATCTCCTCTTTTAAATTGAGAAACACCAATTGTATTTAGAAATTCATTTCTGAGATGGAGTATTATTCCAATTAACAATCCTACATTATATGTATCATCATCATCATCATCATCATCATCATCATCATCATCATCATTTTGGTTCCTTGTAGAACAAAGGCCTCTCCCTGCGACCTGGGGCACCAGACGATACCGTGGGTAAATTCTGGTGAGCAGCCCAGGATTCGAATGGCTTGTATAGGGAGTGTTCCATTCATGTATAAACGACAAGCCGCCTGTGAGTCCGTAAGGACGCGGGCGGACCTTTTCTTGCTATCGGCGTCGCGAAGTGCGAGAGCGATCGCTGCTGCTTCGGCTGCTGCGCTGCATGTGGCGCGGATGGAGGCAGAGGCTACCAGGTTCCCCTGATTGACGACGGCGAGTGTGTATTTGGGCCCACGACGTGGCGACGAGGGATACGGGCTAGCGTCCGTGTAGTATGTATCTGGGTCTCTGAAACAACGTTTGTGCGACGTTTACTTGGGACAAGCGACATACATAAAGGGAAACAGGCCGAATCATAACGACGCCCCGAAGAATATAACCTTTTTTTTTTAAGTATGGAAAAATATTGCTTCAGCGCCTTGAGATTCCGCTCATCGCGCGTCCTTGTTTTTCTTTATGTTTTCAAATTTATGTTTACCACAAGCAGGACTAACTAGTTAAACAGTCAAACTCCGCTTCACCGACGTCCCCTACAGTGAAATGACCTCTATAACGAAGGATTGATTATGTCCTGGCCGAATTACTCTTTCCCATGTATTGTGAAAAGACTTGAACACGATACATAAAAAGTAAACAGTTACAATTACAACTTCTTAAAAAAATAATTTATTCCAATTACCAATTACTTTACACAAAAGTTATTGAGCATCACTAATAACTACTCGATTCCTTTAACGTTACTTTCGCCCGACTTTAATTAACACTGCGCGAATACAGTAAATAGAACTGACCTTGTGCACAGTGCTCCTTTATTCTCAATTCTACACGCTCGCCACCCGCCGTGGTTGCTCAGTGGCTAGGGTGTTGGGCTGCTGAGCAGGAGGTCGCGGGATCGTACCCCGGCAACGGCGGCCGCATTTCGATGGGGGCGAAATGCGAAAACACCCGTGTACTTAGATTTAGGTGCACGTTGAGGAACCCCAGGTGATCGAAATTTCCGGGGTCCTCCATTACGGCGTGCTTGATGATCAGAAAGTGTTTTTGGCACATACAACGCTATAATTTATTTACTGCAGCATTTAACACGTTAAATCGTTCCTAATAATTTCTTTTGAAAAATTTATTCGCTAACTTTCCATCGTTTATTTGAGAAGACACCTGCAACGACACTGAAAACTCGCTCGAAGTGGTCGTGGGAGAGAAAGGCTGTGTTTTAGCGTGCAAACAGCTTGCTCACATGATTGTGGTCATAAATGAGGTGCTGCTCGAGTCAGGGTCCTCTATGAAGCGCAGCTCTTCATTGTTCCTGTGGCTATAGGAAAAGCTCTCTCGATAACGCAGTCATCCATGAGCGATTCTCTGGCATCAACTTCTGAAGTGGTGATTCGCTATCAAACTATAGAAGCGCTGTTGGAATTTGTCCGCCAACATATGGTTGACCTACTACCGGCATCCTTCACTCGTTATCCATTTTGGCAGACAAATTGTAGCAGACAACAGGGGAAAACTTTGACCTTACGAACGCACGCGAAAGCACACCTACACATCTTTAGCCTTAAATATATTGTTCCTCTGTTACATCGGAAAATTATGTGTATTTCAGTCACGTGTATATCAATAGAAATTTGTTCGTTTAATGGACAAGTACGTCTGTGTCAGAGAAGTGGCAGCTTGCATTAAGCGAAGAAGAATTGAGCGTCCGCTATTAGCGCAAACCAAGGCCGCTTAGCACGCTTTTAAGAAAGCGAGACAGAGAGAGAATCCTATTACAAGAAAGCATTTCAGAGGTTGGATTTACAAAACTAGGTGTGCAAATCTGCGAGCCTGTCGCCTTCTGGTGACTGAGACATTTGTGAACACGGTTGTTCTTTTGGAACAATAGTAGCACTGTATCGTGTGCAACAGAGCGTTTGTATTGTTTGGTTAGCTTGACATCGGAGAGGAGACAAAATATGAGCCTTTACACCCGACGACGACTCTCGACGCCATGCTGCGGCATGTCACCGACGAAGAGAATCTTGACGTCGCCGCCTATCTCCAGCCTACGGATAAAGAACCAGCAGCGTACAGACAGCCGACACTACAACCACCGACGACACTACGTTGAGTAACAGCCCGGCGACCGTGTTTGGGTTTGGACCCCGATACGCCGACGAGGACTCAGTGAGAGACTATTGCGACGCTATTTCGGACACTACAAGATCATCCGACGTATTGGCGAACTAGAGTGTGAGGTCCTGCCAGACGGCATTTCGCTTTCACAGCGGCGCCGCGCACGATCTGAAGTGGTCCACGTGGTGCGTCTTAAGCCCTTTACGCACGCTGACCAATTTCCTTATTTTGTTGTCTCGCCATTATTAGGATTTACCTGTGACCTAAATTATCGGCTTATATTTCGGTATATGTATATGCCAGTGCACCCTCTCAGACCCCATGGCTTGGCCTTCGGCGGCGCAAAAGACAGGGCGTAGCAGTATCGACTTGTTTTGAAAGGACTTCTCCGATGCCAGAGCCAGACAGACGCTACAGTGAGCTGATGGGTGTATCTCCGGGCTTACGCGACTCATGAATTCTTGGTAAGCGATGAAACGTTTTTTTCTTCAAGCACGTTTTAAGTGGTGTCCAACTTCGCCGAACATATATCGTTGTCCTCGCCGAGTTTATGCCGACTCCGTACGGGAGATTCCGAAACCACTATGTTAGAACCATTGAGAAATATTGTGTTGTGCTACCTGTCGCGATAAGCAAAACCGGCCTATGGCGGATAATTCTAGCGTGTTTTCAGGCATGTAGTTTCCTTTGGGCTGGAATTCTCCAACATAAGGTGACCTCAAGCCTACAGGGTTATCTGACTGAGCTAGCTTGGATGCTCGGTGGCCATATTCAGAAGTTCCAATGGTCGTTTTTTTTCATATCTGATGGTGGCAAGCTCGAATTAACCTCATCTAGTACACTACATCTCCAGGCTTGGTGTGGCGGCTGACACCGGCAAAAGATTCCGAGAGCCAGGGGGGCTATACTAATACAGGAAGAGCCAAGTACGGAAGACCCACTAAGCTTCAACCAAAGGCGCTCCCGCACCAGAACAGGAATTGGCCTCTCCGGTGCAGCATTCGGCGACTCCCCCTCAAATGACTCATTCGATCAACCACTGACCTTGAGTCCCCAGCAGCTGCGGAGCAGCTGACCAAGGCGGCGGTCCGACCTGTAGCGCAGCTGAGGGTGCTAAGGATGTCTGGATCCGGACACGCCGACAATGGAACCTGATCTCGGCAACATTTAACACGCGAACTTTCTCGAATGAAGCTAGCTTAGCAGGACCCTTTGAGGAACTATCAGACATTGTTTCGGATATCACTGGGCTTAGGGAGCTTAGAAGAACTGGTGAGGCTTATAACCGTGCTGACAAATTGCCACGTCTTCTGCTATAGAGGACTTGCAGATAAGAAGCAGTACGAAGTAGGGTTCCTAATCCATAAGGTCATAGCGGGTAATAATGAAGAATTCTACAGCATTAACGAGAGAGTAGCTGTAGTCGTAATAAAACGTAACAAGAGGTATAGATTACAGGTAGTACGAGGATACGCTCCAACCTCCAGTCAGGATGATGATGAAGTAGATCAGTTTTATGAAGATGTAGACTTAGCGATAAGAAAAGTGCAAACTCAGTATACGGTAGTAAGGGGCGACTTGAATGGAAAAGTGGGGGAATAAGTAGGCCGGTGAACAAGCAATTAGCAACTACGTCATAGACTCTAGGAGCGCTCGAGGAGAGATGTTAGTATAATTCGCGGAAAAGAAAAAGCTGCTAATAATGAACACCTTTTTCAGGAAGCATAGGAAGAAAAAGCAGACCTGCAAAAGCCCTAATAATGAAACAAGAAATGATATTGATTTCATTTTTTCTTCCGATTCCAGCATAGTGTAGGATGTAGAAGTGTTAGGTACGTTAAAATGCACAGATTATAAATGCAGTGATCCTTGGGCGCCAAAGAGGCTAAGTGGCTTGAAGGGCAGTCATCTCGCCTCCCATATAATGTGTCTACCCGCCTACTTGCAGTGCTAGTAGTCGCGAAGCTTCCGTAGCTAACACCTCCCCCCCCCCCTCCTACGCGCCTCATCGCACCCCGCTGTAGCGAATGGGGGCGGTATCGCGGCCGGTGCCACCCTATTTAACTGGAAAAAGGAAGAGTTGAGGCGTAACGATGTATGTGTATACGTTACGATTCCACGTGGTGTTTCTTTTTAGCGGCACCAAATTGTTTGAAATTGCCTGTGGCAGTTAGCACCATTTTAACGGTTGGTTCAAACTTGATGAGGCGGTCATTACTTCTACGAGAAATAAATATGATTAATTATTATTATTTTAATCAATTATTTTTGCGGCACCTTCTTCAATCTACTATTTGTAGCTGGTGAATATGCAAGGCATCTCGACTAAGAACAAATTCTGAGGATGGCATCGGTTTCATACGTACTGTTGTTCCACTTAGTTTTTTTTTTTTAATCTAATTCTTCTATTTATTTGTATTTTTTTCCATTTATAAAGTAATAACACGAAACTGGCGCACAGGGGCGTAGCCAAGTAGGGAGGGGCTTAGGGACTTCAGCCCCGCCCCCCCCCCTTCCCCCAAATTTTTTCGTCCTGTCATGCACCGCCAACCAAAACGACCCCGGCGCCGGAAATCATTCTGCATTTTCTCTAGAATGTATTTTTGATGCTCAAAAAGGCATTTTGGCACGAAGATTGTGAACTCAGGCTGGATTTCGTAGCAACACCCGTACACCTGCAGTCACATAACGCAAAGAGTCCCATCCGAGTACAAAGTTTCAATGCGTTTTGATGGCGAGCGGGCCCGTAGCGGCATCTCGCGTATGACGCGGAATCTACGGAGCGCATAGATTACAATTCCGAAACAGTGTGGGTACAAAGATCACATAAACTTTTGATGCGATAGGTGCCTTGACATTTCCATAGTCGTGCTTTAGATATTGCATTCCGGATCTTTGGGGGTTCAATATAGATATTTGACGCCAAAGGTGCATTGACTTTTCTAAAGTCGTACATCGAACCATACGAGACAAGCCAAATCAACACACTATCAGACAAGCTTACAAAGCACGCAGCGAGGTCCGATGAGACGGATCGTTGTGATGGTTCATTTGTGCCGCCATGTCCCAGAAAAGGATATCAACATTTCTATCACCTTCGCCAAAGCATCCATGTCAAGACACTAAAGCCAGCAAAGGTAACTACGTTCTTATTTCTTTTTTCTTCTTTTACTTTTATTCGTGACGACCACATTGAGCCTCTTCAATTTTCTTGTTCTCACTAAACGCGGGCTGTCAGAGCCAGCCAGTCGTCATGCGTTTTCACTTTTTGCCCTGACAACCACGCGGCGCACTTCGGCGCACTTCGGCGCACTTCGGCGCACTTCTGGCCGAGTGGATTTTGGCCTCACAGCGTTTTGGACCTTCAGGCTAGCAGACGAGAAAAAGAAACAATGGTCGCTCGCCGCCATCACTGTAGGGACCCGACGTATTGCAACGCGTTCGCTTGAGCGCAACCTATCCGGAAAGTTTTGTCTCGCCGGTGTAGGATACCGAGCAATATGCGTATGGTTCTCTGTGGACCAAGCCTTCCACGTTTTCTTCGGTATTCCTTATGTAGCCGCATTAGGCGCCGAAAGTAGGCATTCGATTGAGGCTAACATGCTTTCCTTTACGTTCTTTCATTTCGGTGCCCCGGCCCCACAAAAGAAAAAAAAGAGGTTGTTGTGGTGCAGCGAATTGTCGCATGTTGAAAGTTCGATTTTGTTACATCTTCGTTTGCGGAAACCAATGGGCCACGGGACTCTTAAGTTGCCGGATACTCTTGTTGTATTATATCGATAGCAATTATATGAACACTGAAGGCGCATTTCTGTCGTCGTCATCGCCCTCATGTTCCATATGAAGTCCAAGGGCGATAACAACGTCACCGCGCGCCGCATACCTTATGTGCGAGTGAAAGCGTAAGGGGGCAATCGACAGTGCAATGACGACGTGCAAGCGGGCATGCCACGTGGTGTTTTGTATTTCGCGGGCATTATCAGTAAGCTGAAATACACTAATACTTAATCGATAGAAAGACAGAAACTGTTTATTTGGACCTCTCAGAAACCGCTCTGTAACTTTCTAATTGGAATTTTTTTTCGTAGCTTCGTTACTTCACAAGTTGGTTAAACAATCTTGACTGAAGATCTAATTAAGCAAAATATAAAAAATAGTGTGACACACTGCATACAAAAGTGAGCAACTTGCATTTGGTCCCGTCGTCTTAGAATGCATCGGCATATTTTTAAACTCTGGCTAAAGTTAGCCGAGTCACCCTGAATACAGCGACTTTTGCTTAGATACGTAGATTTATTGGAGACCTATACGCGTATTGAAACATCTTGATGCGAGGTTTTGTGGGTACATGCCATGAACTTTGTTTCCAGTGGCACTTTTGTGCCCTTTATGAAGCATTATCTGAGCATTTGTGTATTCCATTGTATCTTCCCATTTCTACTGTATTGACACGAGTACTTTCCTATCTTTATCAGGCGACCACGTTTCACCATATAACAAATGTTATCGCACAGCGCAGGACGCGCCTGCATGTATCTTGTGTAATCTGATTGTGTAATCTGATTGCATGTATGCGCGACGCGAATAGTGTAGAACTTTGTCGTCCCCGTGACTACTCTGGAACATGCGACGACTGATGTATAAAAGCCGACGCGCTTGACCCACTGATGAGACTTTCGACGATTGCAGAGTGTGTTCGCCGCTACCGTTGTTCTTTGAGTGTAGCCTGCTTTAGAGGGCACAAGTTAGCCCAATAAAACGCTAGTTTCGTTAATCACAGTTTTGCTGCCTTCTTCACCGGCACGGCTACGTGACATCTGGTGGAGGTGCTTTACGTTCATGTACCGGACGCCCCCAACAACCCGTAAAACAAGCCCGGATCGCAAAGACAACACCAACGTCGTCCCGGAACATCGAGCAAGCCGCCGGTAACAGCAGCTGACCCCGGAACACGGACTTCTACCTGAAACGACCAAGAAGAAGCCCCAGTGGCAGCCGCAGCGGCCCGAATAGTTATGGAAGATGCAGCCAGGACGTGGTTCGAGAATCGAGAACCCACCTTAACAACCTGGGACCTGTTCGGAACCGGCTTCCTGCAAACATTCACAAACGTCGTGCGTAAAGAGCGCGGCCAAGCGCTACTGAAAACCCGAGTACAACTTCCCAATGAGACCATAGCGACCTTCACGGAGGAGATGGCCCGTCTTTTCCGGCACGCCGACCCGGAAATGTCGGATGAGAAAAAAGTGCGCTTCCTGATGCGGGGCGTCAAAAAGAACTTTTCGCCGGACTGATTCGCAACCCGCCGAAGACCGTAGCTGACTTTTCCGCAGAGGCATCTACGATCGAGCAAACTCTGGAAATGCGCACCCGGCAATATGACCGCCAGGTGCTCACGCCGCAGTGCGCCATCCAAGGACTGGGTTCCGACGAACTTCAAGAGACAATCAGGGCCATTGTGCGCGAAGAACTGCGCAAGGTCTTGCCTTCGTCGCAGCGTCAAGTCGCCTCGATCACCGACATCGTGAAAGATGAGGTTCAGCGATCGCTTGGAGTTCCTGAGGTGCAACCTAAATTACCGCAGCCCCAGCCAGAAGCGATGACACGCCACCGTCGCACGCCGTCAAGGTCCCCCTCTTCGACCGCGCCAGGGCCCTGTAACGCCGCAGTTCCGTCCTCCGCCGCCGCAGCCACCAGCACCTCCCCCTCCCCCCCCCGCCGCCGCCCAGTGCGCCTACGCGAGGAAGACGGACATTTGGCGAGCCCCCGACCACCGCCCGCTTTGCTATCACTGCGGAGAAACCGGTCATGTGTATCGCCGATGCCCATACCGCGACTTGGGACTGAGAGGGTTCGCCGTCAACGCGTCGCGTCCACAGCATGGGGAGCGCCCACATGACACCGCCGATTACCTAGCCGCCACTTAGTGGAACACTCGACGACCGTCCCTTTCGCCGTCACCAGACCGCTACCGGTCGCCACAACAACGACCATACACTGGCCCGGCCCGGGTCGGTCTGTCGCCCCATATCCGGAAAACTAAAAGAAGCAACCGATTGAGGTGCGGTTCTTGCTGTTCGTCGAACTGACGAAGATCCTCCGCCGCCGACGAAGACGCCGAAGAGACTACCTCGACGACATAACAACGACACGCTGCCGTCCCGACGAAGTCTGGAAGCAAAGAATACGCCAACGAAAGACGGCCTGACGACGCCACGTACCAGCCACAGCTCAATGCGATGCAGCCGTGATCCGACGCCAAGACCTAACTGTAACGCAAGACAAAGAACCACCGACTTCGACGTGCTTCTCGACTGCAACGCAGTCACCGCCTTAGTAGACACAGGAGCCGATTACTCTGTCCTGAGTGGACCCATCGCCGCGCAGTTGAAGAAAGTTAAGACTGCATGAGAAGGTCCTTAAATTCGGACCACTGGAGCACACCTCAACACGCCGACTTGAATCTGTACGGCAAGAATTACCGTTCATGACCGGACTTACCTTGCGACCTTCGTTATCCTCCAACAGTGTTCACGAGACGTCCTTCTCGGCATGGACTTCCTGAACCAATACGGCGCAATCATCTACCTCAAATCAAAGTCGATAACGCTGTCGGAAGATCGAGCGATACCACCGGAGAGCTCTCGTAGTCACCATGCCTATAGCGTTCTCGAAAATCAAGTAAGCATCCCGCTCCGCTCCAGCATTATCATTTCCATCGGCACCAAACACCTGCCAACGTAGAAGGCGCCATTGAAGGTGACAAACGTCTACTGCTAGATCGTGAAATTTGTGTTCGAAAAGGGATCGCTTGACTGCATGGAGGAAAAACGAAAGTTTTGCTGACAAATTTCAGCCAGGGGTTCAAGCAAGTCAAGAGAGGCACGACAATCGCGTACATCGAGGAAATTGTGGAAACCAGCAATGCGTTTATCCTCTCGGATTCTGCCACATCTACCCTGACGACCATAGTTCCCGAACCAGACTTCGACATAAATCCAAGTCTGCCCATGAGTAAGCAGCAACAGATCAGAAGTCTTCTCCGACGATACAAAGAGTGTTTTTCGACGTCACCGAGGATTCGACAAACATCAGTCGCAAAGCATCGCATAATAATGGAAGAGTACGCTCGACCACTTCTCCAGAGCCCTTACCGAGTTTCGACGCGAGAACGTGACGCTATTACGCAACAAGTCGACAACATCATCAACTACATCATCGACATCATCCAGCCGTCGAAAAGCCCGTGAGCATCTCCTGTAGTCTTTGGTCTTTGTGAAGAAAAAGACGCAAGCCTACGTTTCTGCGTCAATTATCGTCGACTGAACAAGATCCCTAAGAAGGGCATATACCCCTTCCCACGGATAGACGAAGCATTTGATCGGCTCTGCAACGCTAAATACTTCTCATCACTGGACCTCAACTCTGGCTACTGGCAAATAGAAGTCGACGAGAGAGATCGCGAAAAGACCGTCTTCATCACGCCAGACGGCCTCTACGAGATCAAGGTCATGCCATTCGGAATGTGCTCGGCGCCTGCAACGTTCCAGCGCGTCATCGGCACGGTGTTAGCAGGATTGAAGTGGCAGACGTGTCTTGTTTATTTGGATGACGTCGTTGTCTTGGCTAGAAATTTCGAAGATCACCTTAGGTGACTTGCGAGAGTATTAGAGGCCATCAAGGCATCAGGGCTTACTCTGAAGCCGGAAAAGGGCCGCTTCGCTTACGATGAGCTTCTGTTCCTACGCCACGTCATCAGTAAATCTGGAGTCCGCCCCGTCCCGCAGAAGACAGCTACCTTAGCAAAGTACCCGCAGTCCATCGACAAGAAGTCAGTGCGTAGATTTCTTGGCCCGTGTGCCTACTAAGGCGCGTTGTCAAGGTCTTTTCACGCGTCGCGGAGCCGCTAACACATCTAGCGAAATGTGATGTCGAGTTCAAGTGGGAGACCCCGCAGGTCTACGCATTTCAAGAACTCAAGCGACGCATGCAGTGGCCTCCGGCACTTGCGCACTTTGACGAGGACGCCGATACCGGGATCAACACTGACGCCAGTAGCCTAGGCCTCGGTGCCGCCTTAGTCCAGAGGAAAGACGGACTTGAACGGCGTTTCGGTTGGCGTGTAGCACCCCGTGCAAAAAGGATGCTCGACCAGCACGAAGGGTGAATTCCCAATTTTTTGTGGTTGTCTCGAGGAGTTGCCGGTCTGGCTGGCATCCCGCAGTGCTTACAGGCCCCTTTGTGTGTGTGCGACTTTAGAGGAACCCTCTCCTTGAATTGTCAAGCTCTACAGGACAACTTCCGCGAACCAACTTCGCCTACAAGAAAGGCAAAGCGTCTACTATCCTGGACCTGCGGGTTGCCACCTGCAGAGGCGCGCTCGTGAAGACGCCAAGTGAGAGAGCGCATCAGCCGCCCATCCGCAACTAGACGCCCTTTCAGCGAAGCAACGTCGCCTAGAAGAAAGGAAAAGCGTCTACTATCCCGGACCTGTGGGTTGCCCCTGCGGAGGCGGGCTCGTGAAAGATCTCCGGATGAGTGGGGGCCGTCGCTAAGCACCGCGGAACTCAGTGCATATCACGTGACGTTGACGTGCGCAAGATCCCGCCTACGACATTAGTGGGCCTATTTAAAAGGCGCCGCAATGTACTTCATAACATAATTCTCTTCTTACCTTTCACCAACCAGTGATTAAACCGTGCAAGTTTCGCACTAGAAGTCGTCTCGTGCTTGCCTGGTCGCCATGGTCTACCTGATGCTTGCAGTCCGCCGACAACGCCACGTTACGCAATAGTAACGTCGGCCGAGCTTCGATAAACAGGCGTCGCGATTCGTCGACAGCGGTGAGGTACGCTACACTAGGATACGCAACACATGCATCATGTTCGTTTAGAGTAATTGAGGTTGCTTGTTGCGGTGGAAGTTTGTTCAGGTAGATGGTCACATCGAAGCCGTAGTCTGCTCTTATTGCGTCGAGCAAAGGGATGCTTTCAATCTACACGCCTAATCTATTTCTACGCGTTGTCGGCGGTGCATACCAGATGCGGGCCTTAAGACACCTAGTAAGACAATATTATACCCAAGCGGACTTTGTGAAGTTGGGAGCGGTGCGGTGGTTGCACAATACACAGCTCGTTACCTGTTTGGGTCTCAGTTTAGCTTTAACCCTGCAACCGTGTCGCATGTGTTGTCGACAGCCCAGACACAGCAATAATAAAGTTGTTTGAAGAAAAGTTAAGCAAACGACAGCTGTTTCTCACTGAAAACTTGGGCTTTAAATTGAGCAGCTCCGCATGTGGGGCACTTGCCAAATTTTGTACCCGATAGGTATAAGGGCAGGTTAAACACCGCTTTTGGCCACTTGACTCGCTGGCATCATGACGGGCAGATAATACGAGAGACATGGACAGGTATGAATTTATAAGCAACTTTTTATTTATTAGATGCGCCGGTAACAAACGGTAGATGTGGTTATGACCGGCGAAGAATAGGAGGGTTGAAAGACAGACGGAGAGGAGGGGAGGAAGGGGGCTGACGTCGGAAAGGAAAACCCTGAGGGGGGGGGGGAGCTTGTGCACCCCTACCCCTACAGTTTCGGAGTCCCTGCCGTCGACAGTGATACTGAGATGGGTTCTGCTGGAAATTTTGTCTGTGGCTATTGCAAGACACAGTATCAATTTTGACAGGTGAACTTGTTTATATTGTGCGCTCATCGCTCAGCGTAGGACGCGCCTGCATGTATGGGAAGCATGGGAAGTTTCTGGAAAGTTCTCGATGCCTTTATCTGCTGGCTGTTGTCGCCGAACCTTGTGTAATCTCATTGCAGGTATGCGCGACGCGAATGGTGTAGAACTATCTGGAAGACATGCGTGCACCAGCGATTACTCTGGAACGTTCGACTGCTCATGTATAAAAGCTGACGCGCTTTACCCTCTGATCAGATTTCCGACGATCGCCGACTGTCTTTGCCGCTGTCGTTGTTCCTTGAGTGTAGCCTATTTTTGAGGGCAAAGGTTGGTCCAATAAAACGCTAGTTTCGTTACTCCCAGCTTCGCTGCTTTCTTCGCCGTCACTACCACGTCCCAATATATTAATAGCTGAACAGCCTGAAAAAAAAAACATTTTGTTGCAGCGTGTATTTTTTTTTGCGTGCTTCTTCGCAGGGCAGTGGGAATCTCTCATTAGCCGCCCAAGTACAGAAGCTCGACGTGGTACCGCAGGGCAGAGGCGCATTTCGCGATACTTTACCGTTTTCTTTCTCTTCGTTCTCGCACATTCATTTGCCCAGCGTGTCGGCGGGAGTCGTGTATTTTGGCAATAATCGCCATAGTCGTGCGCTGCGACACTTAAAGGCAACCACTGATATAAGCCCTAGCGTCACATACACTTGCCGAGTGACAAATCTTTGATTGAGCCTGCCTGCCTCGTACGAGCAGTGCGGATTATTATAACTAAGGGTCCAGAGCTATAAAATTATAAACCACTGAGAATTGATCGCCGTAGTTTGACTCAAAAAGCCGAACCTGCTGTCTAGCAAAACGCGCCGTTCTGTCAAAGCTCTGTACGCAAACATTTCTAGTCATCGAAACTATATTCACTGATTATTTTAGCTATAAACTGGCTATTAGTAAAACTGCAGTCATTATTATCCTGAACATTGTATTGATTTGTATATTATAAGGATTCCTTTATTGCATATATGGGCCCCAATTTTAATAGCGACGATAGCGAAGTCATCCAACCATGCCTTTACTCCCCAATCCATAAAACTGTTCCTCACTTTCCTGGTGATGGCCCCAGACAAAAGTTCTGGGTAGCGTAGCGTCGACGTTGACTGCTTCTCGGTTGCCGCCTGTGCCGCTTTTGACGCCGCCATCTTTCCGAGAATCGAGGGTGCACTATTAGGGCGCTGTAAAGAGGATGGCCAGCGCCCTCTTCAATCTGATCACGTCGCATGGCCAAGTTTGCTAATGACTCAGCCGCAGCCGCAATTGTTCAGCACAGCAAATTCGATATGCGTCACTGTCGGCTCTACAACGGTGCAGCCATGTTGGACAGCTACGCATGCAGCGACAGTGGTCTAGGCTCCAATAGTGTTCAGTGCCACGCCAAGCTCGGGAGTAAGAGCTGGAAAGGCGGCCTTGAAGATCTTGCTGCCACGAAACACTGCAGCAGAGAGGAGGGGGAACCGAGAAAGAATACGTCGTTGTTATATATTCCTTCAAGTTTGCACTTCTCGGATTCCAAGGAAACTTTCGACCTGGCTGGCCTGCTCGGGCTGCTCTTGCTTTTCCGCCTCGTGCGGCGCGTGAGTCATGGCACGCTGAGCCTTCTTCACCACGATGACGGACATCACAGTAGGCATCTCGTCAACGGTTCGAAATGGGCCAGGACCAGTGCCGTCTGCTGCGTCGCGAGTAGCGTTGCATGGCGGGCTCATCAGGTTCGAAGCGGCAATCGCGGTCATCTGACGCTTGTAGTTGACGCCTTGTGGAGAATCCTTCCAGTCGGAGTCTTCCCCTTCCTTTCCAGCATCAGGCGGCTTACCGGGAAGCCGAATCGTCGCCTTTCCCGCTGGGTGTCCCGAAAAGCACCCTCGTGCACGTGACTGCAGGAGGTGGGCGTCATGAGCAGCCCCACTGTTGCCAACGGGACGAAACTTCAACAGCAATGCGCACCGTCCTCCTCGCCTTGAAGTCGCTTGCGCGGCTGCGTGATGGGCACGCCTTGTCGCCTTATCAAACTGGCGTAAGTGCGGTGGTAAATCACGTTCGCAGCTCCAAACAGGACAGCCGTGATATGCGCTGCGCGTGCTTTGGGGTCGGAATGTTCCCGTGCTGTCCTGAAAGCAATGCCGTCCGTTTCCACTGACAACTTTCCAGCAGTGCCGAACTGGGCCCGGCATGAGCCATCGCACGTAGCACGTTCTCGTCGTGTTCTGTGCCAACTCCGTAATCAAGGACTTCGTAGTCGCGCTAATAGCAGAGTGGCAGCAGAATCTGAGCTTCACCTTTGCATCGGCGTTGCCTACCAATTCTAGAGGTGGAGCGTCGCGTCCACTATGCTCGCAGTGAAGCCAGTGAAAAAAGTATTCCACTGCGCCGTGGTAGCCAAGTGCTTGTCTCTTGGAAACCGTGTCAAGTCTGTGACGCTTCGGGGCGTAGCGACGGTGGCGATGATCAGTAGAAATGAAGGAGACCCAGAATTTGGAGCGAGCTTGGAAAACTACGACGGCTCCGGCACATTGCTGTGGGACGGGTTGCCTCCGTAGACACCCAGTCGGCGGTGAAAGAGTGGCAAGGCGACAGGAAACAGCTTTAACAGGAACACCTCGGCGGAAACACTCGCATATCCGTTGATGTGGCATTGCTTGTCGCTCCGGGTGCGTGGTCAGCCGATCAATAGCCTGGCGGAGGCGGGCCGGATCTTCGCACCTCGTCTTCGGGAGAGCGACTAGGTTAAGGGCGGGCTGACTCCGGTGGGTCCTTGAGTGCGCTCTCGTTCGAAAGCTGCGTGTCCTTGCGGAGTGACTCGTGGCAGCGTCCGGTGGATGGACTGTTGACGCGATTAACACGAGGCACGCGGAGGAAACGTCGTAGGTTCTCCTCAGTCCGACTGTCACGTACATCTGCTGATGTGGATTTCTCTCCGTTGGTCACTGGAAGAAATTCCGGTAAATTGCAAGAAACGCGAATTTTAAATCAGTTTCTCGGCTAAAGTGACAATTATCTGCCCGTTATCGAATATGGCTGCCGGATTTGCAAAGAAAAAAATCATTTCTGCTAGATAAAGTCGCAGAGATAAAAAACAAAAGGGTTGAACAACAGCTTGTTTAGAACTATCCTTTCATAAAGCACACGATTTCCTCCATGGGAAAGAAATGTCTGCAACGCTATTTTATATGATTTATTTTACAACTTTGACATTAATCTGACATCTACATGTTATTTCAAGTTTTCTCTCCAACTACCCGTTTAACCACCGGCTTCTTGGCCACTCCCCAGTAGTGGGTACGCGTCATACTATAAGAAGCAAGCAAGCAGTAGTGGATGTAAGCACACATTTTTAGGCTGCTCGGTGACCTATCCCGGATAAGAGGGTACAAACATACCCAATACGGAAAAGTGGTGTTAATTCGCTAAGAAACAATTTGTCTTTAAAAAACAAAGCGCAGATGGATAGGTCCGCTTACACAGGTTCTGCGTCGGCTTCTGTTGTCTCGTCACTTTAGTGCTATGGCTATAGTAAGGGCCCCCCTCACTACTCTGTGGTAGAGGTGGCGGGAGCCTGACCCTACTCGACGTCTTACTGGAGTGCCGGGAAGCAGAAGCACAACGGAAAAAGCACTTTCCTCTAGCATACAAACTACATATTTCCTTGCATGGCACATTATTTCTAGGCCCAGAAGCTTTCTTTGAGACCAAAGTAGTGCTTAACTGTTTCAAATAATGTTGTTCTACATGTTATTAGCCCGATAGATTCGTAACAGTCCCTCTATGTAGAGGATATTACTGTGAGCGTATTGTTTTGTAGAGCATGTGCCTCCACACCCTTGTGTCCCCATGAGGCTAGTGCTACTGGAAGCGACAGAATTGCTTGTATTATCTCTTTCTAGAATATATTTATGGTCAGCGATCACAGTACTGGTTCTTTACATTATTTTATTACTTGTACATTTTACGACAGGGAATATTATAAGCCTCTATAAAGCCTCGTTACAACCCACGCTTGTCATTCACCGTGTCATCGACTTCCCTAATCCATTTCATGGCGCTCTTTGGTCAATCCTGGCCAGTGCGCGATAAAACCCCATTCATAATCATCACGTCACACCTCTCGCAGCCTGTACTGCCCATCTGCACATACAAATTATTATGTACATTGTCGAGTTTATTGCTCTTTCTGCCTGTTCTCATGACGCCATTCTCAGGTGGGACTTCCTATGCCGTCGTAATGCCGTCATCAACTGCGCGCGCACCGAAGTTGAGTTTTCACCGCTCTGTGATGCACCCTCCCACTAAACTGACGCCACTTCAAACCAGCCGTTGCGTCGAAGACCGTACCGGGACTCTGCCGAAGAGCGTGACGTCATTAGCGACCAAGTCGAAGAATGCTACCACGTGGCGTTATTCAACCTCCCAACAATCGCTAGCCATCTCTCGTTGTTCTCGTTCTCAAGAAGGACGGGTCTATGTGTGTTTGCGTTGACTACCATTTATTAAATAAGTTAACGCGTAAAGACATCTATCCTTTGCCACGCATCGACGACATCCTTGACAGCTTTCAAGGAGAATTCCTTCCGTCCCTAGACTTGCGTTCTGGCTAATGGCAGGTCCCGATGTCTGAAGCCGATTGCCAGAAAACTGCATTTATTACGCCTGACGGCCTATGTGAATTCAATCTGATGCCCTTTGGACTTTGCAAAGCGCCTGTCAGGATTGAAGAACTCATGGACAATATGTTGCATGCCCTGAAGTAATCTATTTGTCTATGTTACCTCGACGATGTCGTGGTTTTCTGTTCTGATTTACCTCCCCACCTACTTCGCCTTAGGTATGTTTTGACCTGCCTAATTAACCAACGCTGGCCTGCAAATCAACCTTAAAAGTGCCTCCTTACCGCGCGAGAGCTGACCATCTTGGGCCACATGGTGTCCAAGCACGGCGTTATACCAGGCCCGGCGAAAGTTCGTGCAGTCGCTGAGTTCCCGAAGCCTACTACCATGTGATTTCGCATCGATCATGCCGCTCTTGATCCAGCTCCTACGCGGTGGTGCGAATCTCTCCTTCTGATCCTCTACATGCACCATCGCGTTTGTTACGCTGCGTCGTCTTACCTCTCCCGCTAGTTTTTGCCATTTCGACCCGACAGCTGTAACTGAAGTACATGCAGATGCCAGCGGAGTCTTGGCGCTGTCCTCGCGCAACTAAATCCCGGCTACTTCAAATACGTTGTCGCGTATGCAAGTCGCATGCTCACAAAAGCAGAAGCCAATTACAGCGTGACTGAATAAAGTACATGGCTCTTATATGCGCACTTGGCAATTTTCTCCACACTTATATGGTCGCCCATTCGACCTTGTAACGGATCATCATGCGCTACGTTGGCTCGCCACGTGGAAAGATGCATCTGGCCGCCTTGCGCACTGGGAACTCCGAATCCAGGAGCTCGATATTCGCGTCGTCCACCGCTGCGGACGCAAGCACTCTGACACAGACACCCTGTGCCGTTCACCTCTTCCTCCGACTCGGCATGCGGAACCACTTGCGCACACTCCATGTCATCTCTCCACCTTGATTCAATTTGCACCGAACAAAGCCATGACCCGTGGATCGCTTCTCTCTACCGATCTCTCTGGATCATCGACCATCCCTGCATCGCGATCCATTCGACGCCAAGCTTCTCATTTCGCCATTCGTAATCGGCTGCTCCACAGACAGAACTACGCTCCCAATGGCCGTAGTCATTCCGCGCAGCTTAATATAACAAATCTGTGCTTCTTTTCGTGACGATCCACAATGCGGTCAGGCCGGAGTATTTAAGAAATAGGAACGTATTCGCCTTCGGTACTACCGGCGCGGAATGTACACTTTTGTAGGAAAATTTATTCAATGTTGCCCTTACTGTCAACGTCGCAGATCGCCACCTTTACGCGCCTCTGGCGCCTTGCTGCCACTTCTCGCCCTGCCAAACACTTCGATCGCATCGGTATAGACCTCTATGACCCGCTTCCAATGACACCGAATGGCAATTGGTGGATCACATTTCCTGTGGACCATTTGACAAGCTACGCCCAAACTGCAGCTTCACTAAATATTACAGGGCAGGGCGTAGCCCCTTTTGTCCTATATCGCTTCATCCTTCGACATGGCGCACCTAGAGAAATCCCTAGTGATATAGGTCGGGCCTTCCTCTCTGTAGTCGTCGAAACTCAGCTTTCGCAATTCCACATCATCTATTGAACGAGCACGGCATACCATCCGCAGACTAACAGGTAGCAAGAGACCTCGTTTTCGGCAGAAACACGTAAAAAGTATAACTGTTACATCTCAATACGGCGATGAGCATTCCTTGGACGTTTCTCACGAAGCCGTTCTTTTATGAACGGGCGCCCAGTCGGCAACGAGGCTCGACATAGAGTGTGACGCGCAAACATAGGAGCTCACTTCAAGCTGACAACTGGCGTCTTCCGTGGAGGCGGTAATTACCGCGAACACTCCTCTACCTGAACCTGACCCAGACAAGCTGAATTATTTGATGAAAGGGCCCAACGTCGAAGGCTACCGTGAGACCATCGTCGACATCAGTTTCCCGGATTGTGACGTGGTTGCCTATTATGCGGCGCGAGGGTGCAACATAGGCGGATCCGGCGGAAGGGTGCGTAAACATGGGAGGGATATTTCGACCGATTTGACAATTGTGATTGACCGAGATACAGTCATCATGTTTCCTAGTATAGTCTTCTAGGAAAGATGACTGTTTTAAAAGCAGAGACGTTTGGTGTGTGAGATGTGCTGACCTGTCCTGTTGGGAATTGAAACGTTTAATATGCTCCTACATTGCGTGGGCTTCCATATCTGGAGCCAGTGTAAGGTAAAATAAAGCCTTTTTAACGCGATAGCGTTAAGGAGCTCGTGTCGCAGAAAAGCCGGTGTCGTCGGCGTCGGTGTCGGCGTCGGTGTCGGCGTCCGCGGCGTTGGCCGTGAGCGATAAATCACGGCAGGCACTTCATAAATAAAATGCAACTTCCAAGATGGGCTGGGTGGGAATCGAACCAGGGTCTCCGGAGTGTGAGACGGAGACGCTACCACTCAGCCACGAGTTCGATGCTTCCAAGCGGTACAAACGCGCCTCTAGTGAATGCGGTGTTGCCTTCGAATCGAGCCGTGGAAAGTTATACTGCGGTGTATATCGGTAATTATGAACATGTAACTTACAGAAGTCGCAATTACACGAGTAGCGAAGTGCGTTTCCGCTGCATTTCTTCTGGGCTTTCCGCACACGCAGAGCCATCTTGCGGCAAACATAGAAGACCCCCTCCTCTTCATGTACGGCGCTGCCCGACAGATGGCGCGCCACGCGCGCATTGGAGCTGTACGAGGACCGGTGCGAGGCGGGTCGCGGCATGGACTCTCTCTCCCCTGACAACGCTTCGCCTTGCTCCCTCTGCAGAATCATGCGGCCTTCCTTTCTTTAGATCACTATCTGTCTATCTTTCGGCCCGTGCCGATCACGACGTTTGGCTGGCGTGCATCATTTCCCCCTCCGAGATACCGAGTTCTTTGGTTCGTTCCGCTTGCTCAGGCGCACGTTTCGTTGCTGCGCCGAACGCTGCGTTGCTCGACCATATGGCTCGACGCTCACCGCGTCCGATGCGGGGCGCCTCGTAAGTGATGGCTGCCCTGTAGCCCATTGTCTTACACCCCTTGGCGGGTCGACAGGAACGCTCTCGCGTTCCACTCTTGAAGGCGAAGCTTAAGCGTCCTCCAATTTTTCTTTCAATCCTACTATTGGACGTACTCATCGCTGTACTAGGTGCATTCATGGCCTAAACGCTACCCCGAGCCGCAACAAACTCATTGGCAGCGGTGAGATCAAGAAGGTACTCCTCACGATCTGGGATCGGCCGACCTGGAAACGTGGCTCCGGGAGACACGACCATCGCAAGCTCGAGGTAAACTGCGGACGGAAGAGCGACTTCTGTGTATCCAGGATCAACAGAGTTCGTCTTCGTGGCTCAGGGAGGCACAATTGTCGCACTAACGGCGTGAAAGCTTGGACGAGTCGAGGAAACTTGAAGGAAGAGCAGAAGAAGGCAGTACTCATGATCTGGAATAGACAGACCTGGGAACGTGGCTCCGGGAGACACGACTTTCGCAAGCTCGACGTAAACTGCCGACGGAAGAGCGATTTCTGCGTTTCCGGGAGCAGCAGAGTTCATCTTCGTGGCTCAAAGCGGCACAATTGTCGCAGTAACGGTTTCAAAGCTTGGAGGAGTCGAGGAAAGTTGAAGGAAGGGCAGAAGAAGGCAGTAATCATGATCTGGAATAGACAGACCTGGGAACGTGGCTCCGGGAGACACGACCTTCGCCAGCACGATGTTAGGTGAGTTCTAGAGCGACTATATTTTTCCGGACGATAAGGACAGGGTTCTACCGGGCAATTAGCTCTGATTGATCGCCACCGGGTGTGCGGTTGATACAGGGGAAGTTGTACTCGGCTCTGGGAAAAGCATAGATATTGCAGTGTTAAAGAAAGAGGCGCTGCTGCGTTTGTCAGCAAAGCTTGATATGGAGATGAACAATAGCTGTGCTGCCCGCAACTGCGCATATCACTGCAGCCAGATATAGGTAGTTTTGTCTGACCGAAAACAAAGAAGCATCTCATTAACAAAATCTGGACTTTACGTATCTCAATTATTCTTGAAACCAACAATGGTGCGATAACCGGCAATTCGAAGTATCATTCGCAAGGCTGCCCCTCCCCCCCTCCCCCCCGTTGCCGTACTCCACCACTTATCTTTTGTTTGCACGGATGTGGTCGGGTTTTATCCCCTTTATGCTACCTCTGCAATGAGCCGGAATCCATCGATCACTTTTTATTATTGCGTCGGCAGTTTTCTATTAATTGAAAACGATGTTTGAAAATTCCGCTTTGAAATCTAGGACCGCCTTTATGCAGTACTGTTATACTTTCACTTAGATCAACAGTATTACGATACATCCACAGGAACTCTTCCCCAGCTATTTAAAATTTCCTCTGTGACACAAAAAGAATGCCTTATTAATATTTCCCATTTTGCATGATTGATTTATTTCTCCTTCAATAAATTATAAATTCAGAATTTTCAACAATAAAAACACAAATTCACAGTCAGAACAATATTAATGTTATTATTCAAAATTTTAGTTGCCCATTTTAAGTCTGTCCTTTAGTTGGTGTCTTATTATTAACTTCATGTTACTATTTCTATCTAGGCAACGCTGACTACTTTATTATACACTAATTGGTTTCGATTATTCTCGGTTTATTTCTCATCTTGCATAATTCATTTATTTTCTTTCTTTATTACTTATTTATTTATTAACTAATTTACTTCATTTTTCCATCATATTACCATCCGTATCGCAGCCTATCTCCCACAGTGGATTTGAGCCATGAATTGATACTTCATCATCATTATCTTAAGTTGAGGAAGTCCGAAATTCGCATTGCGATTGACGAAGTTGGTTTCGAGGAGGACGAGCTCGCGGATGCCCGAGTAGATATATGTCGTGAGAGGAAAGAAACGGAGCAAAATAAGGATCACGAGAAGGAAGAGAAGGATCCCGAGTGGAAAGAAAGGCAAAGGCATGTAGAAATTGAGCTCGAGAAAATAAAACTATCAGTCCAAGCACTCCGTACAGATGGTTAACCAGCGAAGCTGAAACGTGCGGCCCCGGTGCTTATCACTGGGTAAATCCCAACAACTCATTAAAGTATCTCTCAATTATTGGTTACGTCTTTGTGTTTCTTAAATAGGTTACACACACGTTCGGCTGCGATGGAGAGAACGGCGTCAGTGGCGATATATGCCCGCAATCCGCAGGTGCCACTTGCGTTCGGTCTCGAGTTTGCTCGGTGGCTTGGTAAGCGGCATCCGCCGGGCATTGCCGCTTGAGATTACTCAAAATTAAATTGCTTCAAAATTAAATCTGTCCATCGCGTAAGACGATGAACGGCTCATATCCCCTTAGGCAATGGCGCATACCCCTGTGCACTCGGTCCCCCATACGACGACGACGCCGAGCGCAGGAGCAGTGGCACGAGCTCGTTCGCGCGGTGGCGCCGTGGGGCGCTGTTATGATCGGCCGGTCGCCCCGCGGCACCCCTCGGTCACGGCTCGCACGATTATGGCGAAAGGGCCGGCGGCCCCGTCGGGATGGTTCTCGGCATGGATGCCTTGTTCATGAAAGGTTTCAGCGACTAGCAATGATATGGCTGTCACCTGTCAGCAGCACAAACTGACGTGTCCAAGACAGAGATGCGCTTAGTATAACCCGCTTAGTATGACCCGGCCCGCTCAGTATAACCCGCTTAGTATGACATTCTCATTGAGCGAGTCAACGTCGGCGAAAAGGGCAACCTACCTCCAGATTGGTGGAACCTGATGTAATCTACCGCCTGGTATCGGATTGGAAGAAATGACTAAACAAAGATCACACACGGCATAAAAGGAGCTACGGACGACGGGAGTGATCGGCGACTACCACTTTATCATCAACTTTTTGTATTTGTTTGCATTTCTCTGTTTTACTTTGCATTTTCTTGTACTTATGAAAATATATACGTGCTTGTCCAACGTCCTGAATATCGCACCCAGCCTCACGTTCATCTCAATTCCTCCACCAGAAAAGTGAACCTACGTCTTCGAACCCCGAGTCGCAATAACGCTAACGAGCCAGCTTTGGAAGAAGACGACGACGCTCGAGCCATTGCTGATGATGATAGTTTTTTCTACACCTGAATAATTTTTAACGCATTTGTGAGAAGCAATCATTTCACCAAGACACATGACCAGAGAGGTTGCTTGTGCTGCTTCTGAGAGAAATCTCGCAAGTCGTAGCCCGACTGAGCGTAGCTGAGGCAGGCGTGTACAGTTTAGTGAAGCCGAGTTTACTAGCCAAGTACGAGCTTTCCACATAGGAATTCGGAAGGAGATTTCGGCTGGAAAAAAGGAAGCAGAATAAAAGTAGGTTTGCTGAGTTTGCGTGTAGCCTGAAGGATAATCTTTCAACGTTGGTGAAACGAGCAGGGGCAGATAACGTCAGTAAGGTGTCGTATTTAATTTGATTAGAGCAGCTTTATGAGACCATGGCGGATAACGTGCGCCTTTTGGGTTAAGGACAGGCAGCAAGGTGTGTCTGTGAAGAGCTTAACACAGCTGGCCGATGAGTATGTGTCAAGCCGTGGCTTCAGGCCACTGCACAGTAGCGCACAGTACTATCAAAAGCCGTCCCTACGGCCAAATCCTTACCCTCAAGGGCAGCAAATAAAAAAAAAAGAATGAACGAGACAACGCTAGTTGCTGTTGGGCGCGCACTGAAGGCATAGCGGAAGCACCCGAAATGGGTAGAAAGCAACGTGGAAATCATTCGGAAGAGTTCGAATCGGGAGTTCTGTTGGCAGGTTATAACTGTAAGGAGACGGGTAACTTCGCCCAAAACTACCCAAGTAAAAGGCCAGTATTCGCTTGCATAACCAATCATGCGAGTAACGTCGACCTTCTGAAGCGATACATGTTGGATGTAATGGTAAAGACCCACTAGTGTAGGGTACTCAGGGAATCCGTGGCCACCATGCATGTCGTCCATCCTAAGTACCAGAAAAGAGAAGACTACGTGGCCCGAATACGCGTGGATAAGAGTGTCCGTTAGCGAAGACTGAGTGTGCCTACCCAAAGCAAAGGTACAGATTGAGGGACCTTCCGGAGACATCGAGTTAGGGGCAGCAATCTCTACCATTCTACCGCAAGGATGCCCTTACCTTTTATCGAAGAGCTCAGAGTCGCTACTGAATAAATGTGGGTGCACATTTGGTGAAGCTCACGTCATGGCTTTGACGAAGTCCAAAGCACGCCAACTGGCTTAGCAGCCAACTTCCGACGATTAACAAAGTTAAAAAAAAACAAAAGGGGACGAAACAGCTAGCTCCGGAAACGTAGTCAAGTCGGAGGAGGAAATCTTTCTGATTACACCGACAGAAATTCAGGAAGAGTGTCAGGCTCTGGAGCCGCCAATGAAAAAAAAAGCACTCGGACATGAGCACCAGAAAGCGTGCTAAGGGAAAGAGACGTCGCAGAGTCAGGAATGCGGCACAGCATGAATTACTGTTTGTCCACAAACCTTATTACGCAGTCTTCGAAGCGCACTAAAGTAGCTACTTAGTGAACCAGAGCTATAGATACAGTGAATGGTCAGCTAAGAATGAAAATTTAAAGATCTTAACTCTACCGTGATAGTTTTAAGTGCACGGAGTCGATCATTTACTTCCAAGGCTCATAGCTTCTGTTCATGGGCCGGTATGTTGTTTAGGATCCTGTTTGCAGCGATTTGTATATTTCTTTCTCTTCCTAGTGTCTGGGGAGAAAGCATATGCGTGGGTAACAAAAAATTCCTGAAATAAGCACACCTGAACATACACACCTCCGGTGCTGCTTTTTATTTTCGAACGGAGCAAGCAGTTGGTATGCATGCAAGTAAGCAGTCTGAACCCGAACAACATAATTATATATATATATATATATATATATATATATATATATATATATATATATATATATAAAAGCTGAGGGCAAGCTTTTGCACTTACGCGAGAGAAGCAAGGCTACAGATGCCACAGCGCACACATGCATAGAGTGTAACTTCGAAGAACTCCTAGTTGCTTCTTGAATATTGAAGACGACTACTGACTCAGGATTCTTATTCACGAAATGTTTTTACGCTCTAAGATTTTCAAAACGCACTGTCAAACCAAAGGCGACGTTGGACACATTTTTAGCAAAGGGAGCTTGCCAGCCAAAAACCAAGTCTTTACGAATGAAAAGCTTGAGGAATTCTTTCCCCATAGACATCCAAGGATTTAAATAATGTACCTGCGACAATGTGCAGGTGGGAGATCGATGCGCTAACTACTGCTGCAACGCACAGGTCTGGGCCCAGTTTCTGTTTACACACAATACTCGATGGAGATGCCTTATTCATGAATCTCTTTTGAAAGTCCCTTTCCCATAGTGATTTTGAGCAAAGGCTAGCTCTTCATTTTTGCCTTCAAGAAGGCTAGCTGATCTTCGCTTCGACAGATGATGCTCGCGTAATTACATAAGTGCTTCTACACAGAGGTTTGCCACAAAAGCGCTTTTGAAACATTCGTCGCGTTGTTGACATTCCCGAACAAAACCAAGCAAGACATGCACGGGGAGTGTGTCACTAGGTATAGAATTACTTGAGCGGATGATTCCGCATTGCACTGACGTCAGCGTTAAACCAAAAACATAACTATAGAGCTTCAGTGGGTATGTAAAAGTGGTCATGGAAACGCAAAAGGTTTCTGCAATAAAGCCAGACTATAGGCGCTTCGTGAACGACTGTCGTATAGGTGACGACACTCAAGCGTATTGAGTTCTCGAAAAATTGTTGCACATTGATTAATTTTATAGAAGACTTTCACCATTGAGTGACGCGACTGCTGCGCACCCGCTACCAGGCGATGGCGCTAGCGATTTATGCCCGAAATTCCTCGTCTTGAGCGGTAAGTAAACGGGCGATATCCAGCTGCTCTTTATTTTAGAGATGTTAGCTTCTCAATATATTCTTTTTTATGAAGGACGCATGATCGCCATCCGTTAACGTTCTGTTTTTGCTGCGAATAAAGACATTTGTAACACAGAAAATTGACCGTTCGGGTGGATCACGCACTAAACAACGTAACCTATATAAACATATCGGAGTAAGTACACCTCGAGTTGAACTGCTGATCGTGCGGCGTCAAGCCACTAAATTTAATTGCTATGCCGCTAACGCTTTGCGCAATCCACTCGGTAGTACTTTAATTGGGAACTGACAAACTGTGATTGTATCTAGTAGAGGGAAGAAGCCACGTGAAATAATTAAAAGTCCCGAAGACTAAATGCAATATCAGGAAAAGCCACTTCGAGGAAGATTCGCTGAAAAACCGTGTCACATATGAAATGCTCGTGAATGAACACAACGATAGCACGCACGTGCGCATTCGTGCCCGTTCTAATTGTCGTTTGCTGTTCTTTTTTCGCCAGGAAAATAGGACTGGTGCTTTCTCCAGATGAAGTTTAGTTGTAACTCAGTGCTAGTCCTACTGTGTGTCTTTCTTGGCCTCGTCTCATCGTGCTGCTTCAATATACCTTCAACAATCCGGGACCGATCAGCGTTTTACGTACACCTTGCCTAAGCGGGCAGAACAGCCCAACCCCATGCAGCACTGGCTCAACCAGACCGCGTAGCAATGACACGAGCGTGACAGGCGAATTACCGCACGACAGGCTAATTACTTGTTGTTGTCCTTCTGGTCGTCCATACGCATTGTACATTGTAGTATATTAGCCAACCCCAGAATTTTTCGACTTGGAAGATGTAGATATACATGCGCTGTGTCTGATCATCTTCGTATTTGTTGCAATAGGCTGAGCAGCGAGTGGTAATGTCGTGATTTTGGCGTGAGTGCTTCAAGACTGTCGCGGCAAATTTTGCAACAAATTTGAAATGTCCATGGAAAGTTGGCAGGCAGACAAGCAGTGAACTTTATTGACGTCCTGGGGAGGCAACTCCAAAGCCCCCTTACGAGGGAGGAGTTGTCGCGGGCCGCTCCCACTTCGGGACGGGCTGGCCGTGCCTGACCGCCGCGCCGCGGGCCCTCTTATGAATGGCGAGCTGAATGGCGAGGTTGGAGCTCTGGAGCGCCTCCTCCCACTCTTCTTTCGTGGTGAGGTGATTGTTGTCTCGTAACGAGGGACACCGCCAGAGCATGTGTTCTGAAGTGCAGAAGGGATCTTCACAATCCAGACAATCAGACTCGAACGAGACCGCGTACCTGCTGACCCTCGCTAGGCTAGGATAGCACCCGGTCTGCAGCATGTGGAGGGTGGAAGACTGAGGCCTGGGCGGGGGTAGACCCTCCTGCCGAGCTGATAGGGCTTTCAGTCCTTGTGAAGCCCACCGACCGCGACGGCGACCGCCACCGCGAGCGGCGTTTCCCAGGCGCGGTAGGTGAGTTTGCGCGCGCGGGCGTGAACCGGCTCGTTGGCGCTGCGAAAGACGCGGGCGACCCGAGGTCCCATGTCAGCCGGGAACCAAGTGATGACGTGGGGGGCAACGCGCCTGCCGCAAAGCAGGGCGACCGCCTCCCTCGAGACCGAACCTGTGGGGAAGGCTCTGACCGCCGCTTGGAAATCCGTGTAGACCTGTGGTCTCCTCCCGTCCCGGAGGGCGGGGTCCACCGCGATCTGTTCCGCCAGTACTGGGGACGAGCCCCGCGCAGACGCGGCGCTAAGGAGGTTGCCCCTGTGACCTACCACGGCCGCCACGAATGGGTCATGCGACCCGTAGTGGGTGGCGTCGGCGAAGGCGACCTATCGTGGATAACGGCGACGGATCCGAGAACTGCAGCCGCCCTGTCGCCCTGGCCCGGCGTGTGCCTACATTGTGTTGCGGGTGACCAACTGAATATATATATATATATATATATATATATATATATATATATATATATATATATATATATATATATATATATATATATATATATATTCAAGAAAGACATAATATTATTGCGAATATGCTTGCTTTGTAAAATTCTCGCACATACTCGGCGTATATTTGTCCTGTGCGTGCGATGTCGAACACTTTGTTCAGTCTGGTTTCCTTTTAGCGCGCAGCTCTTAGGCACCCGTCCTTGGTTGAGCGTTGGCGTCCGTCGCCGTAACCGCGCTCACGCGCTCGGACCACTGCTCGCGCCTTCTTCGTCATCTTCTTCCACAGTCGCTCCGTTGCCGCCCATCATGGCAGTGTTCCCATACTGCCCCTCCTTTTTGGAAGGCGCTGACGTAACTGGCCGGCTGCCAGTACGTGCGGGCATTTTGGTCTCAAATTCCTTGCCTCAGTATATTACGAAATGATAACGCGTATCGAGCAGCGCTCAGTTTTCACTTAATGGAGTATCGTAATCTTCCGAAACTTTCTTTAGGTCTACTGTCGAATAAATAAATGTATTTAGTCGTCACTCAATAATGACACACTGTAATGGGCTGAACGCATCTCGCCCAGAAAACAATCAAATTCGGTTTCTAACGGGTGACTCACTGTAGCGAGGGGGCCCATCACTATAGCCATGAAAGCAAAGTGACGAGATAACAGTAGCCGATGTAAGCGAACGATGTAACCTGTGTCAAAGTACCTATCTACCCGCGCTTTCTGTTTAAAGACAGAGTGTTTATTTGCGATTTACCACCACTTTTCCGTATTGGGTATGTTTCTACCATCTCATCATGGGCCGATCTCGGAGATTGTGCAGCATAAAAATGTGGGCTGATATGCGCTACTGCTTGTTTGCTTCTTAAAATATGACGCCTGCCCACTACGGGGGATTGGCAAGGCAGCCAGTGGTTAAACGGGCAATAGGAGAGAAAACTTGAAAGAGGAAGCATAGGTCGAAATAAAGTTAAAATTGTAAAATAGATAATACAAACTGGCGTTGCAGACATTTTTTCCCTTGGAGGAAATCGTGTGCTTTATGAAAGGATAGTTCCAATGAAGTTGTTTTTGATCGCTATTTTTCTCTCTCTTCGACTTTACCTAGCAGATTTTTTTTTCTTTGCAAATTCGGCAGCCATTTTTGATAACAGGAAGACATTCTTCACTTTAGCCGAGAAACAGTTATTTGAAAATGCCAGTTTCTTGCAATTTACGGGAATTTCTTCCGATGGCGAACTGAAAGGAATGCACATCAGCGGACGTAGGTGACACTCGGACTGTGGAGAGACGACGAGGTTTCCTCCGCGTGCCTCGTGTTCATCGCGTCAGCAGCCCACCTGCCGGACGCTGCCACGAGGCACTCCTCAAGGACACGCAGCTTTCGAACGAGAGCGCACTCAAGGACCCTCCGAACTCGGCGTGCCCTTCACCTAGCTGCTGTCCCGAAAACGACGTGCGAAGATCCGTTCCGCCTCTGCCAGGCTATTGATCCGCTGCCCACACGCATCAGGAGTGCCAAGCAATGCCACATCAACGGATATGCGAGCGTCGCCGCCGACTTGTCCCTGTTAAAGCTGTTTCCTATCGCCTTGCCACTCTTCCACCGTCGACTGGGCATCTACCGAGGCAAGCCGTCCCACAGCAATGTGCACGACCCGCTGTCGTTTCTCAAGTTCGCTCCAGGTGCTGGGGCGCCTTCACTTCTACCGACCATCGCCACTGTCGCTACGCCCTGAGTCCTCGCCGACCTGACACGTTTTCCAAGAGACAAGCACCTGGCGACCACGGCGCAGTGGAATACCCTTTTCACTGGCTTCACTGCGAGCATAAGGGATGCGATGCTCCATCTCTAGAATTGGTAGGCAGCGCCGTGGCAAAGGCGAAGCTCAGATCCTGCTGCCACTCTGCCATTAGCGCGGCTGCGAAGTCATTGCCTCCGGAGTTTGCACGGCCCACGACGAGAAGGCGCTACGTGCGATGCCTCATGTCTGGCCCCGTTCGGTACTGCTGGAAGGTTATCAGTGTAAACGGGCGGCATCGCTTTGTGGACACCACGGGAACATTCCAACCCCAGAGCACGCGCAGCACGAATCACGGCTGTCTAGGTTGGAGCTGCGAACGTGATTTACCACCGCACTTACGCCAGTTTGATAAGGCGACAAGGCATGCCCATCACGCAGCCGCGCAAGCGACTTCAAGGCGAGGAGGACGGAGCGCATTGCTGTTGAAGTTTCGTCCCGTTGGCAGCGGTCGAGCTGCTCATGACGCCCGCCTCCTGCAGCCAAGTGCACGAGAGCGCTTTTCGGGACACCCAACGGGAAAGGCGACGATTCTGCTTTGCGGTAAGCCACGTGGCGCTGGAAAGCAAGGCGATGACTCCGACAGGAACACTACTCCGCAAGGCGTCGACTACAAGCGCCCGATGAATGCGAGTGCCGCTTGGAGCCTGATGAACCCGCCATACAACGCCACTTGCAGCGCAGTAGACGGCACTGGTCCTAGCGCACTTCGAACCATCGACGAGATCTCATCTTCTGGGATGCCCGCCGTCGGGGAGAAGCAGGCTCGGCGTGCCGTGATTTGCGCACTGCACGAGGCGGAAAAGCAAGAGCAGCACGAGCAGGCCAGCCAGGTCGAAAGCTTCCTTGGAATCCGAGAAGTGCAAACTTGAAGGAATATATAACAACGACGTATTTCTTCTTGGCTCCCTCTCCTCACTGCTGCGCGCTGTTTCGTAGCAGCAAAATTTTCAAGGTCGGCATTGCACCTCTTGCTCCCTAGCTTGGCGTGGCACTGGCCATTCTCTTTACAGCGCCCGAACAGCGCAGCCTTTATTCCCGGGAAGACGGTGTCGTCAAAAGCGGCACAGGCGGCAGCCACACTACACAGAACATACGTCTCGTGCCATCACCAGAAACGACAGGAACATTTTTTGTGAATTGTGAAGTAATTGCGTAGGTGGGCGACTTCGCTATCGTCTAAGTGGTATTAAATGTCGGGCTCATGATGTACGCGCTAAACGCATTTTTATGTTATGCCGTTCAATAAAAGGTTTAAGATGATGAGTACAGCTTTACTAATAGAAGCTTTACACCTAAAACAATCACTGAATGTAGTTTCGATTACTAGTAAAGTTTCTGCACAAAGATTTGACAGAAAAGCGTTTCTTTTTCTAGACAGCAGATTCGGCTTTTCGAGTCAAACTAGGGCGATAAGTGCTCGGTGGTTTATAATTTTATCTGTACACCATTAGACATATTAAATAGAATCCACGCTGCTCGTGTGAGGCAGGCAGCATCAAACTTACGAAAGATTTTACACTCCGCAAGTCTACGTGCCTCTAGAAATTGCATCAGTGGTGGTCTTTAAGTATCGTAGCGCCCAACTATGGCGATTATTGCTGAATGCCATGCCTGCCACCGACACGCTGGGCAAACGGATGCGCGAGAAAGTAGAAAGCTGTGAGGTTTTCAACTGTATTCAAAAAGTTGATCTAATACTTATTAAATTTTATTTATTCTTTATAATTTATTAAGAAAATGGTAACAGTTTTTGACACCCCGATTCATGGCCGATCCCCCAGAGTGAGTTGCGGCATTTCACTAGGGAACAAAAGGGAGGTATAGCGACATGCATCTCTGCCCTGCGGTACCATGTTGAGCTTCTATAACCCGGTACTTAGGAGGCTAATGAGAGGTTTCTGCTTCCCTGCGAAGAAACACGCGAAAAAAAGGACGATGCAACAAAATGGCTTTTAGCAGCTTGCGTAGCTGTTCTGAGACGAGCCTTCGGTGTGCGGTGTCACACAGGGGGGGCAGGTTCCGCAGCTCACCACCAGGGGGCGAGCCGAGCGTAGGAAGGACCATAGAGTGAATATAACCAACTCTAGAAGAAAAGCTGGCCCGAAAAAGTGGGAACTCCTAGAGCGCCCACCGTGTTGCTACTGGTCAGTGTGGCCAGCGGAGTTACTACTGAAAGAGCTGAAAACAAGTACAGGTCACCTGATGTTTTGCCATTTAAAAACGCGCACCTGAAGCCTTTATGAAGGTTAATAAAGGGAAAATCACAAATCCACCCGTTCGTAGCAATTGCTACAAAGGAAACCCATGCGGGTTCCTCGAAAGAAAAGCCTCGCAGTTGAAGGAAAATTCGTCCTGGGTCCGGGACTCGAACCCGGAATGACCGCCTTTCCGGGGCAGCTGTTCTACCATCTCAGTAACTAAGTGGCTAGCAGATGGCAGGGCGAAGTCGCATTTGTCGACAACTCGAAGCAATGGCAAGAGTTTGAGGTGATCAGACCGCAGCTTCGAGCTCCTAACTCATAACCTCGTCTAGTGACACTGCAGCAACAGGCGTGGCCGGTGAAAACAGCCTAGCGCCGGAAACTTCAACAGGACCATCCTTCGGTTGCATAACTGCCACCTGCACAGCCAACATCGACCACACCCACACCATCGCGCAACATAGAATAAAGAACCAACTTATAAAGCCCACACCACACGGCTGCACGCACATCACCACACTACAAGCGAGACGCCATGCTGCTACGCTGCTACGGTTGCCAGATTAAAACTGACTACTGTCACCAAGTCTGGCAAGCGTCTCAGGAGCTGGCAACCTTGGCTCGTAGCAACATGGCGGCGCTCTTGCGGTTCCTCATTTCAATGCATGGGCCCTATGGGTAGCTTGTCCTCTAGAGTCAGTATGGAAACTCTATGAGGAGCGATAGAACCCCTAAATGATCTAACAGTAACGACGTCTCCACTCTCCTCCTCCTACGCCGGCGCTTCTTCTCTCGGCTCCTACCTGGCCCCGACGGTGGCGGCAGCTCGGCCGGGTGCAGCTAGCAGACGCTCCCTGCGTTCGCCGCTTTGGCGCGCAGTGCACAGCGCGCCTGAAGGATTTACTTGTTGCGTTTATGACAGGAGAGGTTCATAAACGAGTTACTCCAATAACTGCTGGGATCCACGTTGCACTGCTTTATCGAAGCTCCTTCCACTGCGATCACTTCGATTGTAGTGTCAACGGTGGAGGTGGTGTGCGCAAGCGAGCTAATGGAATGTTTTTTTCTCGAACGGCACTTATGATCAGCTTCATTTGAACTTGAACGCAGCCAGGAGGAATTGGAGCAACATACGCGTTGTATGTGGATACTTACCGTTTACTTTTTTAAGAGACAGACGTCTGGTCTAGGGTTTATGTGAACAGACGGTGGTGTAGTACTTCCATAATATGTTCTGTCAAAGGCGCGTTTGCTCGCACTACAAAAAGGCTTGGTAATGCATCTGGCCTTAATTTCTTGATGCCGTACTTACCAGAAATTTGGCTTTAAAATTGGTCTTCGGTGAAGTGATCCTAAGGTGAATAAACTAAGATTTATCACAACTTTTTGAGAAATGATACAAGGCACGTAAGAAAAATATACACCGTGACATTTCACAAGTAATTTCGAAAATAATAACTTTTGATATGTCAGCCCGCCGTGAGCGCGGGCACAACAATATTATCAACGCCGAACGTTGAAAATGGTCTGGGTCATTGCGCACCCCTTCGTTAGAGGTTTCTTTTACCCGACCTATCAGTGTTAAATATGTTTGAACCAGCTTAGATTTGCATGACGTCATTAAACCCAATATTTTTCGGTTGTATTTAACGGAAGTTTGCATGCTGATTTATTATGTGCGCAGATATGGCGTACTCAAGATATAGCTGCCACTTAGGCACAGTAACCGCCGACTTTGGGAACAACTCCGCAAATACAATATACGCGCAGCAATGCGCGCTACAGAAAAGCTAGACTTGCACTGCGAATAGCGTGAACAGCGGGGTCTCAAACGACGAGAACCGCCGTTTTAGTCTCAAGTTCGGCAGCGCGGTGTCCAACTCAGAAAAAAAAAATACGTCTAGCAATACGCGACACTTCAGTATTCAATACGCGTCACTGAACGGCGGGGCCAAACTGACATATGAAGCGCCACTTTCGTGTCTGAGCCCAGCAACGGTTTCAACTACAACGAAACGAATGCGCCAGGCAATGTGCGCAACATCATAATGAAGCCTGCCGAACCAGAAGCGGGACGGGCGAGACTCAGACAACATGAAGCATGGCTTTCGTAGTAGCGAGAGGACGTCTCCAACTACAACAATGCCGGACGTTATTTAGTGCGAACAAAGACTGCAGACGCTCGCACTTCTCACCAAATCGTCCGAAAAATTACGAGTGACTTCTGATGAACGGCCACTTTCCTCACAAAGGCGCCGGTTCCACGCATTTTCAATGTTTGTCCGGCCGATCCTGCGCAGCCAAATCTCTCGGCTAGCCGCCTTGCTTTTTCCGGATGGAATAACAAAAAGTCTTCTCCGTTAGCCGCGTCTGTTGTTGCACTCATAAGCACAACGCAGGCTAGGCAACACTGCAATACGTAAACGGCGCCAGCGCTAGCGAAACGCTTCCCGCGAAAACTCCGCTGCCAGAAACCAGCTGAAGTGCGATTCCCATACCCCGGAATGGCGCCGGCGTCTGCTACGGACCACAAAAGCGTGTGACCACGGTGCTTCGACCAACAGGAGGGTCGACTCTCCGGAAGCGCGGTAGGCCAGAGAGAAAGCGGCAAAGTTCAGAGGAAGTCGTTACTTCTTTATTTAGGGGTTTTAAAGGGCGATGAAGAACCTCGATAGTTTGAAAGTACCGCCACTCTTTGAACTCTGCCGCCGCCGCGCTACATCCTCGCCTACATCCTCGCCCCTTGCCCGCCTCCTCCATGGGAAACGGTTTTGCGCCCGTTTTCATGCACGGCTATTGGTTTTCCTGCCGTTGCCCTTGAAAACGCGTGGCTCTTTAGCTTTACTTATGTTTTTTTCTTTTTCGGTGCATGGCACCATTTTTCTGCAGCGGTTTTGTGTTGGCGCTATGGGGTGTGGTAGCGCACATAGCTGCAACAAGAAATTAGAAGATGGTTATGCAATATTTATGACACCACAAGGAAAGCATGACGGCTTGCGCGAGAAGTAGTGGCTGCAAACCATTGGCCGAAATAACTTTCTTCCGACAAAGAACAGCCTTGTTTGCGAGGTACGGCGCCTTTGTTATTGTTCGCATCAAAGCATCCCCTAAGGTTTCATTTTTTTAAAACTCTTCCGCCTTATTCATCATCGTTTTTCCTTGATAATTTGTGTGTTGCATAAAAATGGGGTTGTCCCCAGTATGCTGAATATTCTGCTTGGACTCCATCACCTCGGATGTAAACGGTTATGCAGTTGGAAATGCAGCAGCATTGGTTCTGCTTTCCCCTGTGATCGAATATGCGCGAAGGTACAACCTCTCGATCGCACTTTTCGTGATTGTTAGGATCCTTTGCCTGTTTGACTGAAAATCGAAAAAGCGGCTTGTGAAGGAGCTTTCGTTCAAGCTTATTTCAATGTGTGCTTCAGTCACTTAGTTACAATGAATGCAGGCCCTGAAAAAATTAATGGCAAGAATACCCATGGTATTCCGGATGATGGGCGCTAGCTAGTCCACATTCCGTTTTTTCAGTTGTTCAATTCGCTATGAATTGGGCTGTCATGCACGAATGAGTGGGACACGATTATTATTTGGTTTTCTGACGGATACAGGCAATCTGCAGGGGGTGTTCACATGATCATGCAAGCTTGCTCGCACTAAAATTGCGCAACCGTCTTATTCAGTTTAGAGACCGCAGCGCAAAGGCTACTTGCACACTGACGAGACAATCACATCGAAGGACGATGCACTCGCTACTAATTCATTTTAAGGCGTGCTGAAATAATACCTGCGGTGCGCATGCGCGCACAGGTAAGAAAAAAATTCAAGGGGCAGTAATTATCCCTACGTGGATGAACGCGAAAGCATTACACGACCATCGAGCGATGCCAATGCACTTCCGGTTGTTTTCAGTTAATTTCTACTTAACACGAAAGGTTATGGGCTCGAGTGTCTTAATTAATTATACTTTATTTAGATGTGCCTTAACTAACACGTTCTTCATTACCACCGAAAGTCTAGGATTCGACTCCCAACAAAGATCGTGTATTTGAATGTTTTAATTAAGTCTGCCTTAATTAATTTTGCCTTATTAACAACAAACTGGTTAGGTTAGACTCCCCTCAATGGTCGTGGGTTCGAGTGCATAATTAGCTATATCTTAATTAGACCTGATTTAATTAGCCTCACCTTAAATTGCTCTACCATGATTAATTTTACCTGAATTTACTTTGCCGGAATCGACACCATCAACTGCCTCGATTGGATCATTCGCCTTTTTGGACCATCGAGGTCACGCCAGCGGCGACGACACCGGATTTTCCGCCTCATGAGCAAAATAATGCTTTCGCATTAAAGCCAAACACAGAGTGATGTGCCACAGTCAATGGAAGATCAGATCCACAAGGTAATGCTTCTTATCACGTGGCAGAAAAAAATGTCTTGAGTATAGAACTAGCCTCAGAGCTCATTTCACGTCAGTGTGCCCCATTTATACAAATTTAAGAGAAAACAATCCTCCTCGTAAACATCACCTTCAGCATTTTAATGGCTGTTATCACCATTTTTCAAAATTTTCTACACCATTTAGCCGCGCAACTGGCCCGAAATTATTCGCCTGCTTGGAATGCTGTGACCCTTCCGCGGGCGCCAAGGAGAAAAAGCGTGGCGTGCGCCGAGCGCGCAGCTGGCGCGCGACGAGATCGAGGAGGAAAGCGCCGTGGGTAGGCGAGTGTAGCTACTTTCATATTATTAAGGGGCTTTAAGGAGCGTAGCCCCGCTAGGATGAGAGTGGACCACTCAAAGGGCGCGCCGTGGAAGGGGTAGGATAGGGGTATAGAAGCAGGTGTTTCGCCGGTGAGCGCTCTTTTGGCCCATGAATTGCGCTCGGCACGAGCGGCAGCGGAAGCTCGTACGAGAATGGCAGCGCGGCGTCGTGCAGATCCCGAGCTTCAAGATCGAGAAGCGCAATCCAAGCGCCGGTGGACGCAGGCCAAGCCCCACTTTCATCATCATCATCATCATCATCATCATCATCATCATCATCATCATCAGCCTGGTTATGCCCACTGCAGGGCAAAGGCCTCTCCCATACTTCTCGAACCACCCCGGTCATGTACTAATTGTGGCCATGTTGTCCCTGCAAACTTCTTAATTTCATCCGCCTACCTAACTATCTGCCGCCCTCTGCTACGCTTCCCTTCCCTTGGGATCCATTCCCTAAATCTCAATGACCATCGGTAATCTTCCCTCCTCATTACGTGTCCTGCCCACGCCCATTTCTTTTTCATGATTTCAACTAAGATATCATTAACTCGCGTTTGTTCCCTCACCCAATCTGCTCTTTTCTTATCCCTTAACGTTACAACTATCATTCTTCTTTCCATAGCTCCTTGCGTCGTCCTCAATTTAAGTAGAACCCTTTTCGTCAGCCTCCAGGTTTCTGCCCCGTACGTGAGTGTTGGTAAGACACAGCTCTTATAAACTTTTCTCTTGAGGGATAATGGCAACCTGCTGTTCATGATCTGAGAATGCCTGCCAAACGCACCCCAGCCCATTCTTATTCTTCTGATTATTTCAGTCTCATGATCCGGATCCGCAGTCACTACCTCTCCTAAGTAGATGTATTCCCTTACCACTTCCAGTGCTTCACTACCTATTGTAAACTGCTGTTCCTTTCCGAGACTGTTAAACATTACTTTAGTTTTCTGCACATTAATTTTTAGACCCACCCTACGGCTTTGCCTCTCCAGGTCAGTGAGCATGCATTGCAGTTGGTCCCCTGAGTTACTTAGCAAGGCAATATCATCAGCGAATCGCAAGTTACTAAGGTATTCTCCATTAACTCTTATCCCCAATTCTTCCCAATCCAGGTCTCTGAATACCTCCTGTAAACTCGCTGTGAAGAGCATTGGAGATATCGTATCTCCCTGCCTGACACCTTTCTTTATTGGGATTTTGTTGTTTTTTTATGGAGGACTGCGGTGGCTGTGGACCCGCTATAGATATCTTTCAGTATTTTTACATACGGCTCGTCTACACCCTGATTCCGCAATGCCTGCATGACAGCTGAGGTTTCGACTGAATCAAACGCTTTCTCGTAATCAATGAAAGCTATATATAAAGGTTGGTTATATTCCACACATTTTTCTATCACCTGATTGATAGTGTGAATATGGTCTATTGAGTAGCCTTTACGGAATCCTGCCTGGTCCTTTGGTTGACGGAAGTCTAAGGTGTTCCTGATTCTATTTGCAATTACCTTAGTAAATACTTTGTAGGCAACGGACAGTAAACTGATCGGTCTATAATTTTTCAAGTCTTTGGCGTCCCCTTTCTTATGTAATAGGATTAGGTTAGCGTTTTTCCAAGATTCTGGTACGCTCGAAGTCATGAGGCATTGCGTATACAGGGTGGCCAGTTTCTCTAGAACAATCTGCCCACCATCCTTGAACAAATCTGCTGTTACCTGATCCTCCCCAGCTGCCTTCCCCCTTTGCATAGCTCCCAAGGCTTTCTTTACTTCTTCTGGCGTTACCTGTTGAATTTCGAATTCCTCTGGACTATCATCTCTTCCATTATCGTCGTGGGTGCCAGTGGTACTGCATAAACCTCTATAGAACTCCTCAGCCACTTGAACTATCTCATACATATTAGTAATGATATTGCCAGCTTTGTCTCTTAACGCTTACATCTGATTCTTGCCAATTCCTAATTTCTTCTTCACTGCTTTTAGGCTTCCTCCGTTCCTGAGAGCATGTTCAATTCTATCCATATTATACTTCCTTATGTCAGCTGTCTTACGTTTGTTGATTAACGTGGAAAGTTCTCCCAGTTCTATTCTAGCTGTAGGGTTAGAAGCTTTCATACATTGGCGTTTCTTGATCAGATCTTATGTCTCCTGCGTTAGCTTACTGGTATCCTGTCTAACATAGTTACCACCGACTTCCATTGCACACTCCTTAATGATGCCCGCAAGATTGTCGTTCATTGCTTCAATACTAAGGTCCTCTTCCTGAGTTAAAGCCGAATACCTGTTCTGTAGCTTGATCTGGAATTCCTCTATTTTCCCTCTTACTGCTAACTCATTGATCGACTTCTTATGTACCAGTTGCTTCCGTTCCCTCCTCAGGTCTAGGCTAATTCGAGTTCTTACCATCCTATGGTCACTGCAGCGCACCTTGCTGAGCACGTCCACATCTTGTATGATGCCAGGGTTAGCGCAGAATATGAAGTCTCTTTCATTTCTAGTCTCGCCGTTCGGGCTCCTCCACTTCCACTTCCGGCTATGTCGCGTGCGAAAGAAGGTATTCATAATCCGCATATTATTCTGTGCCGCAAACTCTACTAATAACTCTCCCCTGCTATTCCTAGTGCCTATGCCATATTCCCCCACTGCCTTGTCTCCAGCCTGCTTCTCGCCTACCTTGGCATTGAAGTCGCCCATCAGTATAGTGTATTATGTTTTGACTTTTCCCATCGCCGATTCCACGTCTTCATAGAAGCTTTCAACTTCCTGGTCATCATGACTGAATGTAGGGGCGTAGACCTGTACAACCTTCATTTTGTACCTCTTATTAAGTTTCACAACAAGACTTGCCACCCTCTCGTTAATGCTATATAATTCCTGTATGTTACCAGCTATGTTCTTATTAATCAGGAATCCGACTCCTAGTTCTCGTCTGTCCGCTAAGCCCCAGTAGCACAGGACGTGCCCGCTTTTTAGCACTGTATATGCTTCTTTTGGCCTTCTAACTTCACTGAGCCCTATTATATCCCTTTTACTGCCCTCTAATTCTTCCAATAGCACTGCTAGACTCGCCTCACTAGATAACGTTCTAGCGTTAAACGTTGCCAGGTTCATATTCCAATGGCGGCCTGTCCGGAGCCAGGGATTCTTAGCACCCTCTGCAGCGTCGCAGGTCTGACCGCCGCCTTGGTCAGTTGCTTCGCAGCTGCTGGGGACTGAGGGCCGGGGTTTGTTGTGTTCATATAGGGGGTTGTGGCCAAGTACTGCACCAGGGTGGCCAATCCTGCTCTGGTGAGGGAGTGCGTTACCGGTTCTGGTCACCGGGATCAGGCTACACTGCAGGCCTGGTTTATGCAATTTTCTCTACACGCGGATTTATCTTTCTTTTTTTTTAATCCAATGGAAAATTGCGCGGCACCGGGATTCAAACCACGGAGCTCTTGCACGCGAGGCGGGTGTTCTACCGCTACGCCACCGCTTTCAAGAGAAGGCAACTCAAGCCAAGCACCAGCAGAGGCAAGCTAACCCCCAACATCCAGAGTAGGGGCCCGAGCAGAGACGTCGACGCAAAGAGATTACTTCCTCGGAGGGTGCCGGTGGACGGATAAAGAGGGAATTCCTCGACCGTGAATGTGGCCACAGCTGCTGGGTGTGTGAGAGACTGTGCTTTGATCACAACCTCCCGCAACTGAAGAGTGTGCGCGTTCCGGAATCGAAGCTCGAATCTAGCAAAACGACGACAACGAGAGAAAAGGCTTCCATGAAAATCGCTCTGAACACGAGTTCGAACTTGAGAAAACGACCACCAGCTTCGCTGTTTTGACTGCTTTCACAGCGTGGAACTGGAAAAACTTTTTTTCAAGTTCTTCAGCTACTACGATATTGATGCTGTGTCTTACAATAGCCCCAGACAAAAATTCCTGCAGAACCCTTCTCATGATTACTGTCGACGGCAGGGACTCTGGTACTGCACGGGTAGAGGCGGGCGAGCTCCCCCAATCCCCCCGCAGTTTTCCTTCCCAGGGTCAGCCCCTGCCCTCCCCCCCCCCCCGTCCGTCTCTCTTTCAACCCTGCTATCCCTCGCCGATCATAGCCACGTCTAATGCTTGTTGCCGGTACGTCTAATAAATAAAAAGTTGGCGATAAATTTATCCCTCTCTGTGTCTATCGTCTTGTCTGCCCCTCATGATGCAACCGGGTCAAATGGCCAAAAGCGGTGTTTAATTTACCCTCAGACACTTCGGGTACAAAATTTGGCAAGTGCGCCACTTGCCGGAGCTGTCCAATTTAAAGCCCAAGTTTTCAGTGAGAAGCAGCTGTCGTTTGCTTAAACTTTTCTTCAAACAACTTTCTTATTGCTGCGTCTGGGCTGTCGAGAACATATGCGATATGGTTTCAGGGTTAACGCTAAACTGAGGCCCAAACAAGTAATGAGCCGAGTATTGCGCAGCCACTTCACCACTACACATATTTTGCTTGGGTATAATACTGTTTTACAAGGTCTTTTAAGGCCCGTATCTGGCATGTACCGCCGACGACACCTGCAAATAAATAGATTAGACATGAACATTGAAAGCATCCGTTTGCTCGACGCAATATATAACATCAGACTGCGGCTTCGATACGACCGTCTACCTGATCAAACTTCCACCGCAACTAACAATTTCAATTAATGTAAACGAACATGATATCGCGACAATTATCTTCATTCGTTTAGTTTATTCGCACTCTTTTGTGATTGCGAACACACACACACACTATATATATATATATATATATATATATATATATATATATATATATATATATATATTTACGCATGTTGTGCTCCGTGAAGCACGGGACATGTCAATCACATCATGATTAAGTCAACAGATGGAGGTGGCTGGGTGCTTCTTGAAGTCCCCTCCCGTGTCTAATTCTTGATTCATCGCGGAGAAATGGGAGCTTTCGTCGCCTCGATAATAGGCACGTAGTATGGCAGCTCCCGTCGCCTCGATGGTAAGCACGTCGTATGGCACAACAGTGGCTAGATGAAAACAGTGGGCTCCTTAGGTTATCGGTCCCTGCCAGTCCCGGACTGCTTCGGACTGTTATGTCGCATTCAATTCTGCTTGGAAAGCACCGGAAGCACCACCCACTATACTCTTTAAAAAAATGCACCCTTTGGGGCTTAGCTTGTCCCACAGCAATAATCGTCATCTGCTTTGCTCCCGTGATGAGGTAGCCATTACTTCTACGAGAAGTCAAAATGCTTAATTGAATAATTACTATCATTACGTTTATAATTTATAAATAATTACATTAGGGTGCATATTTCAATCTACGAATTGTAGTTAGTGGGTTTGCAAGCTACATCGACTTAGAACAAATTAGCAGGACTGTGCCAGTTTCGAGATATAATTGTCAAATTGTCCAACGATATGCCGCGGCATTCTAGTTATACTTTTGCGCTTCAATGCATAAAGCAGCGTGTTCTTTAGAAAAAAATTATGAGCCATTCCACTCTGTGAAGGTGGTTGACCAGCGAAGCTGTTTAGCACACGACACGGAGGTGACGCATAATTTTGAACAAAGGTACGAACTAATTTATTGTCTTGATGGGTGGTCATCATGACGAAAGGTACGCACAATAATTTATTATCTTGATAGGTGTTCATTACTTCACTCGCAACTGCAATTACATTCTCTCCATGATCAGCATCCCTCTCGTGCCGGCCAATCTTCAACATGGCAACTATGAACGTAAATCGCATAGTCAGAGAGGCTGAGACAATTTCATGGGTGGCGCCAATGGAAAAGTAACCTGCTATGAGTAATTACCTGAGAGGAATAAACGAAACCAGGAATGAAACAATTTATGATAACTCAAAGGCAAGCTCTTTACTTTTCAATGTGAGATCAGGGTGCCTTAAAACGCATACTTATAAAGCGAGGTACACCAAGGAAGAACAACCATTTACTTCCTGCGGTAAAGCTTAGAAAAAAGGTGGAACATATCATATTAGAATGTAAAGATCTCTGCCCAGCTGTCGGTCTAGGTTACTCTGGCCTCCTTGAAGCCATTGGGTTCAGCAATAGCAGGGGGAAAATAAACATGTCCACAATAGAGATTAGTAAGAGGCGATTGTAAGTTTGTTGACAGAAAAGTAGGCAGACTACAAACAATGGAGGCAGACAAAAAAAATTCCCACTTGTGGTTCAGAAAATATGAGGCTGGGAATTTTGGAAATATGAGGCTGGAAAATAAATAATGGGGTTTTACGCGCCAAAACCACTTTCTGATTATGAGGCACACCGTAGTGGACGACTCCGGAAATTTCGACCACTTGGGGTTCTTTAACGTGCACCTATGTACACGGGTGTTTTCGCATTTCGTACCCATCGAAATGCGACCACCGTGGCCGGAATTCGATCCCGCGATCTCGTGCTCAACAGCCCAAGACCACAGCCACTGAGCAACCACGACGGGTCAATATTTTCTTTTTCTTCTAAAGATAGGTAAGACATGAGGCAAAATAATAACAACAGATTAGTGCCGCAACCAACCACCCCGTTTCAAAGAGGACGTTCATGGCATCCATCCATTCGTGCATCCGATAGGGTGACTCACTGTAGAGTAGTATGTTAACTGTCTTAGTAATCAATTATTCCTTAACAAAATTGCTGACCATATGAAAATCCATATTCTATAACTCGCTATATGCTATCCTTCACTAGATTATACGTATTTCTGAGTAACCAGTCTTTCTAAATTAGTGTCTTGTAATTAGTCTGATATGTTAGCATTTGAGCGGTTTCCACTTTCCCTTGTCTCACTTTGTTCTTGAAACATTCGCTCCCTTCGTGATTTTAACGGCCTTCGTATTGAAAAATACCCCTTAGTGAACAAGTGCAATGGTGTTTGAAGCAAGAAAGCAAACTATACCACTCGTCTGACTATGTACTCACTGCTTCGTCTGAGTATCGACAGCATCTCTTATGTCTTGTGCGTAGCGAAATGTACCTGGCGAAATTCAATTGCCAGGCATTTTTGTCTTCAGATGTCTCGTCTGGTGCACTTTGTTTTTTCTGTAATGAGGACGAAACAATTTATCAATTCTTGTCGCCTCACCACCTCACAGCTGTGGTGAAGTGGTTTCGCATTAAAGATAATTTACTAAACGAGCTGACTGAAGAAAAGTCGCCTGCATCCAACAACGTCCTTTTACCGCTTTACATCAATGCGAAAATGAATGCTTACATTAAAGCGCCGTCATGCGGATTCGTCATGTTTTGGTTACTTGATAACAAATATCACGGACAAATCAACCATCGACATAAAAGGAAGGCACAAAGTCTTTTTGAGAACCGCAGATGTTAGCCTAGCCAAATGCCTGACATGCTGCTACCCCCGATGATTAGGGCGTTAGCTGAGCTATTAAGGCTATAGAAGAATAAACGCAGAAAGTAAAGAAACATCAGCAGTAAAAACGAAATCCAGAACTGGAAAATGCTCATTAATGAAAAAAAATGAAGACGAAGTATAAAAATTACATATTCTGTAATTTAACGGTTACGAGAACAGACAAAATCCTGCAGGACGTGGTTAGCGTTACGTAAAAAAAGTGAATCCTACACTTTTCCCGCGTGAAGCTCATAAGAGGCGCTTCCACATGGCGCAACAAAATATCGCATTTTAAGATGTGTTATCCCTAGGAAGTTCTCAGATGCCATGAAAAAGCGTGCAGCTCGACGAAGACGTGAACGAAGAGCGGCTGTCGCGGCGTCGCACGTGCCATGCCCCCTGTTTGACTTGTGCCAGGCCGAACAGCAACGAAGTCATTCGAACACTTCTCTTTTTTTTGTCCATATCTGGCGAGCAGTACGTGAAAGCGTTCCACGCTGGGCCCCTTCCTGTTCAACTGTCTGTGAGTGTGGCTCTTCTCCTATCTTCGTCCATTCGCTTCAAGCCGAGCGTTTCGTGATGATCCGATGATCATTCCGAGTTGCCGTCTTTCTGCTGTGACAAACCACCTGCAAGAGCCTTCAGCTGTGCATCGGCAACTGAAGCAGAACAGCCGTGCTAGAAGACAGCTTTCTACAGGCAGTAGCAGAAAGACCAGATAAAGACTGGATCCCGGCGAGATGCGAGTCATGTGTAACTGCTGGAATATTCTACGGCATTGGCCGCCCACGAACCAGCTCGGCAACGGATGCAACACTGAGAAAGAATTCCAGTTGCCTTTTGCAAGAACCGCGGACACTCGCGTTTGCCATGTGACGCGGCACCTTTCGGCATGCAACTACCTCTTCTGGAAGTTTGGTCTCCAGCTCGAGGTGGACCAAGATGACGATGAAGGAAATGTGCAGCTAGTGAGTGTTTCAAGAAAGCGCTTCGGAGCTAAAGAAAACGGACTGAGCGAAGTGGAAAGGGGCTCCACCATGTGTTTCTTGAATAGTGAACATGTAGCATAGATGCATTGTTATCGTCTATATAGACTACATCGCTGCCGTTTCACTCCATCATGCACTTATTAATATAGCTGCACAGAATTAAGAGGGCAAGCTTTAGAAGGTAGTCAACTGCTGAGAATTTAGACGTACAGCACGTTTGCGACCTAGAATAACGCCCCTGAGACAGATAAAAATCAGAGGACCTTGAATACGTGTCACAGGGTTTACGTGGAATTGCGGTCAGTCGTGACTTTATCAATACGAGGTACAACTCTCACCAGTCGAGACATTGCACACTTGGAGACGAGTAAGAGTTACTCATTGATGCTGGAACACAGGCGCGCCTCGATATTTCTTGCATCTTCACTTGCGGTTCCATTGCATTAGAAGAAGTATGCGCAAAATACATGGCAAAGAACTCTCCTCTACGGAGTCCGACCCTCACAGAGTTTCACCGTGTCGACAGGAACGCTTTAACGTGGTGGCAACCATCTCGGCCACAGATATCTCTTCAAGACCTGGTCGCTGAATAGCACCTCGACATAGCGGGGTACAATTGTGAACGTGACATAATCAGTTACTGAGATTGTGCTATAAGAGCCATACATGTGGGCATACTTTTTGGTCTTTTTATATACAGCAGCAGATTTGTGGTCGCTTGCCTTGTAATCGCTAAGTTTATTTGTTTCTTATAGTTTCAACCAAAGCATGAACTTTCGTATATTCATTAGCGCACTAATAAAGATGCGGTAGTGGATTATTTTATTAAATCTGTAATGTAATGATGATAATATGTCTAAACCTTTGGTACCTGAATCACATATGCACTATTACATCGCATGTACAGGACGTCCCAACTGTCATGCACCAAGGTTTAAAATTTTGCAAATGCCTCGTAGTTGGATAGAACAAATGTAATGTCTTCCGTTGGCTTGGAGATGCACAGATGATTTTTTGCGCTCTGACTAATTACATAACTAGTCTTAATGATTAAACTTCTCAAATATTGTAGTTAGATGAATTCATTCCAAGTGGATCCGCCTTGCGAGCTCCCCTGCTATAATGTGTAAATTGCAATTTGGGCCATAAGGTAATTAGAGAAAAAATTAGTGATTATGCATTTCAATGTTTTGTGCAAGTAATGTCTGCCTCTTTGAGTAGACCAGCTCATGAACTATAATTGTGTTAACTGCGACAGGCAATATTTAAAAAAATTGAAAGCATTTGCTGAAACACCCGGTATCTGGGCTCTTCGTCGCGTTCAATAACACAACCAAATCCACAAACCTTAATAATATTTGGGGTTTTACGTGCCAATACCACTTTCTGATTATGAGGCACGCCATAGTGGAGGACTCCGGAAATTTTGACCACCTGGGGTTCTTTAATGTGCACCTAAATCTAAGCTCACGGGTGCTTTCGCATTTCGCCCCCATCGAAATGCGGCCGCCGTGGCCCGGATTCGATCCCGCGACCTCGTGCTCAGCAGCCCAACACCATAGCCACTGAGCAACCACGGCGGCTCACAAACCTTCTTAGCAGTTATTAGGTATGTTCTCCAGTTCCATATATATACGGCGTACTGGACCTGCCCCCTGCGCGCGATAAATCACATTCATTCATTGCGTGGTAGCTAGATAGAACACTGGGGTCCAAATTCACAAAACTGTTTGAAAGTGTATTTTGCCATCGACCGATGAACTTCGCTTAAAATATGTCAAGAATGAGAATTGGCTAGCATTTGCTCTTACGAACAGTATCAGCGTATGAACGTTTTGTGAATACGTCCCTTGAACTTTCTCGTTTTGTGTAAGCGGTAAACAGAAGGAAGTGACATCACGTAATATATAGAATGGGGTATGATTAAGCCGTGCTTTCCTCGTAGGCTGTACCTATTACCTGTTTCTGCAGCAAACGAGGTTCTCTTGCTGACATAGTTAGGGCTTTGGGTGGCCGGCTTTCGATTTCCATCATTGCCTGAGGCTATAATTTATTACAGCTTGTGTTACCAAGAACAGAGGATTAGTGCTCAGCAGAGCTTTCCTACAGCATTCGCAAGATTAATACTGATCGTCTGTTGCATGTTGGACGAGCCCATCGGTGCCCCTGTGTACACGAGGTCACCGATGCCGTAGCAGTTCAATCTCGTGATTTTAGTCATGCGGCGCTTTGTTGACAAAATGTTTAAAATAATTAGGCGCCGATGTTCTTTCTTCACTCACGTGTAGGTATACTGTATTTATTGTATGGTCCTCTTGCAGTCCTCTGTGAGGGGTAGGAATTATGCACTCAGACAGCACATAACATCCTAAGGAGGTTGTCAGATGATCAAAACGTCGTCGTCGGGGAGGGGACGTATACAGAATAGTTATGAATAAAATAGTAATTATAACAGAATAGAAAAGAATTACTAATTAGAAGTTCTTTCTTCACTCACGTGCAGGTAGACTGCTGGGCCCGCTTCCACACCCCCGTGAGCGGCGACGAATAAGTCCTCCAGACAACACAAAGCATCCTTGTCAGATAATCAAACCGTCCTGGCCTGGTAGGGTCGTATTAAAGAAGTCCCGACACGGCAATTATCGCGAATGGCTAATTCTACGCACTTGAGTTGTCAACAGGCAGCATCCAGTATCGCCTTGCTTTGGACCTCTTCAAGATACAAATGTTTGGACGACGGTGGGATCGAAGAACTTGCAGTGGAGACCAATGTTCCAGTTATTCGCCCATCGTCGCTTCTTTTTCTGTATTGTATTGTCTTCTTTCAGATAAATAAAATAAACAGTAGGCAAATATAAGTCTTTCGCCGTTGATAGACTATTAGCACAGGACTGACATCATTAAAAATATATTTTTCAAGAAAAATGACCCCTTCGGATGGTACAAGAACTGTACGGTCGTTTTCTCGCATAAGACCATGTTTTCTTCCATGTTCGCATGAACTTAGCGCACGTTTATATATCCCCGCCGTATCTGCAGCCCCATTTTTCACGACATATGCAGGCGAAAAAATACTATTAGACCGTATGTAATTCCACCTGTGTTCGCATTAAGCATGCAACAATATGCATGAGTAAATGGGTAACACTTCTTTGATTCTCGGCTGTAGGAGGTCCCAGTGCAAAATGTAGTCGTAGCATTCGACAAATACATGTTCCAGCTGTACAGGATTTCTGCAGAACATGTCATTTCTCGCCCGTGGTACAAACAATCCTCGTTGTTGAAGCCATTTTTAGTGAGATTAGAGTGAGTGTACACTTTATTTAAACATGCTTTGACAATTGGTTTGAGACCAAGTCCTTACAAACTTGAGAGAGAGAGATAGAGAGAGAGAGAGAACAACTTTATTAAAAATGCTGCAGAATCGGTTAGGCTCCCTCCACGTAGGGAGGACAAGCTTTTACCGCGACGCGGCCACTACGTCAGTCTCGTGCGTTGTGCTCCTCGAGGTCTTGGTTCCTCGCTACTTCCAAACTTGAAAAAACTTTGCCCTGGGCCTCGACACTATATTGTACGGTAGCATGCAGACATTTCTTGTGCCAAAGCCAACAACCTCTTTGGGAAGTTTGGAGTGTACGCCACGTTCAGTACTATGTAAAAATCGACAGTCAGCGTTTCGTACACTAACGTCGCACGGCCGGAATAAAGGTCTTTCCTTTGCCGTGATATCACCATCGTCACTGTCATCGTGGTCTCACTTCTGTTGCCATAAGCCCGCAAGCACCAGACTCGTAACTGGTGGGGCAAGAAGTTGGTCCTCCCGATAATGTTTCTTGCATACAACATAAAAAGAAGCCCCGTCCAACTTATCCGGCTTTGCGTTTTCTTCTGCTGGCGACGTCGGTACATGATACATTCCACAACAACATACGCACGTATTCTCAAGGAACACGTTTATGAAGTTTCTAATTTCCATCGCGCATCTGAAATGCTGTGTGATGGGGTAGCTAAGAGCAACATCGTCGCGTTCGACAGTTCAAAGTTCACGGTGTTCCGGGACAAAGCTAAAGGCTCGTTGCCGTTCCCAGTCACGTACTTGTAGTTTTAAAGCGAATAGCTGTCTTTGGCTCTTTCGGCTGTTTTCGCGGTTGGTGGCCGGTGGTCGGACTCAGTAAGGAAAGTGTTCGTTTGTTTCCTCTCTCACTCGCTCCTTCCCTCGCTCTTTCTTTCGTACTTTTGTTCGCTCTCTCAATTTTTCGTTCTTTCGTTCGTTCGTTCGTTCGCTCGTTCGTTCGTTCATGCTACTAGCTTGCATTGACAATCATCGTGGATAGTTTTCTGGGCTATTTTTTACTTATTTGTCAATGCTTTTTCCTATTGGACGGTCGCCTTCGCTAATATGTCAAACGTCACTATTAACTGGCATCTGCTCTGACAAACGCTTCTAGCATAAGATGATTCTTGTAAATGCGGACCTTCATGGAAGTTCAATCATTCTGATCGCCAGCTTTGAATGCAAGGTAAGTCTACCTTCGACAATTTGCTTTTAACAGTATAGCATGGAGCGGGAGAATGGTGTTCTTATTGTTGGTATACCACTACTGTGTTGTTTTGGCCGGTTCTTAAAAAATCTGTAGAAATCGAGTGCCATGGCGCTCTCACGTGACCGGCTGATCCAATTTGTGACCGAAGTTAAAGTAGGAGCAGACACAAGATGAGGCTTTACCGCGAAGTGAAGCGTCTCCAAGAGATTCGCGATCGCCAGCAAGCGCTGGTACGGCTGCCCTATCGCGTATATCGAGCCGTCAAAAGTGTGGCCCACATGGGTTGCGTCTTGGTTTCCTATGGCTTCCACATACACGGGGACGCGCACGAGCGCCTCTCGTTCAAGTGTGCCTGGTGGCCTGAAAATCTCGATGCCGCGACGCCGGCATGCGATTGATGCGAAGGTTCTTGTGCGTGTGGGCGCGGGCCGTTGTGTGCGTCTAATAGGCAACGTGATTTTCCGTTTCTTTGGAAACAAAGGAAACTGTCATCAAATGATCGCGGCAGCATTTCGCCGTGAAAACGTAGCTTTGTTTCTTTTCTAGGCGCAAAGCTACCACGATTGTTTTCGTACAGCCAGGCGTGGGTCTCCAGCCTACGCAATCTTCACTTTCAGTTTTGCGACCACGGAAACAAGGTGTGGGTGGTGGAATAGAACAAAATAGTGTTAGTTGACAAGCGAATAGACCCGCCAAGACAGACCCTATCTATCTATTCTATCTACAGAGTCTAACTGCACCGAGAACGCCTGTATATTTGGCGTTTCTGTTTTTTATCTCCTACTAACTCAGCCTTCAGTATAGTCCTGGCATCAAAATGCAGCGCTGGGGTACGATGACAGATTTCTGGACATTTACTGTTACCACATGGGGTGTGTCACATGACACAGTGGAAAATTTAAATGTACCATTATGACCTAAATAAACCTTCAAGGGCTAAGTGGTGGAGTCTCAGATAAAACCAGGTACATTATCAGGTGCGTCCATGACAAACGAGGTGTTTGTAGAAAAAAAACAAAAACAAAATTACTATACGGTTTTACGTGCCAAAACCACTTTTTAATTAAGAGGCACGCCGTAGTGGGGGACTCCGGAAATTTTGACCACCAGGGGTTCTTTAGCGTGCACCTAAATCTAAGTACACAGGCGTTTTTGCATTTCGGCCCCATCGAAATGCTACCGCCATGGCCAGGATTTGATCCCGCGCCCTCATGCGTAGCAGCCCAACACCATAGCCACTAAGCAACCACGGCGGGTCAAAAAAAAGAAAAAAAGAAAGAAGGAAATATTACAGAATGTAATAAATAAAAAAAAATCACGTTGTTGTTCGCAATGAAACTCCAGGTGGCTTGTTATGTCTCCTTCACATGTGCAGTGAAAGTTAACTACATTTTTATGCCTAAGGAGAGGCTTCCGAAGGGAAAGAAGGCTAACCGTATCGTGATGCGAATTTTCTAACAGAGAGATTTGTGCCACTTTACGTAGCCACTGAAACGGCGGCTACTTGCACCAATCCTTGCACCAATGAAACGAAAAAAAAAACAGCAACAAGGTAATGGAGCGTTTGCCAACAGAGAGAATTGAGTTAATATTTTGGGTCTTTGCAGCGTGTTGCCAAACATATTACAGGGATTTCGTCCGACCCATTGAAAGATCACAGAGATTGGACGACCAGATATGGATAACCGTGATAAGGTGCTCTCTACGACGGCAAGTCAAGCATGGCTCGTATGTGCGAGCATGCGGTGTCACCAGACAATAGTGCAGTGGATGCTTTTTATGTGTTTGCATCAGTAGCATCGAGACAAAAGCAGCGTGCAAACTGCAGTGTTCCGAGTTTCTAAAATGACACATTGGAACCTTCACGCGTCTCTTAGGGAACCCATAACACCTGCAGAATCTCTTAAAAGGCCCTACTCCTGGCTCCATTGCAAATTTTGGTTACACATTGAAAGTTGTGAAATTGCGTCTCAGTAGCATATTACCGCAATAATATTTCTAATCGGCTCGATATTGGTGGAGATAGAAGAAATCAACTTTGCTTCTACCATGAGGTGCGTCACTGTCAACGGAGACACTCTCTCCCTGTGCCTCGACTGTCATCCGCAAGCGGTGTTCCTTTCCTGCCTACTACTATACTGGAGCCATGGACCCAGAGGATGTTTCTTCGGCGAGCCCGGTTCCATCTTAAGTCCCTAGAAAAGTTTTTTTTTGGAAAAGCTCATAAAGGCACTTTAGTTCCATCGTTTTTCTTTTTTTTTCTTCGGCGCGGTGTATTATAGCGGTGGCGTTACGGCTACCGCGCGGACTTAGGTCACGCGTCATGGCGAGTGGCGCAGGTTGCAATGCGTTTTGCGTAACGGCATTTGTGCCTATGACCTTGGCTGTGGTTGATAGGGCACATTTCTCTCTCTCTCTCTCTCTCAAGAGAGAGAAAGAGAGGGCGTGGCGTGGCTTTTGGTTGGAAATTTCAGTGGTTTTCAGGCGGGCGCGCAGGACTGATATACCTTGCAGGCAGGACCGTCAGCGCGTGATGTATACGTTGCACTCGTCTGCTTAAAATTTCCAAACCTGTTAAGATGGCCTTTAAGAAACCCCCGAAATTTTAATCTGCACTATTGAAGACATCTAGCTACTACACTTACGAAACCTTTATTTAGAGTTCGCCAGTGACTATGTTTTATACCTTTGATCAGAATTTGCTCAGATTACTGCTCAGACTTCTGCTCAAATATTTGCAAAACAATTAACGCAATGTTTTTTCGTCGCCTGAGTTAAGTTGGGGGGACGCGTATTTTATTTTATTTCTTTCTTTTTTTTCACACTCACCAAGTGTGCATGCGCTATTACTTCCGCTGTGTGCTTGCTTGGTTCACATAGGGAGCCGGTCTCTCAGAAGCGGGCATGCATGCGTTCTGTATGGAACACAGCAGGCGTAGATAGCCGTATGCTAACTGGAGTCTACTTTCTACGTAAACCCAGCGAGGATGAAGAATACAGAATACGCACAAGATATGAAGTGGAAAGGAAATCTGTGAGCGAACACCCCCTCATTTTATGTGCCATACATTCTTTGATGTAAGAGTTTGAGTTTACAGGCTCTCATACTTAGTCATTACCAGACATTTATTCATCGTGTATGCCTATGATTAAGCGCCTGAAGAACAATATACGTGCGCTTTCCAAGGATTCATTAACAGCAGCACTTGTCGACCTATGGAATCTCGTTTGCCGTCTCCAGACTTTATAGTTTTTACTAAATTCATTGTTCCTTGTCTGTCGTACTATAAAAGTGTCGCAATGATTTATTTCTGCGTTTAACGTTGAATTCGCTATTTTCATTCCTCAGGTGACTGCTGTACCACCCTTCCCGAACATCGGGGCATACATTGCCACCGGGTCATCATCGATACATCCCTGCCACGCAAATGCTTCTCATAACGTCGTGGAGAATGCTGGTGAGTTACCCGTTTGTGCTTAATGCGAAAAAAAAAACTGGTGGATGTTGCCTGCTTACTAAAGCACTACCCCAATTTCCTTCGTGCGCATACCACCACCTGCCTGTTGTTCCAACGCAGCCCTGAGGCACCCGTTCCTGCGTTGGGCGTCGTCGTGCCTCGGCATCCCTCGTCCTACCTCAGCGTAACGGAGAGAACGAGCAAAGCGAAGGACGAAGGAGCAAACGCGGAGCGCAGCGGGGGGTGAAAGACTGCGACATGAAAGCATGAACACGGGAACGCGCGCCTCGCTCGCAGCGCATTCTATAGCGGCCGCAGTGTAGGCGAAGTAGCGCATGCGCAGTTCGCCCGTGGCCCGCGCATGCACTTTGCTTCCATATAAGGTATCGGCCGCATAAGGCCGTATGTCTTGGTCGCCACCGTAGAGCGAGCCTCGTGCGACACTCCGCTTTCCTCCTCACCGTTTCGCCATACTCTCCTCCTCCGCTTTCTTTTGGATGCTTCCCCTGCACCCTACTCCTAAGTAAGCCTCCTCTGGCTCTCTTCGCTATCGCAGTCTTTCATCGCCCACTGTGCTCCGCGTTCGCTCTTTCATCCTTCCCAGTGCTCGTTCACTCGGTTACGCCGAGGGACGCCGACGCTCAGAGCAGGAGAGGGCGCCTAAGTATTGTGCCCTGAAAAAAATTCGTTTTGTTTGGCCGATAATGTACCTCTTGTGCGTACACGTCACCTTGACGTGGTGAGTTTTTGCTGTTTTATGACGTCACGTGACAGACAAGCTCAGTGGACACAACCGGAAATTATTTTTACGAATAGCGGAGGAGTATTGGCGACAAACCTGTAGATTTTTTTTTTCATTTTATTCAGCCTAATTATGCAAAATCAGTGAGTACTGGTAATTTTGGGACAGGGATATTTTGCGGTTTCGTGACGTCACTTGATCAGACAAGCGAAATTTGACCAGTTGCACAGGACTAACGGCGGAAATGAAATAGAGACAGATTGGGATAGCTTTACGTTACAGCGCCCATGTTGTCCGACCGGTGTTTTCTTTCCTAACTTCTTTCTTTCTGTCTTTATTTCTCCCTTTCAGTCATTCTTTGTTTTCTTGACACGTATGTGTAGTTAGCAGTTAGTAAATGGGTCCGTCTGGTTTGGTGGTTCTTGAAACTCACGATCAAGCACGACACGACAAAACGTAAAAAAAAAAGTTGTTCCCTGTGATGTACCCAAAAATCTTGCGGCTACCAGTGTGAAGCTATTTGGCGACGATGAACGGTGACAATCGTCCACAGGGATCATCGTATGTACCATATACATATATCTGCATTAATAACAGTTGTGGGGCCCGCAACGTGCGTTGTGGCATGCTCTTATAAGCGTCAACAGGCGTTCGCATAGCGGTGCACGTGCTCTTGGCAGTTCTTGATGGTTCGTGTTGCAAATGAGCAATAAAAATGCGCCAGGAAGTAAATGCAAGATCAGCAAAGGCCTCCTTGCATTGCGCTCGCTAAAGAGGCGTCTCGTGGCCGTAGTGCTTCCAAGTGCGTCGGCCTTACTACTTCGCATAGCGCGAGTGCAAACAAGGTGTGAGATATCCTTTAACCTTCTCCAGTGTTTCTCTATGGTATCAGGGGAGTTCTCGTGGACCAGACCGTGAGTCAGCATTACGACAGTCTATGAACACGCCGTGGACTTGACAGTTCATAACACCCGCTGTTGTGTCTTAGCGGTGTTGCGCTGCTAAGGACGAAGTCGCGGCATCAAATCCGGGCCGAGGAGGCCGCATTTAGATGAGGGCCAAGTGCAAAGTGGCTGCAGAGTTCTATGGAGATTTATACAGTAAAAGTAGCACCCACGACGAAAATGGAAGAGAGAATAGTCAGAGGAATTTGAAATCCCACCAGTAACGCCGGAAGAAGTAAAGAAAGCCTTGGGAGCTATGCAAAAGGGGAAGGCAGCTGGGGAGGATCAGGTAACGGCAGATTTGTTGAAGGATGGTGGGCAGATTGTTCTAGAAAAACTGGCCACCCTGTATACGCAATGCCTCATGACCTCGAGCGTACCGGAATCTTGGAAGAACGCTAACATAATCCTAATCCACAAGAAAGGGGACGCTAAAGACTTGAAAAATTATAGACCGATCAGCTTACTGTCCGTTGCCTACAAAGTATTTAGAAAGGTAATCGCAAATAGAATCAGGAACACCTTAGTTCTGTCAACCAAAGGACCAAGCATGTTTCCGTAAAGGCTGCTCAACAATAGACCATATTCACACTATCAATCAGGTGATAGAGGAATGTGCGGGATATAACCAACCCTTCTATATAGCTTTCATTGATTACGATAAAGCGTTTGATTCAGTCGAAATCAGAGCAGTCACGCAGGCGTTACGGAATCAGGGTGCGACGAGCCGTATGTAAAAATATTGAAAGATATATATAGCGGCTGCACAGCCACAGTAGACCTCCATAAAGAAAGCAACAAAATCCCAATAAAGAAGGGCGTCCGGCAGGGAGACACGAACTCTCCAACCCTATTCACAGCATGTTTACAGGAGGTATTGAGAAACCTGGATTGGGAAGAATTGGGGATAGGAGTTTGCGGGGAATACCTTAGTAACTTGCGATTCGCTGATGATATTGCCTTGCTTAGTAACTCAGGGGACCAATTGCAATGCATGCTCACTGACCTGGAGAGGCAAAGCTGAAGGTTGGGTCTAAAAATTAATCTGCAGAAAGCTAAAGTAATGTTTAACAGTCTCGGAAGAGAACAGCAGTTTACGATAGTTAGCGAGGCACTGGATGTGGTAAGGGAATACATCTACTTAGGGCAGGTAGTGACCGCAGATCCGGATCATGAGACTGAAATAATCAGAAGAATAAGAATGGGCTGGGGTGCGTTTGGCAGGAATTCTCAGATTATGAACAGCAGCTTGTCAGTATCCCTCAAGAGAAAAGTATATAACAGCTGTGTCTTACCAGTACTCACGTACGGGGCAGAAACCTGGAGGCTTACGAAAAGGGTTCTACTGAAATTGATAACGGCGCAACGAGCTATCGAAAGAAGAATGATGGGTGTGACGTTAAGGGATAAGAAAAGAGCAGATTGGGTGAGTGAACAAACGCGAGTTAATGACACCTTATTTGAAATCAAGAAAAAGAAATGGGGTGCATGGCCAGGACATTTAATGAGGAGGGAAGATAACCAATGGTCATTAAAGGTTACGGACTGGATTCCAAGGGAAGGGAAGCGTGGCAGGGGGCGGCAGAAAGTTAGGTGGGCGGATGAGATTAAGAAGTTTGCAGGGACAACACGGCCTCATTTAGTACAGGACCGGATGAGGAGGAGTAGATTTTATTGAAGAGAAAGGAGGAGAGGTCGGCCTGGAGAATGTGTCTCTAGCCTGCTACTCCTCACTGGGGAAAGGGGAAGTGGGAAATACAGGGAAAGGTAGGAGGCGGGTGATTATGCTTGGTACAATGAGACACTGTATGCACGTTGTCCAATATGCGGATGCGCACTGCAGACGCAATACACGCAAGAGTAATCTTGTCCACGCAAACAGTAATCTTAATTGTCACAAAAGGTTATTGCGCAAAGGTAGTTGGAGAAGTATGGGAAAGACGCGGTATGGGAGAAGCCTTTGCCCTGCAGTGGGCGTAACCAGGCTGCTACTGCTGCTGCTGCTGATGATGATGATGAGGATGATGATGAAGTGCACATACGCCTGTAGTCCGCGCATTGGGGGATCGATAAAGGTCCCCTGCTGGTATAAAACAATACGGAGCCCCCCACTACGGCGTGCTTCATAATCAAATCGCGGTTTTGGCACGTGAAACCCCAGGATTAGTACACAATTCATAACTGTTGCTTCCAGAAATCCAGGTTACAGGAACGATACCTTGGGGATTTTAGAGTACCATGCGCATGCGTGTGAAAATGAAAGCAATATATGATAAAGTTCTCAGTAAGGAATACTCCTAGGGGATCCAAAACAACATGCAAAGCACTATCGGTCAAGATTTACGCATAACCGAAATGGTTGTCAGTGAATTTTCACTCCTATTGCCATCCTGAATGGACAATCTTCGACGCCAGTTTTCGTGCTCATATTTCATAAGTGTTGCTAACAAATACCCTGCAGCGTTGGTGTCGAATCCATGCGACGTTCGCCAGAGGTTTCGGGTTTATAGTTTAGAGTGATTCTAAGCTCCATTTGTTGCCTCTTCCGTTCTAAAAGTGGATGCGATAAAAATAACGTACACAGGCAAAGCTGCTGCAATTAAGTAACTTAACTTTAGAAAGCTCAAAGAAATAAAAGCCTCAAAAGCCTAGGAATCGTTCAGAAAAACCTGAGCTAATCTTCATCTTTTTCTAATTATCATTACGTATGCGAGAACAGCGCGAGCGTCACGAAGACAGCCAGCGTGCCCTTGCGCCATTGGCCCCCGCACTGCCGCCCGTGTTCCACGATCGTCGGTGCCTGCAAAGCAACGCCTTTCGGTAAGGAACAACATTTTGCATTCGGAATTCTTTGGCGGTGGACCGACAGACTGTATGCCAGCAGCCTCAGCTGGATTATCGCGCGCCGGACTCACTTTTACGAGTATACCGCAGCGGAGACGGCTTAATACTAATGTGCGCTATCAAAGCCTTTGTAAGTGAACGCAATGGGATTGGGGCTGGGTATCGACTTGCAAAGACTAACGCAACTAACGGAAAACCTTTCGTTCGTTAAATTATCGATTATTTGCATTTCATGGAGTTATGTTCGCGAGCAAAGTAAATAAGCAGCACTGGGAGTTTATGTACGTAAACCTGGCAGTAAAAGTAAGCCATGTTATTTGAATATTTCCCTGTCAGTCGGATTTTGCGCGATTAGACGTGTCAAGCGGACCTAGCTCATTGCGACGAATTTGAAGTTCCAGCTGCGGAAACATCAGGAGTTTGTTAGCCTTATGTAGCAGTAAATGTACGAGCAGTTCCTTTCCCTATTAACAGTATAGTGTAATAAAGCTGTACTAAACATGTGCTCGCATGGAGCCGCTCGTAAGTGCAGTAATGTCGTGGTTTTGGAGAGTTAGTAGACTGCCTTTGGTCAGTATAGCATATTATAGAAGCAAGCTCAGACAGACGAAGAACCTGATTGCTAATGTTGAAATACATCCTAGGGCTTTACGAGCCAAAGCCACGATAAGAGTATGAAGCACGCTATTGTATTGATTTCCCCCACCTGTGCTTCTTTAACCTGCATGCCATGCACGGCACATGGGTTTTCTAGAATTTCGCCCTCATCAAAATGCCGCAGTTGTGGCGGGGATTTGTTGCCGCGTCTTCGGGCTTAGCAACGCAACGCCATAGTCAGTACGCCACCACAGCGGGTGTGAATTGGTAGTTCTCCATTTTTCCTCTTCTGATATGCAAGGTGTCCAAGCTTCCCTTAGCCGAGCGGTTAAATAAAGCAGTGCCCCAATATGCATACGTTTGATACATAACGGTGTTGTCAGAGCTTCACATGTAGGGAAGTATGAAAACAACCGCGTGGTCAAGTGCCCGCAAGCCACCGACATTAGATTTGCATTAGATTGGAAGGAAGTACGCTCTCTGCTTCACTCGGCAACCACGTGGTCAACGCGTATACGCAGCGATCGGCCGCGGAATACGGAGCGCAGCTCGCGATCAGCGGAAGCAAACGCAGACAGCTCGCCCCTCAGAGTCACCGTTGCCGTGTCAGACAATGAGGGGAGCTTTTCTTTTTTTTTTTTCAGATCCTTTCCCCCTACCGGAAATTAGGCCCTTATTGCTAAGATAAGCTTTCAGCAATTACACTTGTATATTGAACCAGGCAATAAGTAAGCTAAAATTATCCCGCTGCTGTAGGAGGAGGATGAAAAGGAAGGAAGGAAAGGTAGGGAGGTCAACCAGACGCATACCCGGTTTCTACCCTACACAGGGGAAGGGGTTCAAGGGAAGAAAGGAGAGGGAGGGAAGAAGGTACTATCAGTGTGAGTGCATGCGGATGTCCATAACTTCACGCCTACAATCGGTAACTGAGGCCAGTCGCTTTCAACAAATGTAGCAGTGCCTGCGTCACTTTGTAAGGCTGCGACGCATGGGGCCATGGCTGTAAGAGCACAGAAAAGGATATACCCCGCTGGTCGTGCAATTGTATATGGCACATTTTGTATTTTACAAGCTTGACTAAGGCTGGGTTGGAGACCCTGTACTTTGAAGTCGGAATCCAACGTACGGGGGCGACTTCTATCCTCAGAGACGCCCAAGCGTTGCGTAATTGGGCCAGTTGACGCTCAATCTGCCGTTCCTTCCCTTGGTGGCTAGTAGTTGAAGCGTGGGCGTCGGTTCACAAGCTTCCCTGCTTTTCTACACGAAATCGCTACCGAATAATTCTGATATTAAAAATGATCACCGTGTAAGCGTCATTCTGTTAATCAGATTGTCAGCATATCGATCGCCTAGCCGCAGTCAACACCAGGAAAGCAATTAGCAGGCAGGTGAGTAAACTCGTACCTCAGCTTGCACACACTATAGGTATCACTGCGTACTTGCCATGATATCTAGCACAATCTTCCCTCTTCGAAAAACTACCTCCCTTCCGTATAGCATCAGGCTTACCGGAGAACTGCATTTGCAAAGAAATCTCACTAAGCAAAGCAATGAAAAGGGCTGCATGGGCACGTTAGTGATCAGCGGCCCATTCATGATTATGCAGCGATGAGTTTCATTCTGGCAAAAATTAGAAAACAAAAAGAAAAAGAAACAACAGGGAGCCCGATGGATGAAGCGCAATAAACGATTGTCCTCCGTTCGTCTGCGTCCTTGTTCTTTTTTTTTTGTGTGTCAAATGAAAGATCTCATCACAGCGTCGTTAATGATGAAGCTGCTTGATTTCGTTTATCTTTGTGTTGACCATCCGTACGTATTTTTCATTCCTTTTGCGGAATATATTATAGCCCTAGTAAAATCAGAAGTCATTGCAATATGCTTGTGTTTATTGTCTTGAAAAGGACCATACTTAGATTCTGGCCCAAAGTGGACTTCTTCAGTCTCATCAACAGCAGCCTGCCCATATATATATATATATATATATATACTTGCACGCGACCTTCTCTGCAGTGCTGCGCCAGGCTATAAGGGGCCTGGGTATGTGGTAAAGGTACCAGGCGGCAATAGATACCCATGCATTGAAGATGATTTTTAGCGTACATGTAACCCATTATTCACATTGTAAACCATACTTCAATTACTTCCTAATTAACGTTACCATGACTGCTTCGTTTTCTAGGAAGTTCATCAGGAGTTTGCAGTGATCTCCTGGAACGGAGAGTCCTCACGCCGGTCTCCTCCACCTGCAAGTCCGAAGTCGGAAACTCACCGAGAGGTGGAACGCCCAAGGCGCCTCCTGGCCTCGCACTGGAGCCGCGGCCGAAACTCCGAGAGCGCCAGTACCTACGGGGACGTCTGCAAGGAACCACAGCCACTGATGTCCAGGCAGGCGTCGAGTATGCTGCTCACGGCTGTCGCGTCTGGAGTCGCCGCAGACTCCAGCTGTACAAGCGCTTGCGGGAGCACAATCTACTCAAGTGTCCTTCACATCGACCAAGCACTGCCACACCGCAACCCAGGTACGCCATACATAGTTCGCATTCCTTGCCCTTCCTCGTTGCGTCAAAATGATGCCTCATGACCGTCGCTTTAATCAGGATTTTACAGCAATGGATGTTAGGGGGCTCTAACGACATTTCATTGGATACATTGCCGGATACAGTGCAGAAACGTCATTCGGCTTGCTCCGTTGCCTTGTGCGCGCCACTGCAAAGAATTGAGATGAGGCAAAAGCAATAACAGCGAAACAAAAAGTAATTTCAGCAGCAAACCTAAGTAAGAATCTGGGAAAGCCTCAAGAGAAAGAAGGCGAATGAGACAAACGAGCTTGAACTTCAAACAGAGGATACTTATGTCGACTTAATGTTAGGACGCTTTCGTCCAATTGATCAAATATATAAAAGTAGCAGCTCATTGTCCAGTCCTTTCAAAGCCTACTGCGAATACAGAACCCTAGCTGGGAAGAAATGGGAAGCTAACTGTACAGGTATGGAATGCACAACACTGGTGTTACCAGGGTGCATGCGTCAAGCCAAGCGTGTCGCAGGCATGAGATAATTCCGGGTTTGCCAGGCGAAGGGGCACTGGACTCTGTAAAGCATCGGATCGACTGCGCCGAAAAGACAAGTATGTAGAAATCCCGTAGCCCCTCTAGAATTCCTTAACTCAGGAACTTATACTCCATAAAGAAAATGTACTCCCAAGGAAACCTTACAAATTGGTTAATGCAATGAACGCGGGAAAACATTGTGTTTAGTTTGAAAGGAGTAGCAGCTTTTACATAAATATATGATAATGCCGCTGTTTCGATAAATGCTGATGATAAAGTACGTGGCAGGTAAGGAGAAGCAATTTATGCATATTTAGCGCAGAAAAAGTAATTCCGATGGCTGATTGATCCAAGTGTGCAATTTGCACAATCTTTGAAATATTTGTGATTCTCAGCTCTTTATGAGGCAACAATCTTTATAATTAAAATCGTCCCATGGAAGCTTCGAAGGGGGGAGGGGGGGTCTTTCACGCTCTTCCGCCAGCACGTCTCTTGAAAGTGTATATGACGCATATCTTGCCGCCACGTCTGACTAGAGTGCATTTTTACTCTCGAAAGCAGTTATGCGATGCCATCAATGACTCAGATGTCGGTATCGCTTCCATGACTTACTGTCTTACTTGAATGTAGGCTGATACTTTTGTTTAAAAAGCAATGCAGGAAATCAAGGGGCTGGTTTTGATTCGAACGTGCGGTTTGGCCAAAACCGCCAGACACTGTGAACCTCAGAAAGACCAATACCACTAGGTGAAAGAACATGTTCTTGATTTCATAAGCACACACAGAATATCGCAACTTCCGTAGGGCTGTTATTATACAGGCGAAGGCGAAGGAGATCGCAAGCTCACGCAGCGTCGCTCAGAACAAGTTGAGACGTTCTGTCAACGTGAGACGTGCCTGTCAACTTTGACATGCTCACTTCGCTTAGTGAGGTAGTGAACTGGGTCATGGTGGCATAGCATGACGTTCTAGCTAATGTGATCATGTGAGAAACGCAATGTTGAATTTTTTTCTTCGGTGTAGAATTAAGAATGTTTGTTTAGTTTCTGGGATTTCGAATTCAGCAGTTCGACCTAGAATTTACGTTAGTCTAAAGCCGAATAAATACGGTAATTTTTCATTGGGAAAACTGCACCTCACTTTCTCTGACGGCGTCTTGAAATGGTGGCCTTCACTGCAATGCGAAAATGCTTTGCATTTCAATGTCAAGGTGGCGTTTCAGTCAACGTTCGAGGTGTCATCACGCTTATTTGTTCTTAAATACATGTGTGAACGACATGTTTTTTTTTTGTTGTTGTTGTTTTCATGCAAAGGCTGACATTGACTTTTCCTACTGTAACATGTTTAATGTCTTTCAGACGGAAGCGCCTTGTCTTTTGATGATTCTAACATCATGCGGGACTACATGAGGTAGGAACCCTCAGGACTATTATGGCGTCTTCTATATGCAAGAAATAGAGGTCACTTCGCCAGCAGTTGTCTAGTAATGCGCTTTCGATAGATTGACTGTCTCAGTTTATGATGCTGACAAATTATTCTGAGGTCTGCGACCATCGATCACTACCACTGAGTTCTGATTATGTACCTCTGATGACGTACCATGATGAAGTACCACTGAGTCTGATGTGCAGGCTACGCACGTTTCTGTTAAGCTGAACAACTTTCAAGCAATACTTTTTAATTATTTTCTGGCAACGGCTACTTCTTTTCTTCTGAGTCGGTTTGTGTTATTATTAGAACGCGCAGCACTCCTTAAAATTTCAAAAATATATTGTCTCCAAAAGGCTAACCTGTGATCATACCCGGACCCGAAGAGACAGCGTAGCCTGATCGCATAAGCACGGGAGATGGCTACGGCCCGCGGCTACCTGCAATAAGAAAACCACCTAGGCCGCAAACTGCGCTTGCTCATTATAAAAGTTTATGATAATCAGCCTCTTTGTCTCTCTTTCTCTCTCTGTCATGAATGTACTTCAATGTACACTCTCCCTCGAAAACTGTGGCTTGTTCCTCGGGTGTTTTCTATGTTTTGGAATCCTGCTCTTTACTGCCTTCTAGAATGATGGTTTATATTGAAGGTTCTGTATTTCAAGATATCGAGTAACATTATTAATTCATCTAGGACCGCAATGAAACTGCTTACTTCCCCCAAAACGAACAGCAGGCGCGCAATTACTGCAGTTGTGTCCTGAATATTTTTTTTATCGAGCCACTTTGTTCAGCCATGATAAGTATACAAGAACATACGCTACACTTCGCAGCAGCTCGCAGGGGTTGGAGCAATACGGTACTCCTCTTCCCAACCGGTGCCGAGGACCGCCCATGGGTTCAGCTCAGGTATTGCGTGGAAGAGGGTCTGGCCAAGGTTCGGAGCGCGTGCTTCGAGGTTCTACGCCGCGCCCAGCGCCCAATGGCTGTCACAAGGACGGCGAGGGTTTCTGGATCCATGGACCTTGCACTCGACACCCGCATCAGCATACCTCGACAATGCTTCAGGTACCGACAGCTTATTGGTAAAGCAACTTGGCATGCGTGCTATTGATGTAAGCAAGCACTGTGGCTGGTTTAGATATGAGCAGTAATACGACACGTGGAATTGATGCATTGCGTACCACATTGTAATACAAAGTGAGATATTCATTCTTTTTATTTCACGCTCATGGGTTTGGTGCAAATACGTACGGACGCTTTCATTGTACTATAATGACAACCCAATTTAGTGACGGGCCACGAAAACATCAAGCAACGAGAAGTTATAATGGCGACAGCTAATCTCCGAGGGCCGTTGAAGTGTGCGCTTAAATTCCTCTCATGGTCGGGAACCAACAGAAATTTAGAAGTTAATCTTTCCTCAAAATAAAATGAAATTCGAAGTGCAATTGGCATGGTTGCAAACAGTGACAGCAACAGTTCATAAAATGTACTTCCAGGTGAGCTAGTCAGCTTATTTTTTTAGATTTCATTATTATCATCATCATCATCATCACCAGCCTGGTTACGCCCACTGCAGGGCAAAGGCCTCTCCCATATTTCTCCAACAACCTCGGTCATTTACTAATTGTGGCCATGTCTTCCCTGCAAACTTCTTAATCTCATCCGCCCGCCTAACTTTCTGCCGCCCCTTGCTACGCTTCCCTTCCCTTGGAATCCAGTCCGTAACCCTTAATGACCATCGGTTATCTTCCCTCCTCATTATATGTCCTGCCCATGCCCATTTCTTTTTCTTGATTTCCACTAAGATGTCATTAACTCGCGTTTGTTCCCTCACCCAATCTGCTCTTTTCTGATCCCTTAACGTTACACCCATCATTCTTCTTTCCATGGCTCGTTGCGTCGTCCTCAATTTAAGTAGAATCCTTTTCGTAAGCCTCCAGGTTTCTGCCCCGTAGGTGAGTACTAGTAAGGCACGGCTATTATACACTTTTCTCTTAAGGGATAATGGCAACCTGCTGTTCATGGTCTGAGAATGCCTGCTAAACGCACCCCAGCCCATTCTTATTCTTCTGATTATTTCCGTCTCATGATCCGGATCCGCCGTCACTGCGTGCCCTAAGTAGATGTATTCCCTTACCACTTCCAGTTCCTCGCTACCTATTGTAAATTGCTGTTCTCTTCCGATACTGCTAAACATTACTTTAGTTTTCTGCAGATTAATTTTTAGACCCACTCTTCTGCTTTGCCTCTCCAGGTCAGTGAGCATGCATTGCAATTGGTCCCCTGAGTTACTAAGCAAAGCAATATCATCTGCGAATCGCAAGTCACTAAGGTATTCACCGTAAACTTTTATCCCCAGTTCATCCCAATCCAGGTCTCTGAATACCTCCTGTAAACACGCTGTGAATAGCATTGGAGAGATCGTATCTCCCTGCCTGACGCTTTCTTTATTGGGATTTTGCTGCTTTCTTTATGGAGGACTACGGTGGCTGTGCAGCCGCTATAGATATCTTTCAGTATTTTTACATATGGCTCGTCTACACCCCGATTCCGTAATGCCTTCATGACTGCTGAGGTTGCGACAGAATCAAATGCTTTCTCGTAATCAATGAAAGCTATATATCAGTGGTTATATTCCTTACATTTCTGTATCACCTGATTGCTAGTGTGAATATGGTCTATTGTTGAGTAGCCTTTACGGAATCCTGCCTGGTCCTTTGCTTGACAGAAGTCTAAGGTGTTCCTGATTCTATTTGAGATTACCTTTGTAAATACTTTGTAGGCAACGGACAGTAAGCTGATCGGTCTATAATTTTTCAAGTCTTTGGCGTCCCCTTTCTAATGGATTAGGATTATAGTATCGTTCTTCCAAGTTTCCGGTAAGCTCGAGGTCATGAGGCATTGTGTATACAGGGTGGCCAGTTTCTCTAGAACAATCTGCCCACCATCCTTCTACAAATGTGCTGTTACCTGATCACCCCCCAGCTGCCTTCCCCTTTTGCATAGCTCCCAAGGCGTTCTTTACTTCTTCCGGCGTTACCTGTCGGATTTCGAATTCCTCTAGACTATACTCTCTTTCATTGTCGTCGTGGTTGCCACTGGTACTGTATAAATCTCTATAGAACTCCTCAGCCACTTGAACTATCTCATCCATATTAGTAATGATATGGCCGGCTTTGTCTCTTAACGCTTAAATCTGATTCTTGCCAATTCCTAGTTTCTTCTTCACGGCTTTTAGGCTTCCTCCGTTCCTGAGAGCATGTTCAATTCTATCCATATTATGCTTCCTTATGTCAGCTGTCTTACGCTTGTTGATTGTGATTAACTTGGAAAGTTCTGCCAGTTCTATTCTAGCTGTAGGGTTAGAGGCTTTCATATGTCGTTTTTTTATCAGATCTTTCGTCTCCTGCGATAGCTTACTGGTATCCTGTCTAACGCAGTTACCACCGACTTCTATTGCACACCCCTTAATGATGCCACAAGATTGTCGTTCATTGCTTCAACACTACGGTCCTCTTCCTGAGTTAATGCCGAACACCGGTTCTGTAGCTTGATCTGGAATTCCTCTATTTTCCCTCTTACCGCTAACTCATTGATCGACTTTTTATGTACCAGTTTCTTCCGTTCCTTCCTCAGGTCTAAGCTAATTCGACTTCTTACCATCCTATGGTCACTGCAGCGCACCTTGTTGAGCACGTCCACATCTTGTATGATGCCAGGGTTAGCGCAGAGTATGAGGTCTACTTCATTTCCAGTCTTGCCGTTCGGTTTCCTCCACGTCCACTTTCGGCTATCCCGCTTGCGGAAGAAGGTATTCATTATCCGCATACTATTCTGTTCCGCAAACTCTACTAATAACTCTCCTCTGCTATTCCTAGTGCCTATGCCATATTCCCCCACTGTCTTGTCTCCAGTCTGCTTATTGCCTACCTTGGCATTGAAGTCGCCCATCAGTATAGTGTATTTTGTTTTCACTCTACCCGTCGCCGATTCCACGTCTTCATAGAAGCTTTCGACTTCCTGGTCATCATGACTGGATGTAGGGGCGTAGACCTGTACAACCTTCATTGTATACCTCTTATTAAGTTTCACAACAAGACCTGCCACCCTCTCGTTAACGCTATAGAATTCCTGTATGTTACCAGCTATTTCCTTATTAATCAGGAATCCGACTCCTAGTTCTCGTCTCTCCGCTAAGCCCCGGAAGCACAGTACGTGCCCGCTTTTTAGCACTGTATATGCTTGTTTTGTCCTCTTAACTTCACTGAGCCCTATTGTATCCCATTTTCTGCCCTCTAATTCCTCCAATAGCACTGCTAGACTCGCCTCACTAGATAAAGTTCTAGCATTAAACGTTTCCAGGTTCAGATTCCAATGGCGGCCTATCCGGAGCCAGTGATTCTTAGCACCCGCTGCTGCGTCGCAGGTCTGACCGCCGCCGTGGTCACTTGCTTCGCAGCTGCTGGGGACTGAGGACCGGGGTTGATTGTTGTCTTCATATAGGAGGTTTGTGGCCAAGTAGTGCACCAGCGGTGGCGTAGATGTACAGCACCCGCCTCGCGTGCAAGAGGTCCGTGGTTCGAATCCCGGTGCCGGCAATTTTCCACCCGATAAAAAAAAAACAATCCGCGTGTTGATAAAATTGCACAAACAGGCCTGGAGTGGGGCCTGATCCCGGTGACCAGAACCGGTAACGCACTCCCTCACCAGAGCAGGATTCGCCACCCTGGTGCAGTACTTGGCCACAACCTCCTATGAACACAACAATCAAACCCCGGCCCTCAGTCCCCAGCAGCTGCGAAGCAACTGACCACGGCGGCGGTCAGACCTGCGACGCAGCAGAGGGTGCTAAGAATCACTGGCTCCGGACAGGCCGCCATTGCAATATGAACCTGGCAACGTTTAACGCTAGAACGTTATCTAGTGAGGCGAGTCTAGCAGTGCTATTGCAGGAATTAGACGGCAGTAAATGGGATATAATAGGGCTCAGTGAAGTTAGGAGGCCAAAAGAAGCATATACAGTGCTAAATAGCGGGCACGTCCTGTGCTACCGGGGCTTAGCGGATAGCAGAGAACTAGGAGTCGGATTCCTGGTTAATAAGAATGTAGCTGGTAACATACAGGAATTCTATAGCATTAATGAGAGGGTGGCAGGTCTTGTTGTGAAACTTAATAAGAGGTACAAAATGAAGATTGTACAGGTCTACGCCCCTACATCCAGTCATGATGACCAGGAAGTCGAAAGCTTCTATGAAGACGTGGAATCGGCGGTGGGTAGAGTGAAAACTAAATACACTATACTAATGGCCGACTTTAATGCCAAGGTAGGCAAGAAGCAGGCTGGAGACAAGGCAGTGGGGGAATATGGCATAGGCACTAGGAATAGCAGGGGAGAGTTATTAGTAGAGTTTGCGGAACAGAATAATATGAGGATAATGAATACTTTCTTCCGCAAGCGGGATAGCCCAAAGTGGACGTGGAGGAGCCCGAACGGCGAGACTAGAAATGAAATACACTTCATACTCTGCGCTAACCCTGGCATCATACAAGATGTGGACGTGCTCGGCAAGGTGCGCTGCAGTGACCACAGGATGGTAAGAACTCGAATTAGCCTAGACCTGAGGAGGGAACGGAAGAAACTGGTGCATAAGAAGCCGATCAATGAGTTAGCGGTAAGAGGGAAAATAGAGGAATTCCAGATCAAGCTACAGAACAGGTATTCGGCTTTAACTCAGGAAGAGGACCTTAGTGTTGAAGCAATGAACGACAATCTTGTGGGCATCATTAAGGAGTGTGCAATGGAAGTCGGTGGTAACTCCGTTAAGCAGGATACCAGCAAACTATCCCAGGAGACGAAAGATCTGATCAAGAAACGCCAATGTATGAAAGCATCTAACCCTACACCTAGAATAGAACTGGCAGAACTTTCGAAGTTAATCAACAAGCGTAAGACAGCTGACATAAGGAAGTATAATATGGATAGAATTGAACATGCTCTCAGGAACGGAGGAAGCCTAAAAACAGTGAAGAAGAAACTAGGAATTGGCAAGAATCAGATGTATGCGTTAAGAGACAAAGCCGGCAATATCATTACTAATATGGATGAGATAGTTCAAGTGGCTGAGGAGTTCTATAGAGATTTATACAGTACCAGTGGCACCCACGACGATAATGGAAGAGAAAATAGTCTAGAGGAATTCGAAATCCCGAAGGTAACGCCGGAAGAAGTAAAGAAAGCCTTAGGAGATATGCAAAGGGGGAAGGCAGCTGGGGAGGATCAGGTAACAGCAGATTTGTTGAAGGATGGCGGGCAGATTGTTCTAGAGAAACTCGCCACCCTTTATACGCAATGCCTCATAACCTCGAGCGTACCGGAATCTTGGAAGAACGCTAACATAATCCTAATCCATAAGACAGGGGACGCCAAAGACTTGAAAAATTATAGACCGATCAGCTTACTGTCTGTTGCCTACAAAGTATTTACTAAGGTAATTGCAAATAGAATCAGGAGCCCCTTAGACTTCTGTCAACCAAAGCACCAGGCAGGATTGCGTAAAGGCTACTCAACAATAGACCATATTCACACTATCAATCAAGTGATAGAGAAATGTGCAGAATATAAGCAACCGTTATATATAGCTTTCATTGATTACGAGAAAGCGTTTGATTCAGTCGAAACCTCAGCAGTCATGGAGGCATTACGGAATCAGGGTGTAGATGAGCCACATGTAAAAGTACTGGAAGATATCTATAGCGGCTCCACAGCCACCGTAGTCCTCCATAAAGCAAGCAACAAAATCCCAATAAAGAAAGGCGTCAGGCAGGGAGATACGATATCTCCAATGCTATTCACAGCGTGTTTACAGGAGGTATTCAGAGAACTGGATTGGGAAGAATTGGGGATAAAAGTTAATGGAGATTACCTTAGTAACTTGCGATTCGCTGATGATATTGCCTTGCTTAGTAACTCAGGGGACCAATTGCAATGCATGCTCACTGACCTGGAGAGGCAAAGCAGAAGAGTGGGTCTAAAAATTAATATGCAGAAAACTAAAGTAATGCTTAACAGTCTCGGGAGAGAACAGCAATTTACAATAGGCAGCGACGCACTGGAAGTCGTAAGGGAATACATCTACTTAGGGCAGGTAGTGACGGCGGATCCGGATCATGAGACGGAAATAATCAAAGAATAAGAATGGGCTGGAGTGCGTTAGGCAGGCATTCCCAAATCATGAACAGCAGGTTGCCGTTATCCCTGAAGAGAAAAGTATATAATAGCTGTATCTTACCAGTCCTCACCTACGGGGCAGAAACTTGGAGGCTTACGAAAAGGGTTCTACTCAAATTGAGGACGACACAACGAGCTATGGAAAGAAGAATGATAGGTGTAACGTTAAGGGATAAGAAAAGAGTAGATTGGGTGAGGGAACAAACGCGAGTTAATGACATCTTAGTTGAAATCAAGAAAAAGAAATGGGCAGGACATGTAATGAGGAGGGAAGGGAATCCCAAGGGAAGGGAAGCGTAGCAGGGGGCGGCAGAAAGTTAGGTGGGCGGATGAGATTAAGAAGTTTGCAGGGACGGCATGGCCACAATTAGTACATGACCGGGGTTGTTGGAGAAATATGGGAGAGGCCTTTGCCCTGCAGTGGGCGTAACCAGGCTGATGATGATGAGTGCACCAGGGTGGCCAATCCTGCTCTGGTAAGGGAATGCGTTACCGGTTCCTGTCACCGGGATCAGGCCCCACTCCAGGCCGGTTTATGCAATTTCATCAACACGCAGATTTTCTTAATCTGGTGGAAAATTGCGCGGCACCGGGATTCGAACCACGGACCTCTTGCACGCGAGGCGGGTGTTCTACCTCTACGCCACCGCTGCACGCGATGGCGTAGGTATTTAGATTTCAGCTAAGCGCAAACAAGTAGCGGGCAAATAATAAAGATGAAGATAAATGAACCTGTCTTACCCACCTACGTTGTGCATGACAGCGATATCAACATATAAATATGTAGATACCATAAGAGCAAGTTGAATATATCAAGCGGCAAGGTCACCGCACTTTGCTCTAGTATATTCTCGCATCATGGCTGCAAGCAGAAAATCAAACAAAAGCAAGCGATGGCACAGCTAAGAACCTGGTCGCAGCAAGAGCTTATGTATCGCTTTTGATCAAGTTCTGGCAGTTACGAAAGTTCGCCTTGCAGAAACCACACCTACTCGTGTATACCGGCATTCATAGGAAGGGCAAAAGGGTTTAGGCACGAGAAAGGCTACAACAAAGACATACAGGCAGAGACTGAGGAGCGCATACGCCAACCGCCCCGTTACCTCTGCAAGGACGCTGAATTGTGGAATGCCATGACAATACAAACAAAAGTTTTGCTGCTCTGCGAAGCTATTATAATCCTACTACGCATAACAAATCGTCAGTTGCCGCCATTACTTGCTCGCAGATTGGGCAAAACTGCACTTGCACAAAAAATGCAGCAATATAACATAGTCACTTTCTTCTTAATTGTACTCAAACACGACTTTATTTTAGCATCTTACAGTACATACGTGAAACTTTTTTCCTTTTAACTAACATCTAGCCATTAAAAAAATGTCTGATATTGGTGAGAACATAAAACTGCATATTTTTTGCGTGCTGTCAAGGAGCAAAGAACCTGCAGTGGATGAGTCCTGATAAATGTAACATGCGTCCTGTAATAGAGATGTCACACCTCGCACAATATCAGCAATAAACTCGTTTATTAATTTTTTTCGCTGAGTTAGCAAAGTCCATACACCTCAGAAACGCATCATGCCAAGACGGCCCGCTTGTGACCAATATAGAAGCCAGCTCCCTTTCGGACACACAATTAAAAAGTAGCTCATTAGGTAACACAATGACAGTCAAACAAGATAAAATGCTTTAGAAAGCTATAAAGAAGCTCGCCACGATCGGCAGAACCAGCAACAGAACCTTCTTTTCGAAAATAACTTTGTGATGCAAGCAATGTCGTCCTTATCCGATAAAGGATCGACTGACTGGGAACGACATGATGTGTTGCGGGGTAAGAACAAGGACACAAGAAGAAACAAGATGCCTACACAAGTGTGTGTGTCTGTGTATGGTGTCCTCATGTGGTCCTTTTTCTTGCTGCTCTACACTTCATGCCACTCAAGCCCACGTGACCATCCTCATTCAACGTTGTGTAGTTTTTATATAGATGCACTGACACAACCACTTGCAAACTATGTGTCTGCGGTGTCAAATCCCATATAAACTGCCAAGCACAAAAGTTGCAAGATGGCGCAGTGGTTAGAGCGAGCAGCGTCCTGTGGCACATTGCCGTTAGGGGCACGAGTTGACATGCCGGTGGCTGTGCGCTGGTGGACAACATTCATCTTCGCACTTGCGAGGTTGAAGCAGACTGCAAGGGTGCGGCCGTCATCGTGGGTGTAAAGGTACGCGATGGCGTGACGTCATACGCCCGATGTAATAATTCCTTTACGCTGCATTGACTGAGCATGCGCTAAAATTTTGCAGCCACCGTTACACTGCGCTCATAGTACCGAATGCCACGGGATTCCGTGTCCATGCTAAGGAAATCCGACGACACCTAAGCTCTTGAGATTGTGAATGCGCAAGTATTAATGTCCAATTGAACGCCGCTGAGCAGTCATTCCAGTTACTAACTCCTCGCGGGCAAGCGAACGCGTCGAGACCCTTGGCCAACGCCTCCTAGATAGCACAAGATCGCTGTGGTATTATTCACATTACGCGTCATTCACATTCACATTACCAATTGAGCTACCGCGGCGCCGTTTTCGCATCTACTTACTTGGGTATAAATGTTTTAATACGAGAACCCTGGGAGTGTTAGCCAGCGCCACCACTCACAAACCTGGCGGAGGATGTGGAACATCCTTTCTGCCGCAGGCGCCACGGGTACGTGATTTTTTTTTGGGGGGGGGGGATGGAGGGGAGGGGTCAAGCCGACTGGTCAATAAACCCACACATGCTACCTGAAAGCGTCAGCGTTGCCGGATTCGACACCCTCGCTATGTAATAAACGAGAAGAAAGGAGGTTAAGCGAGAGGCCTGAATTTTATTAATCATATGACAAGAAACCAATGACAACACCAATAATATAATATACCTAATAATAACATTAATAACCACTAACAATAAGATTACTCATCATAACCAGCATGGTTTCAGAAATGGTCTGTCTCCTGTTTCTCAATTTGTCGAACTTCTTCAGCACCTCGCAAAGAGAATTAATGACCACAGCCAAAGAGATATATTTTTCCCCACTACTCGAAGGCTTTTGATCGCGTTTCAAAGGCCATTAAATTGCTCTTTAAGCTTAACTGCATACTTGGGGATAGTTAGATGGATAGGCGACTACTTGTCTGAGCGCCGGCATTTCGTACAGTATTAGGACCACGCTTCTGACACCGTCTCGCTTGTTTCTGGCGTTTCGCAAGGTTCAGGGCTGGCACCATTTTTATTCCTCTTATCTATATAAATGGCATAGGACACCACGTCGATGTCAACATACGTTTGTTCGCAGACCGGACTGCGTACTCTTAAAGCAAATAAACTCTCCTGCAGACCAGGCAAGGTTGAACAAGGCGCCCAACAACGTCGTGCAGTGGTGCAACATCTGGCAAGTGGCTATAAGTTCAGAAAAAAAAAAACTGTGTCAATGTCAACTACAAAATGAAATCAAAGCGTAACTGCTGTTATTGCTGCGGCAACGAATTTGTTCTTGAAACCGTAAGGGAGCAGAAATACCTCGGCATAACTATCTCACAAGACCTCGGTTCATGTACTCATGTGAAGTATATCACCAAAAAAGCCCTACGATATTGCACCCACGAGACCAAACTGCTCGCTTCAAAGGTTCTTATCCACCCAATCCTAGAATATGCGAACATCGTCTGGTATCCGTTTCTCTAAAGAGATATGATCATGCTTGAGTCGGTGCAGCGGAAAGCGGTTCGCCTTATCGACAACAGGTATCGGCGCACCGACTCCCCCCACTCCCCGCCCCCCCGGAACTGCTTTCACGCGCTGGCCTTGCCACCTTATCCAGCCGCGCGACCCTCTATAGACTGAAGTTTCTATATTCATTAGTTCATAATGTGCTGAAGTAAATCCTACCACTTGTGTCAATTTCAGTCGTTCCAGGGAAACACGACACCAACGTGAATTCACGCTTCAACAATACTCTTGCGTTAACAACGTATTTCAGTACTCTCTTTCCCCCGAGCGGTGCACAGTTGGAACGCACTGAATAGCGTTGTAACGTCGCAGGATACGCTGGAAAGCTTCGTTCAGCTCGCAGGGGAAGCCAAACTTCATGCCGTCTCTGAATTCTTCTTCACGGCCATTTTGTGCTTTCCATTCTTTATTTTAAGCCAGTAACAAAGTTTCTTTGATTTGTCTTCGTTTTGCACCTATTTTGTAAAAACAAAATCACAATGATTTTTTTTCTCATGTGCATGTAGAGCATCGCACGCGTAATGCGGAGACGTGGGATCGTTCCCCACCTGCGGCAAGTTGTTTTTCCATCCACTTTCATTTCCATTAATTCATCATTTCTCTATTTCAATTAGTAAGTACAAGTAAATTCTCATATGTTTTCCTTGGTTTTCTTTGTTTGTTGGCTTCTTATTATTAATAAAAATCGGGCCCCTTTGTTAACCCCTTTCTTCTCGCTTATAACTGCGAAGAGGAATCTAAGAACGCAGGTATTTCGGAGCACATTATTATAAGGTAATGTGAAGTAAATGTTTTACCTAAACGTTTCATGTTGTTCTAATCTTTGTGGAGCTGAAGGGGAACAGTGCATTTTACCAGGAAGGCTTAGAAGGCTATAGCTTTACTAATGCATTTACATAGGGTGGGCGAATATTGGAATACGAATAGTTTGCGCGTAATAGTTTATTCGTATTCAAAAATGAACTATTCGGTATATTCGTATATCAGAATCAACCAGATATTTCACAACAACCGCCTGTTTAAGATCGGGTTACTGTTCTCCACCTGCTGAAGAAGGTGCCGTAAATTATAAGCATCAGAAGTAAAACAGCGACAAAGTTCTGAAGCAATGCAGAAACAAGATGGGTAGTGCAAGCCTTGTTTTCTCTTTTGCGTTGGAAGTATGGCGATCGTTAACACACCTGGGGTTCGATGTGGTGCACACACATAGGAACCCAAGAATGGATGGACGTGGATACTTCCGTCGCTGTAGCACCATTGGGTGTGGTGCAAGATATGATGCGAAAGGCGTGAACACGACGACGGACAAAGAGGGAAGCACACACACACAGGGGCCGCTTCACATCAGAACTGCTCAAGCAACACACCCAGCTATACATGCTAACGTGGTAGTGCGACGCACGCGTACAGCGGGGGTGGCGGGTTCAGCTCTCACCCTGATTTGTTTTTGCCTGCATTTGTCTTTAGCTTCTAATGACACCTCAGCCTCAATTAAGAACAGCAAATGATTTCCTCCATGCCTTTTTTTTATTTTCTTCATTATCTGTTGGTTTAAGATGGTTCTGACTAACAAATATGTGCGAACGTTCTTACAGAAACAGCGCCCTTACAAAACTGGGCCCCTCGGTTCTCCTTCGTTTCGTCACATTGCAGACAACCCGGTGTTGTTGCTTCTGTGCTACCAATTAGACTTTCTTCCAGTCTAGTCACTTAGTTGTTTTATCTTTTACTTTACAACCAGTGATTTTTTTTCCTTGTAACATGCCCTTTATTGTGTCTAGGGCAAAAAAAAATAAACTTTTTCTTTTCCTTTTCCATAACTTCTCATATTTTTTCAACAAATATTTATTTTCCGCTTTTTGGAAAGTTGATCATACAGCATCCTGTCATTCTCGGAAAGCTTGTTTGCCACCAGTCTAACGGTGCCGAGTGGCTATATCTGTGCAGTTTTTATGACTGTTGTAGGGACCTTTTGTTTAAAATGGTCCTGATTGTCCGTAATAGTTGACTCTCTATCGAGTACAAGTGGGTTCCTAAATATACCGAAATAACTATTCCTGCTGTAAATAAGTGCGTCTGCATTTGTCTATTCGATTCGATATTTGGTACTCACTATTCGTATTCGAAAAAGTCGGTGTTCGATCGCCTACCTCTAATATTTACATAACGTGTTATGACAGCTTAAAATCTTCATTACCTTCAGATTGGAAGTTTACAAATACAGGAATATTAAAAAGAACACAACCAACCTAGATTTCCTAGTCGCGCGAGGACGAGCTCAGCCGTTCCGATATTTACGCCTTTTTTACGTAGTCGATATGCCTTATATTCATCTGCCGTATTCTAAATCTGAACATAAAATTAATTCAATTTGGTTTAGGTAAATTAGCTCTCTGACACGCTTGCGCACGTGTGGCAATCGAATGAATGTAGTGACATTGCCGAGCCCGCAGCGTTTAAACGCGTTCAAATAGGCTTTGTAAATAATAAACAAACTTCAATTTTGTGAGCACACTGTGAAGGCTACCAATGTGATGTAAATCATCGGTTCACCGTAGTCACGGTGCTTATGCGTCGTACAGCGAGTTGCTTCCACTTACTATATGTAGCTTTTGAACGTTAAACTGCGTTCTAGATGATCATTTTCGAGGAACCTGTCTAACTTACAAGCCATTAAAATATCGCCAATTGTTCCTTTAAATCACTATAAAATAACGCTGATTGCTAAATAAAAAAGTTTGCCGTAAAGATACAAGAAGGTCACTAAATCTAGCGACAATATCACTAATATGGCCACACTGAATAAGTACCGGTAAATTATAGAAGCAAATCTGATTTTGTGTTTTCAAAAATGGTTAGGCTAGACAGCCCCAACAAACACGGGATGATGTAAGAGGTGGTAGATTAAACGTGTTTTGGACTGCCCAGCAACAGCTTTTTGAGCAATGCGTCTTGGCAAAGCACGCCCTGCAGGCGTATCCTACAGCAAAGCACGGTAACCCTTATCTACTTAGTGCGGCCGGCCGAAGATCATCTCCTACAGCACGTGGCGACGGTGCCTGAAAGACAATCCTAGAAAGACAATCCTAGCTGCCCAAGCAGCGGATACGTGACAAAGAAATCGTGCCTATGTGGGCGCAATTCTGATAGCAAACTTGGCATCAGCTGTTATTCTGTTACATTTGTCAGTGTACAGCCGACAGTGTCAACTTTCACAAGTGTGTGTATAGGAGGGGCATGCCCCCCCCCCTCCCCCTCACACACACCGGCAGATACGCCTGACATGCACGGTGTGACGCACGCACATGCCAATATAAACACATCTCACTCGATGACCACGAACACTCGCTTTCAAAACGCGGGCGCAATAAAGAGCGCTGGCAGCCAGCAACTAGCTTCATCGCGAGAACACATTTCACGGCCCAATAAATGAAAGCAGTCTTCGAAAGTACTGGGAACATCAATTGCAGTATTGAGATTCTTAGTATGAGAGACCAAGTAGCCCGAGTTAATGCCTAGGTCAAGTCTTCAAAGACAACTGCAGCCTTGTAGAGGTGGAGAAATTTACCAGCTGGAACCGACAAGACCCTGTGTGCTATATACGTAACGTAACGGTGATGAGTGCGCTGAAGATACAATGTGACCGGGACTCCGCGTGCAGCTGGTGAAGAGACCAGACCCCCATTATCAGGGCTCCAAGCGGCTTTCTGTAGACTCGAGTGATCTTGGTCGGGACTCCAGGTGTCGCATTTCGGGGTTTCAAAAGTGTGTGTGGGGTGGGGGGGGGGGCAAATGGCCTACTTTGCCCCCCCCCCCATTTCTGAGAGTTGCGGGGGGGGGGGGCAAGTGTCCCCGCCCTGCCTCCCCCAGTGGATATGTCAAACTTGCTGCTGCACCTAAATACAAAGAAATCGACAGGACCGGATGAGTCATCAAACTTGTCTTTTAAGAGGTAGGCTGAATGGGTTGCGAAGTTCTTCATTATTATCTTCACGAAGTCTCTACGGTCAGGTACACTTCATGAAGAATGGAAAGTGATTTAAGTGATACCCGTATTTAAAGACGGGCACACCGCATCTACAACCAATTACTGGCCCATTGCACTAACGTCAAGCTGTTGCAAAGTGTTGGAACATATTGTTTCTAAGCATATTCGACTGTATTTGTCACAGAACAATATTCTTAGCAACTGTGAACATAGGTTTCGCGAGGGCTTCTCAACCGCAAAACAATGACTAGAAAGTGTTCACAATTTCAGTAAAGTTATCGATGGCAAGGTACAAATCGACGTGATCTACCTTGACTTCAAAAAGGCCTTTGATGAGGCTAATCATAGAAAACTGTTAATTAAATCAAAGGCTATTTTAGGAGATACAGGTGTAATCAAATAGGTGCAGGATTTTCTTAATAATCGCGCCCAGTTCGTCAGTATTGAAGAAAATAGGTCGACAATCTTTGACGTTAAGCCAGGGGTGCCTCAGAGTTCAGGTCTTGGGCCTGTGTTGTTCCTGGTATGCATTAACGATCTAATCGAAGAATCGGCCACAGTTACAGCGAGGCTATTCGCCGATGACTGGGTCACATATAGATAAGTGAAATGTATTAGTGACCAGATGCCCTTAAATTACTACTTAGGCAAAGTACACCAATGGTGCGACACGTGGCAGATGTCCCTTAGCCCAGTGAAGACAGCACGTATGACAATAACACACAAACATGAATCCCTGTCATTCTAATAGACTCTACAAGATGAGCCACTTCATGAACAGAGTACAAGTACCTCGGAAGTTTAGTAACATCTGACCTTATTCGGACACCACATATTAAAAAAGTCGTAGGGAAAGCCAACTAGAGATTAGGTTTTATTCAACATATCCCTAAACTGGCTTCTTGGGCAGCGAAACTGACTGACTATAAAGTGCTCGTGCGCCCGACATTAGAATATGCATGTGAAGTGTGGCATCCATATTTGAAATATTCAGTGTCAGAACTGGAGCAGGTCCGAAGACTTGCATTGAGGTTTATTTATTCCCGATACCATCGACAAGACGCCGTCACACCTTCTTATGTGAGGGCGAACCTGCCCCAACTTCATGTCAGGAGTAAGGAAAAACGGCTTAGCCTTTTTTATTTGATTATTAATGGTCTGGTTACTTGTTGATAAGTCTTACTACATAAATGAATCTAAGACGCGCATATTACGAAACATAGTAGACGCGTTGAGGAAAATGGATTTCACAGATTGCTACAAATACTCATTTTTACTTTCCACAGCACGTGATTGGAATTGCCTCCCTGCAGACATAGTGAATGCAAGGACTCGTGAGCAGTTTTCTGCACTTGTGTCCGAATATTCTGAACAATAGGGAATATATCACTCTAATGATCTATTGTACTGTTCCGGTCACTGCTTGCTGTATGTTGTTGTATTGTTACCACTGCTGTCTTGGTCCTAATGTGGACCAACAATATCTGTAAACAAATAAAAAAGAATCGGCGGCTCTGAGACCAATTTGCTCCACGATATAGGAAAATGTTGCCGCTCGGCCATTTTGTCTGCGCCGTTTCTACCTCCTGCGGCATGACGCGCGCGTTCTTACTCGCTAGTGTGGATGTAGAGAAAAGAGCCAAAATGAAGAGGCTGTGGCCGTAGCAAAAATAAAAAATAAAAAAATAGAAACATTAGTTTAACATAGCAGAGCCGTTGAACGGGATTTTGTCTTAATGCATGACGGTGGTCGAACAAGCGCACGTAGGCAGTGCCACTTTATTTCAGCATTTATGCTCACTTTTGCTCTCAGCTGTACTTTGGCATATAGAGTGTCACAACAATCATGCATCGCGTTTTTTAAAGTAAGACGAGCCGTTCTGTGCGAAGATAACCAAGTGTATGTTGTTCACAGAGGAGTATAGTAGCCGCCAGTTTTGCTTCTTGATGTCATTATTTAATAGCAATTAGCTATTCTTCAAATACTGCTGTGAATGGCTTGCTGTAAATGAATAATTTTAGGAAAGTGAAAGAAACATAAATCTGGAACGTTTTCAACCAGACACTTTTTTGCCCGTTTATTTGTTCCGGCTCATAAAGAAAGCTCGCGGAAAATGAAAAAAAAATGACAACCATTCCACTCCATGAAGATGGCACCGAAAGCACTTTGCTTTTCGTTTGGGAGCTTCAGTTGTCAGCTTTCGCCACAGAGTGCAATGGTTGCCCGGGCTCGCGATTGTCGTTTTGATTCAGCATCGCGGGAACATTCTTCGTCGGTGGTCGCTTTGCACCGGCGCCGTTTACATTCTCGTGCTGTTCCCTCCGGCGCTCCTCGTACGCATGTTGTTCTTCGGGTGTACGAACTATAGATGTCCGTCCCATTGATAACGCAGCTCTTTTTAGTGACGATACCTCCTGCTTATATACTGCGAGAACATTGATCTCATGTTATTTTCCACAGCGAGCGTTTCATCTGTTCCGCATTTTGTAATATGCGCCGTCGCACTGCACCCGTACGTGATCGCACACAAAGCAAACAATGAAACCCATTATGTATGGGTTTGTTAGAAATCGCTAATTCCGTTTCTGTTGCCGGACGCCGAAACAACTACGGAAGGTTAGTCATGCATAGCTTTCGCTGTAAAAACATCACGTAGCTGACGGTCCGGCCGCATCAAAGTGCAGCGCCCTTAAAGAGTCTCCACCGACGTTAATGTGCGCAGTCTTTCCACGACGTGTCAACCACCAGTTTCCGGCACTCTTTCCTTATCAACACCGAGGCGTGGCGCGGTCGCGGGCGGGGAGCACCAGATAAAGCGCCAGCTGCACCAATAACTGCTATGGGGCTTGTTTGAGGGTGACAGATGTAGAAAGCGAAAAAAAAAATGTACCCACCGAAAAATTAATGGTCTTCAAAAATATTGCTCCCCAAGGCACGATGTGCAACTGGTTGGAGAGCGAAGCTATAAGTCACAGCTAGAACGATAATTTATTGCGACATGGCTTGATATTATTCACACGGCGACAATCACATGCACCTTACCGAATTATTAGCCTAAGGCGTTTAACTGCTTGAGACTTGGCTTGCGCCGCTACTTCGTGCAGCCCTAAGAGTGGGCCAGAGAGAATAGGGATGCACTTAACCAGACTTTCTGCGCGCCTCGTAAGTACGCTGCTCTTCGGGAGTTCTCACTGTACGTGGTGTTGACTAGCCCTATCACAAAACAAATCAGTTCGCAGGCGGGCTTTTCTTTTACAAGCGAAAGTGCACAAGTATTTACGTATGCTCCGTATGCTGCAGTTGCTGCTTCCCGGCAACTCTAGCTTATGCAACCGTAACCTTTTATCGGGAAACGTTTGCGGCAAACGCTGTGAGAGAATGCGAGCTTTCTGGTTCTTTTTTTTTTTCTTGCGCCCTCATTAGCGCCCGAGGTTACTTAAGGTGCCCTACAACTTTGTAATTGATATGTTTCCGATTCAAGCAATAATTAAAAAGTAATTAATTAATACTTCGTGATGAAAAAAATGCTGGCCGTAAGTACATACGACTACGGCTACTATGCAGCCAGTACGATTTCTCTAGAGCTCCTGGGTATTTTAAAATCTTGGCACAAGTTAGCTGGGACACCCTGTATGTATGTGTGTATGTGTGTGTGTTTGTGTGTGTGTGTGTGTGTATGTGCGTCTGTGTGTGTGTGTGTGTACCTTTTTTTCTTTCTCATGGTCTTCTGCCAAGAATGCATGAAAACGCACATTGCGCAAAAAAAAAAAAGAACGGTGTCTGTAATAGCGAAACGGCACCCGAATTCCCACTGGTTGGTGCGCCAGGTGTCGCGTGAGGGGACGGGGCATCGCCGCCATTTCACGTCACTGTCGCTCTCGCTTTCGGAAGCCTGTGTTATCCGCGCGTTCCTCGTCAGCGAAAGCTCTCGCCTGCGTCCTAACTTCATCTCGGTTCTCGCTACCCGTTGTGGCTACCTATTGTGACGCAGGTTGAAATTATTCACATGCAGTTTACCTGATTATTAGCCGAAGTCGTTTCAATGGCCTACGCCCTGGCTTGCGTGACTATTTCTTGCGCCCTACAAAATGTGGACTAGAGAGAACAGAAATGTACTTGACCACACTTTCACCGCACCTGTTAAGTACGCTGCTTTTCAGGACTCCCCACTGTACCTGGCCTTCCCATACTAACGTCAGAACACAAATTAGTTGATAGGCGGGCTTTTCCTTTACGTACGAAAGTGTAGTTACGTCACTGCCCGCTTCGTATGCCGCTTCCCAGCAACTGCAGCTCATACAACCGTAAACTTTTCCGCGAAACGTTCGCGGAGAATGCTATGCGCGAAAGCGAGAATTTCGGTTTCTTTTTCCTACTTACCCTCGCACAGGAGCCGCTGCCGCAGATGGATGCTTTGAGCATCGCCTTTGGAACGAGGCGGTGGGTCGCACCACCAAGCTCTTCTTATCATAAAGCCTAATTTCCTACTTGTCCTCAAAAAAAAAACAAAAAAAGGCGCACACACTAAGGCTTCCCACCACCAAACTTTCTAACCTCCTATTGTGAACGTTCTTTTATAATAATAATATTTGGAGTTTTACGTGCCAAAACCACTTTCTGATTATGAGGCACGCCGTAGTGGAGGACTCCGGAAATTTTGACCACCTGGGGTTCTTTAACATGCACCTAAATCTAAGCACACGGGTGTTTTCGCATTTCACCCCAATCGAAATGCGGCCGCCGTGGCCGGGATTCGATCCCGCGACCTCGCGCTCAGCAGCCCAACACCATAGCCACTGAGCAACCACGGCGGGTAAACTTCCTTTTTATAGGCTAGCGTTGTTTGTCGTTTCCCTTCTTCCGCCAATCTTACAATCACCTGTTACTAATCTCTGTTGTGCACATGTTCCCTTTCCCCTTGCTCCAGCTGAACCCAAAGGCTTCAAGGAGGCCAGAGTTACCTAAATCGACCGCTGCGCAGGTATCTTCACATTCTAATAAAACATGGTTCATCGTTTATCCAAGCACATGCTTCTTCTTCCTTGTTGTATCTCGCTTTATAAGTGCGTGTTCTAAGGCATCCTGTTCTCGCTCGAAAAGTAAACAGCTTCCTTTTGAGTTACCATCAATTGTTTCTTTCCTGATTTACTTTTTTCCTCTTAAGTAGTCACTCATAGCAGATTTCATTTCCATTGTTGCTACCCATGAGGTTATGTCAGCCTCTCTGACTTTCCGCTTGCCGCTCTTTGTTGCCATCTTGCTCAATCTACAGGCCGCATATTTGCTGGTCAGCTTCCTAGTTCTTTTCCTTCGCTGTGAATCGATGCTTTTCCTGTACAGATACCTGAAAACTCTCCCAGCCCATTTACTTTCTTCCATATTCCTCAATCATTCTTCACACTCAATGCGAGGTTCCCTCACTTCAAAGCTTGCCCAGCCCGTATCACCCTGCCCAGCTTCATTTCTAGTCTTCCCGTGAGCGCCCAATGCGAGGCGTCCCACTGACCTTTGGTTGCCATCGAGTCCTTATTTTATCCGTGATTTCAAGCAAACAACCGCATTTCCAAAAGTAAGTCGTGGAACCATTACACCTTTCCACATACCCCGGAGCACCTCGTAACTATTGTATCCCCATAGCGCTCTGCGCTTCCATTATGGCTGCATTTCTCTTCCCCTTTACTGTTATTGTTTTTTCCTGTGTTTCCATATATCTGTTGCCTTCGTTCATACATATAGCAAGATATTTATATTCTTTTAGGCGAGGTATTTCCTGGCCCTGTATTTACACTGTCTGTTCCCAGTTTGCATTGCGCACCATAACACCTGATTTTTTTACCGCTAGATTTGAGGCTTAAATTCTCGCCTTCGTGTCCACAGACGCTGCTCATTATGTTGCTTGTTGGCTAGCAACACAATTGCGTCCGCATAATACAATCCTGGAGGCTGCTGCTCTACTATGGTACCCGTCTGTTTGTATGAGAGATTAAACCCGATATTGCTTCCCTCATGCGCCCTTTTCATCCTTACCATGTACATCATAAACAGAAGCGGGGATGGAAAGCGTCCCTGTTTCAGTGCCTTGTTGATACCAGCTTGCTCCTCGCTCTTCATTCTTTTTCTTTCAACGCAAACTGTATTTTCAAGATAAACATCTCACTGGTCGACTGCATACAGTCGTTGCCTATGCCTTCCACTTCCATAATATCCCACAATAGGTAGCGGTGTACATTGTCGTACGCTCCGGTAATGTCTAAAAGAGCCACATATGGCAGCCTCCTTTCTTCTCTGCACATTTTAATGCACTGAGTAAGGACTACGCGGATATACGAAGGCGATCGCCATCTGCTGGTGGTGCTTAAGGAACCCAGCGGTGCACGCCTCCCGAGATTTTCGTATGCACACGAGAAACCCATTGGAAGAGAGAGCTATACAGCTGTCGCGGTGAATAACTGAATAAATTTGAATTAAAACAAGAGTTGTCGGTAGTGAGTTTCGAACCTGCGACCCTACGCTCAGGAGCAGACCTTCTTACCCACTGAGTTCAATCGGCGCCTCTTAGAATGCAGAGCAGCGCACTCTGCTTTATGCCAGCATGCTAATTGGACTCAAATTTCCATTGCCAAGCCTGGCTGACGAAAGCAGTGACGTCAAAATCACCGTGACTGACTCGGATGCATCCACATTAGATTCTATGGTAGTCGGGTAAGGCAGCATGACGTCAGAGATCGAAGTGCACCAGCCTTGTGCTATCTAGGAGGCGTTGGCCAAGCGTCTCAACGCGCTTGCTTGCCCGCGAGCACGTCTCGAAGGACCACCCAGAGGCGCTGAAGTGAACATTAATGCTTTCGCATTCACAACTCATAAGAAGTGCTTATTGATAGATAGATTTATTTCTCTCAAAACAAAGTACAGAAATGAGAGAGGACGGAAGCGAAAAAGCTGCCGAATGCAGCTTGAGGTCCCACTACGCCCCACAGAGCAGCAGTGTGGTGGGAAACAAAGGCAATGCGACAGTTTGCAAAGTATACACAGAAACAGAATTCAAAATCACAATACCCATAATCTATTGCATAATTGCAATTTTACACGTAATCTATTACATTGGCATGATTTTACACAATTAACGCAATTACACAATTTCGTTGGCAATTCCCATTACACAATTCTAACGCCAACGTAGACAAAATTACAAATAAATAGAATTTATTCAAGTCACCCAACAGTTACACAGGTGAGCCCTTCGGTAGAAGGCTCGAAAAAATCTATCAATTCCATGAAGGTTTGTGTAGAAAGCAAACTAAGAGAAAAACGATTATCTTCGAGAACATTTAGGTACCTAGGCAGATTTGTCAATTCCATGAAGGTTTGTGTTGAAAGCAACCTAAGAGAAAAACGATTATCTTCGAGAACATTTAGGTACCTAGGCAGATTGTACGATAAAGATTGTGTGTGGTATTTGCTGCGACTTAACGGTAGGCTTCGTGATATAGAGTGGCGTACATCATATGTAGGTTCATGAAGTACTGGCTGAAACATTGTTAGCATAAGGTTATTGTTCGTTGCTACAGCAGTTCTGTAAAGTCAAAGCAGTTTGAACATATACAAGGCAGTTATTCTTAAAATGCTGAACTGCCTGAAATATTCTCTGGGGTCAGCATTCCACGGTAAATAGCTATCAGTCTCATCACACGCTGTTGTTCAATAAGAAGGCGCTGTTAATTGCGCTGTGTCGTCGTACCCGCAACTGTGTGACAATAAGCAATCGCTGACGCTATAAATGAATTATAAATGATGAGTTTAACCTGTGAGGGAGGCGTTAACCTATGTTTACATAACACGCAATTTAACCTGCTCATTTTAGCACGAATATTTTCAATTTGTAGGTCCCAATTAAGTGTCTCAGAGAATACAACACCAAGAGATTTTATACTGGGTACAATATCAATCTTGTCATTACCTAATAATAGTTCGATATCACCACTTACTACTTTATTTTTTGTCCTGTATATCACAGCCTTTGTTTTGTTCGTATTAACTTTAAGACAATTTTTATTACACCAGCGACGCAAATGTTCCAAAAATTGGTTGCCACGGAGGGATAACTCAGCTAGTGTGTTTCCTGTGGCAAGCATTGTAATATCATTAGCGTAAGCTACGAGATGAACCGGAAAGGTGGTACGAAAAATTTCATTTGTATACTCTACAAAAAACAAAGGCCCTAAAATGCTTTCCTGTGGTACAGCAGATAACATTGGCTCAACATATGATGAGGTTTCATTTAAAAACGCCATTTGTTTAGGGTGCTATAGGTAAGACTGTATTAAAGCAAGACTGATGCCCGTAATGCCATAGTGACGGAGTTTCTGAGATAATAGAAAGTGGTCAATTAGATCAAATGCTTTGGATAAGTCTATGTATATTCCGAGAACATGAAGCTTTTCTTCAAAGGCGGAAATTATAATTTATTTTTGTTTAGTCCCTGCCAACTCAGTCGATCTCTGTTTTCTAAATCCAAACCGGTAGTCAGAAAGAACAGTATGCTTACGTGCTTAGAAAGTTAGTCAACCGGCAATTTATAATTTTTTCTAATGCTTTAGACTGTACTGGGAGAATCGGTATTGGTCTGTAATTGGAAAAGTCAGAAACAGAACCACTTTTACGTATGGACACAACCTTTGCAATTTGCATTTGTTTTGGGGAGACGTCGGTACTAAAACAAAGGTTATAAATGTATGCTGGTGTCGGGGCTAATAAGTCTATTACAAATTTAAATGGTTAATCTTTGAAAATCATATTTATCCTTAGATTTACTCGTCTGGAGGTTGGGAAACACTAATATTATTTCTGATTCAATAGTTGGAAACATAAATAAGGTTTCGTAAAAGCTTGGTGCCGCTCAGGCATAACCGACAGGGACACCTGGTGCGACACACAGGGATTTTGTAACATTGATGAAAAACCTATTAAACTGGTTGGAAAGTTCCTTTCCGCACAGAACTTCGCCTTCTTTTTCAATGGAAGCAATGGGACGGTGTGACCGGAAGTTAAGCAAGCGATTTAGTTGGTCCCATTAGTCTCGGGCACTGTTTCTCGAAGCAGGGTCGAAAAGATTGCTAAAGTATACCAATTTCGCCCTCTTCAGTTTTCGGTTTAACTGATTACAGTATTTTTTATATGCGTCTAATTTTGCAGGGTCCCGAGATTTAATGAACGGCGTAAATAACTTGTCTTTTAATTTAATTTGACGAATTATTTCTGCTTTTATCCATGGTTTTCTATTTTTGGATTTTCTTGCGTGCCTCAGACTTATTTGTGTCCTCTAATTTAGTTGAAGCGCTCTTTTGTTAAATTATGAGCGATCAAATATTCAGCAGTCGATGTTTCGGGTGCCTTGATCTCGTCGCCATGCGATCAATCTTGAAAGCGACAGCATTATTACTTTCAAGGTACAAATAGTCAGCATAGGAATGTAAACCTGTTATACTGTGGCACTAGACGCTGACCTTGGCATACGCCCTGCATGCCCATCTTTTATGGAGTGTCAACTGCTTCTCGTTTTCTTACAAAGGGCTAAAATTCCCGCCACTGGTGGTGCTACTGTCATCGCCGTCTGGCTTCAAGTAATTGACGTCGCATAAAGATGCATATATATATATATATATAGCGCTTGCTTGAAGTACTATTTTATGCTTGCTCATGCTTGCAGTACGGATGCATACGCTGACGCGTCTGAAATAACATGTTTTTTCATAACCGTTGCTCTACATATTGTTCTGCTTAGTGTTTCGGTATTGGAATCTTTTATCAACAAGTGACCGAAATTGACCATGTCGTAGCTGTTGATTTATGCAACATGAGCGATATTCTGCGTGACTATTCAACTCTTTTAAATTCTAGTATTACAGTAGTTTCACCTTTGTGTTTCATTTGCCGTCAGAGATGCCCCTTGAACGTCATTGCCACTGCTCGCAGTTGCCTTCCACAACCATATCCCGGGAGGATGCGCCCGAAATCGACCTGCGCCCAGCGATCGCCAACGCCACAGCCTGACAGCAGACCACAGCTGCTGTAGGATGCTCTGCCCTGTAACCCGGGCTACCACTGCCACGCATGCGTACAAGTGCGTTCGTCGTGCGTGGCACTGGTCCTTTTCGGTGTTGCTGCTCGTCGCGACAAGCTGGAGCATCCGCTACGTCGCTGATTGGCGCAACTGCTGGTCAGGGAGGCACGGCCACACGGCCAGGTTGGGCAGTGCCGAGCCCGGTGCCAACTGGTGATCGATGGCAACAGGCAGAATTACACTGGAAGTTAAACTGCCTTGGTGTCGTCAACGGCTCGCCACTGTGCTTTCGAGGGGCTGCCACCGACGATGTCGTGAAGAAAACTGCCCTGTACTTGAAGAACTTAATGCGTGTGTTTTATTTAATGTGCATCGCAGCTTAATGAGGCAGGTTCGGGTCGCGTGGAAAGTGATGGTGGGACAGGGAATTTACTTATAATTTGCGTTATTTGTTTTCATAAACCTTAAAGTCATGTAGTATTTATAGACAATAAAGTCGGTGATGATTTGTAGTGACATCAGATCTGCTACTAGACAGTAGGAGCTGTATTGTAAGCAGCCTTAATCAAAGTTGGCAACTTTTCGTCCGTTCAGTGTCATTGATTCGTCTTCTGGAGAAACATTGTCCGGTGAGAGAGGCAATAGATACCACAAATGTTTAGTTGGTAAGCACGATAGCTTCCACAAAAAACCATGTGAGCCGAAAAGTGCACAATAACTGGAGGGAGAAGATTCACCGTCTACTTATTAGGATGTGGCGCAATTCGTGACATGTGGCTGGTGGAAATTTTCTGAAGGGCCCTGTTGCCAATTCTAATATTGACCACACAAGTGAAACTTCGCGCTCGAGCCGGTGTTTCTCTTACCCCGTGCCTTCTACTGTGGCGCTGTAAGTATGACAACGACCTCGTGCTGTTCATCTTTCATGTCGGCGCTTGCCTGTCGCCGCACTTTCATCAATGGATGAACGTCCGACGTTGATGAACTTGTAAAGCGCCTGCCCCTTCGTGAGTTGTGCCTATGTCAGTAAACGGCTATCGCGCATTTTTTCAGAGAGGTTAACCACGTGGCCTTCTTTTACGTGCGCCGACACGAGCGTGTCGGCATTTCGTTCCCATCGAAATGCGGCCGTCTTTGCACTCGCAACCTCGAGCTCATCAGTGGGACGTCATAGCCTCTGCGTCACTCACTCACTAGGCGCTCACTGCGCATCGCGAGTTGGATTTGGACAGAGTTTTGCTAGTCACTGGTACGGGGCGTCTCGCTGGCGAACAAAGTAAGAACGTAACAACGTATCATTATTCAATGGTCTGCGCTAGCTAAAGTGGCATCAACCTAAGGCCCCCCCTGCCCTCCACCTGGGGTATACGCAACGGGTCGCTTCGCCCCCCTTGGAAGGAGCCTTCCGTGTAAGGCGTGCTGGTGAAGCATAGGACAAATGATCAGGGGCGGCCGAAATCAAACTACAAAAAAGTTTAATGTTGCAACTTTAAAAAGATATCCTACAACGCGATTCGAACCCACAATGACGAGCCCGACGCCGCTTTGCGGCGCCATGAAATCAGAAGGCGAATTTTGCGGTTACACGAGTTCCGCATCGGCTGTTAGTACCCTTCAAAATAGGTATAGTTGGCTATAGTCAGGGGCTCCCTAACTATGGTCATTTGCGAACATTTAAGCCACTAAAGTTTAAACCTGTGTGTTGCGATCTGCAATTTTTTTTCTTTGTCTGCTTCCCCTGGTTTTTGTCAATGCGGTATATCTATAGCCTAGGGTCGCTGAGCGCGTTAGCGAACACATCGAGGGTGCTCTGGCGCTGTAGGCTCGCAGGGGCGTGAGCCTCGACCTCATACCTTGACACAGAAGACTACCTGTTGCCACTAACCTTTCGTTTTTACTCCTTTGTTCAGAACAAGCACAATAAGTGGAAATATATTCTTTGTGAGGTTACTTCTATGTCAAACCATAATTTGTGTTCCTTTCCGATTTGCGATTATTTTAGTCATGAGCTGTGAACAGAAAATATCGCACATTTTTTTTGATCATGCTTTTTTGTATACTCCATGTCGGCTGCCATTTATAAGGCATTCTATACTTAATGTTCACAAACTGTGTTTTGTATTTCCTACTTATTTAATGGCCCTTGCCGGTGAATGAAACGGTACGAGTTCGCACTTTTCCTTCGTACTCTTTCATGTGATCGTGTTTTCTTTGTGCTACTTTTTGTTGCTGGTATGTCTAGCACAAGAGCCCATCAAATTCATTTGCTTGAGTTTATACAGCTCGTTGCAGCTGTTTGCAGCAGTTGGGATAAATGATAAAGCTAGCTTATTGATACTTCAGACCGTGTTCAATAATCATGAAGGGTAATCAAGGAGAAAGTGCAGCGCTGTTTTGTGGAGATTAAATGCTGTAGCAACCAAGAATCAGTGCCAACCTATTTCCACTCATGTGTATATGGGTATAAATTTGCAGCTGCTTATTTTAACTTTATGAAATATGTTGTATTAGGGTATGTAATGGAAGCTGATGCTGTTCATACAGTTACAAGACCAACGCAGATTATCCATATTGTGCGGTGTCTTAAAGGAACACGAAAGCAAAACAGCATATCAGCTTAAACAGGTAAATTATTGTTTGGAAACTCTATTGTCGCTACTCTCGTATAATATGTTGATTTTTAGAAAACAAAATGAAGGTCCAAGCTAAATTTTGTTTAAAATTTCGTGCCGAAACCACAACGCCGGTACGTCAGCGTGCCATGACAGATTTCAGTGTTTTTTCGTATTTGAATTACACTGGTGCTGTAAATGTTCCCGAATATTGCCATGTTCACTCCTTGGCTCCTTTGGAACACAGCACAGTCCATTTTTTGTCGATAAACAGATAACGAGGACTTAGCAGGTGCTGTCAAAACCAATGACTCTACAGCGAGCTGGTGCGGGCATTTCAAGGTGACGTGGCCAGCCGCATTTTATTTTTTCCGCTTTTACTGGCATACTAATCGTTTTCTCGCGGTGAGAGCGCTGTTTATCATGTTGTAGAAGGGTCCTCAGGAATTCCATAACATGGTGCCATCATGATGCCATGGTGATCGTTTCGTTACTGTGCAATATACCAGAATGTGCGGGACATGACATTCTTTATGAAACACGCAGGTCATCACATTACTGTTTATAACACGCGTGTCTTTTAAAACGTGATTGGAATGAGACAAATGACATGGTGCATACATGGTAAAGCCGTTGTGGTCGCTTCATCAACATGGTACATACAAGAATGTGGATGCATGCATCACAAGCATGCGTTAATGCTTGAGATGTCGTGATGTGATTTTCATGACATATGTCATGAACAGTATGACTCGTATGTCGTGTTCATGGCATGAATAAAGTAAATGACAAGATGTCACATGTAAGTCACATGGGATATCATGTGCATGACATAAAAATATGTCATATGCCATGACAAGTACCCCATTTACTCGTATAAAACCAACACCGCTTGGTTACCTTTCGGCTAATGTTGCCTAACTGTCGGCTAGTGTGTCCTAGTGCTAGGAAACGTTGGCGAACTTTTAGTTTGCACTGACTGGATAACGTTCGCTAACTGCCAGTAAGTGTTGGGTAGTGCTAGGTTACGGTCACTAGTACTGGCTATTGTAGGTTAGCTCTTGGCTAGTATTGACTAATGTCTGCTAATGGCGGCTAACTATTCCCTAATAATGGCTAACGTTCGATAGTGGTGGCAAATGTTGGCTAGCATCGAATAATCTTGGCTAACTGTCAGTGTTGACCACTGCTGGCTAATGTTGGCTAGCCCTGGGCAATGTTGGTTTACTGTCCACTAGTGTTGGCTATCCGCTCTTATAAAATCTGATAAATATTGCATGTATACTGCTATGACTTTGCCTATGACTCTGTGCGTGTGCACGCACGTACGCACACGCACACCACCCACAGACAGATGCACACACGCGCCACACACGCGCGCGCGCAGACGCTCGTACGGGCACACGCACACACGCACGCCACACGCAAATGCACAAGAACCCTCGGAAGAAACAGCAAGATCGTGCATATACATTGATCTTCGTGGAACACAATAAGTACCCAGAAAATAAAATGGGACGTCGGTGACGTAAAGAGCATCGGATAATGCCACGAGCGTGTGACTATTTACAAGAAATAAGCGAGAAAACGCTGTGTCGTGACGGATCCCGGTGCGTGACGAGGACGTGACGAAGCGTTTCACGGTTGTGTTAAACCGGCACGGAAAAGGTTTTCTCTCCCATTGCTATGGCAACCGGCGCTTCATGGGACATTCGAAATGAATGAACCGCATGGACGTCAGTGACAGGAAGGCGTCCACGTTTCACGTTAACCGTACGTTTGGTCTGACGCGCCAATTTCGACACGCACTCGCTTGTCATTGAAAATTAGGATCTAATGTTTTTTTTAAATCTTTTTTTGTGGCTGCGTGGCTTCTTCAAGGCATGTGTAAGGCTCGTCATATCATAGAAGAAGATTTTGTTGTTTCACCACGTGTTGAGTGGTGATGCCCATGTCTTGAACTGTTTTGTGCATCGTACGAGCATTGTTGAAGCATATCCGGAAGAACTGTTGTTGAGCTTCGTCGTTGAGCAGCTACGAGATGGAACGAGTCATTGCCTAGACGGTAGGATATGTGTGATCTCTTCCAACGACGCACTAGTTTTAAAGAGAGAGCATCTACGAATGAAAATGAAGGAACTTTGCCCATATCAAATGATACATGGTTGCAATGCAGCAGGATTGTCAGAGCTAGCTGTGCAAATACGGAAGCAGAACATATAGAAATGGTACATTGAAATATTTCCTACTTGTATGTATGCTTGTAGGTAAAGGCGGGGGCAGGTAAACGCTCATAAAGAACGTTTTCCAGAACGCCGGTAGAGACTTTGTTTGCCTTTTGTGTGACTTTAGTACATGTTTTTATCGTGGCTACCGCCTTAAACATTTTGGCTGTTTCATTTTACTACTTGCTGCATCCCCAACTCGCGGCCAGAACGCCTTGCTCTGACTGCCCAGGAGCCTTGTATCGTTCAAACCACAGCAGTTATCGCTGCAATCGTGAAGTTCCGTGTTTTGCAAAGTGCTTCCTTTGCATATATCGATACTTCAATTTCCACAGAACAATCCAATTTGACCTCTTTCAAAGTTAAAAAGAGCACGTAGTTCCCAATGGTACGGGTTGTAAGCCGTCTTATGCGCGGTATCAGCCGGCAAAAACAGAAATGTAGAATAAACAAGAAAGGTGTCCTCATCACCCAGACTATATATGCAGGTTTTTGGCGAGGACCGAATGTGTTGCTGGTTTAATGCACGCGGTATCTTGTGCAGAATAAACAGTGGGCCAATAAGAAGAGAATGCGACATTAAAAAAACGTTTTTTTAAAGAAAGGGCGCAAATGTGCGGTGTTGCTATTTGCTGCTTGGAGGGCCAAAATGTCCGGCTCCTAGGTGACAAGCACATTGTCCTGCTTATTTTGCCTCTGATTCGGTTCTTGGGGAAGGTATGTTGTAGCGACAATTGATTTCAAATCACTGCAGCCAACAACTTCCTGCCACCGTTACTGAACATTTAACGCGTTTTGCTTAAGCATATCCAACGCACGCACGGACTTTGTGGCGTGCGCCGAGGGCCTCACGGAATTGTTTACATTTTTTTTTGCATTTATTACGTGTTGTCTCGCTATATTTATTCCAAGCCTTAGTCGATTCTATGCATGCGCAAATCAAAAGAATGCCAGGGCCAATAGATTCATTCCAAACGTAGCTGGTTTATTTCAAACTTCAGTGAGTTTAATTCGTGCACAGCGTCCTCCAAGCGCCTTCTAATTTAAAGACAAGGAACAATATTTAATAAGCTGGGGGCTGATACCTTTCTTCAACAGAAAGTACCAAGATTGGGGACAAATAGCTGTCCCCTCGCCTGAGTTTTCATTTTTCCTTTTGTTTTTGTATGATAGGTACGGAAAACGTTAATCCGCGCAAACAATGGCCAGCGAATGTCAGCACAAGATTTTTATAAGTGGTGACGTCTTGAAATGTTGTCGCGGTAGTTTTGTGGTAATGGTGACCTCCTGAATTCGAAGAAGCGGCTTATCACTGAATAAATGATACCCTCTTATCATAAAGTATCTAGATGGTAGGAAAATATAAAAAAGGCAAGATTGGTACGACACATATGATAGCTGCAGAATGTAATGTCACTCTTTATACAAACAAGCCTGGCTTTATCGCGCCGTGGCAGCAGGGAATTGCGATACTAATTCAGCAATAATTACTAGGAAGCCATACACTAGTAGCACTGGTGAATAAGAAACATGTAGGGCACCACTATCCCTATATACGGACGCTGACGTGGCAGTAAACGAAAAAGTCAATGACTTATTAGCTGATTATGTCGCTATCTGGAAGTGCAACAACGCCAGTGATAACCAATTAACTGTGGGAACTTCGCAAATATTTAAAGATAGTGTCGTCATGGATATGAAGTCAGACGTCAAAAAGTGATTTAAATGCCATTATTATGCACTCATAAGCTTTGATCGCTAGTGAGTACCATTCCAATTAGCCATTACCTCAGTGGGCCTCCAATCGAACAGGTCATTATTAGTATCCAAGTACCATTTATTGAACAATAACTGATCAATATAACACACGGATGAGATGCAGTCTATGGTGATCGCTGCAGTCATTATGCGCAGTTCAGCCTTCGGATCAGGGGTATTAAATTAAATGTCATAAACGTGTGATTTGACTATGTTTCAACCCGGGATTACGCATACTTCACTAGTGATTAGGGTGATTTTTACCTTTTTACTGTGACAGTTATAACTTCCATTACGCACGTAGTCACTGAATTCAATCAAACTAAATAAATGAGAAAATCCAGCATAATTTTGTGGTTACCAATTTTTTGCAACGCGGGGGCGTCATTACTGAACGCTAGTAATGGGTTCAGTAAATGTTCGCGTAGTTACGCAGCAATGTGCCATGGATATGAAAAGAAAAGCGACCCAAATGATACTGAAATTATCGCTAAGGGGTAGTTCTATGTAGTCAGTACTATTCTCGGATCTCTTTGTTCAGTATGACAGTGATGGCACACACACACGCATATATATATATATATATATATATATATATATATATATATATATATATATATATATATATATATATATATATATATATATATATATATATATATATATATACATGCCGGGTGTTTCAGCCAACACTTTCAAAGATCCCTAAAGATGGGCTTTTCGAGAAAAAAAATGGAATTCTCTCAAGGAGCAAGTTGTGACGGTGGACATCAGTAAATGTGACGAACATGCGCATTGCATAGTTATTTAAGCAAAATGTCTAAATATTTCTTTAATTATCGACGTTCCCGGCTATAGCCAATGGCCAGTTTGTAGACACGGAGACGACGATGCTATATCGGTTTTTCAAGTAAACAAAGAGTCATTCTTTGAAGTCCTGCAGACCGATAAAATGTGCTGTCTTCTTCCGCACGAAACCAAAACTCGGCGCACGAAGAGCGCGGGAAATGTAGCACAAATTCAACGTCCGCTCATGACATGTTGCAATGTCTACGGCGCCCAGTTCGTAATGTCTTCGCTTTCATTTCATTTCCTTTATTTCCTTAAAGACCCCATTCGGAGTATTACAGAAGGGGTGGTTAACATGTGGACACAAGAAAAGGCAGATGTCACATTGAAATACAAGTTGGAACAGTTTCTAGAAATTGTGAATGACATGTGATGGCAACGACATTGAAGGGTAGGTCGTTCTAGTCCTTGGCAGCTCGAGGAAAAAATGATTGAAAAGTAACAGTTCGTGTTCTAGGACGGGAAACTTGGAGTTGATGGCTGGTGCGCTGTGACATGCGTGAAGATGATGGCATGACGTAAAAAAATTTATCTGTAAGAAAAATTTGTGATAAAAAGAGAGCGTGGCGATGCGACGACGAAACGCAAGATAGATTGTGCCTTTAATTGTGAAATGTTGATGTTATACGAATATGAAGAATGGATGAATCTAGTCAGACGATTCTGGAATCCAGTGCATTGATGATATATGTTTGATGAGGGTTCCAGATGGCGGCGGCATATTCCAGTTTTGGTCTGACAAATGATTTTTATGCGAGTAGTTTGACGCGCTGTGGAGAATGACGAAGGTGACGCCTCATGAACCCAAGGGTCTTGTTCGCTTACGAAATTAGGTTAGTCGCATGCGTTTTCCAGGAAAGGTCGTGAGACAGGGTTACGCCTAAGTACTTATAGGCTAGAACTGATTCTACAGGGACGTTTGCAATTTTGTGAGTAGAGAGATAAGGATTACGACGGCAGAAATTGAAACAAATTTGCACTTGTTAGGGTTCAGGGCCATTTGCCAACGGTTGCACCAGTCCTGCACGTTATTAAGGTCATTCTGGATGGATGCTTGGTCAGAGATGTTAGTCAAAGTACAATAAATCACGCAGTCGTCAGCGAACATGCGAATAGGACAAGATACATGCAGCGGCAGATCGTTAATGTATATTAGCAAAAGAAGTGGTCCTAAGATTGAGCCTTGAGGGACACCTGAAGTGACAGGGAGGGGTTCGGAGGAGAAGTTATTGGCAAGGACGAACTGGGAATGATTTGTAAGGAATTCTTTTATCCATTGTAATACGTGAGGATGCATGTACAATCTGGACAATTTTATTAGCAAGCGGTGATATGCACTAGGCCGTCTCAACGCTCAGGTTAGACTGCAGCCGGCGTTGTTTCTTTTTCTTTTTTCCTTTTTGTCACTGGGCGCAAGAAAGCGGCTAGTCATCGCCAACTACGCGCCCGCCCGTTTTATGACCCATAATAGCCTCCGAGATAGGGGAAATAGCACGTACATTTGAAATTGGCCGCCGAACTCACAGCAACACGTCAACAGAGGGCGCTGCGTTTGCTCAAGGGTTCCTGCTCCTCAAGCACTAAGTTTCATTTTGATGCGGGAAGAAACCCCTAGTTTTCTGTTCGCTGCAAGTCTTAAAACAACGACTATTTCTTTGTTTGAAATACTGATGTGACATCGTTTTCTCCGTGGCTACAAACACGCCATTCACAATAACCCCTAATTTCATCAATTTTAATTACCCAGTCAACTAACTAGCCCTTCCTTGACACTGCCTGGCATGCGCCACAGCTAACACTGTCCTTCTGAAGCTGTTGTATTTTTCTAGAATAGCCTTTTTAGTGTATATATATATATATATATATATATATAGATTGCGAGCAGCGGCATCCCCAGGAGACTAAGAAAGGCGACGCAACCCTTTTCTAACGCTGTAGCGAGAGCGCGCAGCGATATATATTGCGCCCCAAGTGTTACGCGACGCGTGTCAGTTTCAGAAAAGTCTTCATTGCGAGCAGCGTCATCCCCAGGAGACTAAGAAAGGCGATGCAACCCTTTTCTAACGCTGCATATCGAGAGCGCGCAGCGATATATCGCGCCCCAAGTGTTATGCGACGCGTGTTAGTTTCAGAAAAGTCTTTATCGCGAGCAGCGTCATCCCCAGGAGACTAAGAAAGGCGATGCAACCCTTTTCAAACGTTGTAGCGAGAGCGCGCAGCGACATATCGCGCCCCAATTGTTATGTGACGCGTGTCAGTTTCAGAAAAGTCTTTATTGCGAGCAGCGTTATCCCCGGGAGACTAAGAAAGGCGATGCAACTCTTTTCTAACGCTGTATACCGATAACGCGCAGCGATATATCGCGCCCCAAGTGTTATGTGACGCGTGTCAGTTTCAGAAAAGTATTTCTTGCGAGCAGTGTCATCCCCAGGAGACTAAGAAAGCCGATAAAACCCTTTTCTAACGTTTTAGCGAGAGCGCGCAGCGATATATTGCGCCCCAAGTGTTATGCGACGCGTGTCAGTTTCAGAAAAGTATTTCTTGCGAGCAGCGTCATCCCCAGGAGACTAAGAAAGGCGATGCAACCCTTTTCTAACGCTGTAGCGAGAGCGCTCAGCGGTATATCGCGCCCCAAGAGTTATGCGACGCCTGTCAGTTTCAGAAAAGTCTTTATTGCGAGCAGCGTCATCCCCAGGAGACTAAGAAAGGCGATGCAACCCTTTTCTAACGTTGTAGCGAGAGCGCGCCGCGATATATCGCGCCCCAAGTGTTATGCGACGCATGTCAGTTTCAGAAAAGTATTTATTGCCAGCAGCGTCATCCCCAGGAGACTAAGAAAGGCGACGCAACTTTTTTCTAACGCTGTATACCGAGAGCGCGCAGCGATATATCGCGCCCCAAGTGTTATGTGACGCGTGTCAGTTTCAGAAAAGTATTTATTGCGAGCAGTGTCATCCCCAGGAGACTAAGAAAGGCGATGCAACCCTTTTCAAACGCTGTAGCGAGAGCGCGCAGCGATATATCGCGCCCCAAGAGTTATGCGACGCGTGTCACTTTCAGAAAAGTCTTTACTGCGAACAGCGTCATCCCCAGGAGACTAAGAAAGGCGATGCAACCCTTTTCTAACGTTGTAGCGAGAGCGCGCAGCGATATATCGCGCCCCAAGTGTTATGCGATGCGTGTCAGTTTCAGAAAGTCTTTATTGCGAGCAGCGTCATCCCCAGGAAACTAAGAAAGGCGATGCAACCCTTTTCTAAAGCTGTAGCGAGAGCCCGCAGCGATATATCGCGCCCCAAGAGTTATGCGACGCGTGTCAGTTTCAGAAAAGTCTTTATTGCGAGCAGCGTCATCCCCAGGAGACTAAGAAAGGCGATGCAACCCTTTTCTAACGCTGTAGCGAGAGCCCGCAGCGATATATCGCGCCCCAAGAGTTATGCGACGCGTGTCAGTTTCAGAAAAGTCTTTATTGCGAGCAACGTCATCCCCAGGAGACTAAGAAAGGCGATGCAACCCTTTTCTAACGCTGTCGCGAGAGCGGGCACGCATATATCGCGCCCCTAGAGTTATGCGACGCGTGTAAGTTTCAGAAAAGTCTTTATTGCGAGCAGCGTCATCCCCAGGAAACTAAGAAAGGCGATGCAACCCTTTTCTAAAGCTGTAGCGAGAGCGCGCAGCGTTATACCGCGCCCCAAGAGTTATGCGACGCGTTTCAGTTTCAGAAAAGTCTTTATTGCGAGCAACGTCATCCCCAGGAGACTAAGAAAGGCGATGCAACCCTTTTCTAACGTTGTAGCGAGAGCGCGCAGCGATATACCGCGCCCCAAGAGTTATGCGACGCGTTTCAGTTTCAGAAAAGTCTTTATTGCGAGCAACGTCATCCCCAGGAGACTAAGAAAGGCGATGCAACCCTTTTCTAACGTTGTAGCGAGAGCGCGCAGCGATATACCGCGCCCCAAGAGTTATGCGACGCTTTTCAGTTTCAGAAAAGTCTTTATTGCGAGCAACGTCATCCCCAGGAGACTAAGAAAGGCGATGCAACCCTTTTCTAACGCTGTAGCGAGAGCCCGCAGCGATATATCGCGCCCCAAGAGTTATGCGACGCGTGTCAGTTTCAGAAAAGTCTTTATTGCGAGCAGCGTCATCCCCAGGAGACTAAGAAAGGCGATGCAACCCTTTTCTAACGCTGTAGCGAGAGCGCGCAGCGATATATCGCGCCCCAAGAGTTATGCGACGCGTTTCAGTTTCAGAAAAGTCTTTATTGCGAGCAACGTCATCCCCAGGAGACTAAGAAAGGCGATGCAACCCTTTTCTAACGTTGTAGCGAGAGCGCGCAGCGATATATCGCGCCCCAAGTGTTATGCGATGCGTGTCAGTTTCAGAAAGTCTTTATTGCGAGCAGCGTCATCCCCAGGAAACTAAGAAAGGCGATGCAACCCTTTTCTAAAGCTGTAGCGAGAGCACGCAGCGATATACCGCGCCCCAAGAGTTATGCGATGCGTGTCAGTTTCAGAAAGTCTTTATTGCGAGCAGCGTCATCCCCGGGAGACTAAGAAAGGCGATGCAACCCTTTTCTAACGTTGTAGCGAGAGCGCGCAGCGATATACCGCGCCCCAAGAGTTATGCGACGCGTTTCAGTTTCAGAAAAGTCTTTATTGCGAGCAACGTCATCCCCAGGAGACTAAGAAAGGCGATGCAACCCTTTTCTAACGTTGATGCGAGAGCGCGCAGCGATATACCGCGCCCCAAGAGGTATGCGACGCGTGTCAGTTTCAGAAAAGTCTTTATTGCGAGCAGCGTCATCCCCAGGAGACTAAGAAAGGCGATGCAACCCTTTTCTAACGCTGTAGCGAGAGCCCGCAGCGATATATCGCGCCCCAAGAGTTATGCGACGCGTGTCAGTTTCAGAAAAGTCTTTATTGCGAGCAGCGTCATCCCCAGGAGACTAAGAAAGGCGATGCAACCCTTTTCTAACGCTGTAGCGAGAGCGCGCAGCGATATATCGCGCCCCAAGAGTTACGCGACGCGTTTCAGTTTCAGAAAAGTCTTTATTGCGAGCAACGTCATCCCCAGGAGACTAAGAAAGGCGATGCAACCCTTTTCTAACGTTGTAGCGAGAGCGCGCAGCGATATATCGCGCCCCAAGAGTTATGCGACGCGTGTCAGTTTCAGAAAAGTCTTTATTGCGAGCAGCGTCATCCCCAGGAGACTAAGAAAGGCGATGCAACCCTTTTCTAACGCTGTAGCGAGAGCCCGCAGCGATATATCGCGCCCCAAGAGTTATGCGACGCGTGTCAGTTTCAGAAAAGTCTTTATTGCGAGCTGCGTCATCCCCAGGAAACTAAGAAAGGCGATGCAACCCTTTTCTAAAGCTGTAGCGAGAGCGCGCAGCGATATATCGCGCCCCAAGTGTTATGCGACGCGTGTCAGTTTCAGAAAAGTCTTTATTGCGAGCAGCGTCATCCCCAGGAGACTAAGAAAGGCGATGCAACCCTTTTCTAACGCTGTAGCGAGAGCCCGCAGCGATATATCGCGCCCCAAGAGTTATGCGACGCGTGTCAGTTTCAGAAAAGTCTTTATTGCGAGCAGCGTCATCCCCAGGAGACTAAGAAAGGCGATGCAACCCTTTTCTAACGCTGTAGCGAGAGCCCGCAGCGATATATCGCGCCCCAAGAGTTATGCGACGCGTGTCAGTTTCAGAAAAGTCTTTATTGCGAGCAACGTCATCCCCAGGAGACTAAGAAAGGCGATGCAACCCTTTTCTAACGCTGTCGCGAGAGCGCGCACGCATATATCGCGCCCCTAGAGTTATGCGACGCGTGTAAGTTTCAGAAAAGTCTTTATTGCGAGCAGCGTCATCCCCAGGAGACTAAGAAAGGCGATGCAACCCTTTTCTAACGTTATAGCGACAGCGCGCAGCGATATATCACGCCCCAAGAGTTATGCGACGCGTGTCAGTTTCAGAAAAGTCTTTATTGCGAGCAGCGTCATCCCCAGGTGACTAAGAAAGGCGATGCAACCCTTTTCTAACGCCGTAGCGAGAGCGCGCAGCGATATATCGCGCCCCAAGAGCTATGCGACGCGTGTCAGTTTCAGAAAAGTCTTTATAGCGAGCAGCGTCATCCTCAGGAGACTAAGAAAGGCGATGCAACCCTTTTCTAACGCTGTAGCGAGAGCGCGCAGCGATATATCGCGCCCCAAGAGTTATGCGACGCGTGTCAGTTTCAGAAAAATCTTTATTGCGAGCAGCGTCATCCTCAGGAGACTAAGAAAGGCGATGCAACCCTTTTCTAACGCTGTCGCGAGAGCGCGCACGCATATATCGCGCCCCTGGAGTTATGCGACGCGTGTAAGTTTCAGAAAAGTCTTTATTGCGAGCAGCGTCATCCCCAGGAGACTAAGAAAGGCGATGCAACCCTTTTCTAACGTTGTAGCGAGAGCGCGCAGCGATATATCGCGCCCCAAGTGTTATGCGATGCGTGTCAGTTTCAGAAAGTCTTTATTGCGAGCAGCGTCATCCCCAGGAAACTAAGAAAGGCGATGCAACCCTTTTCTAAAGCTGTAGCGAGAGCCCGCAGCGATATATCGCGCCCCAAGAGTTATGCGACGCGTGTCAGTTTCAGAAAAGTCTTTATTGCGAGCAGCGTCATCCCCAGGAGACTAAGAAAGGCGATGCAACCCTTTTCTAACGCTGTAGCGAGAGCCCGCAGCGATATATCGCGCCCCAAGAGTTATGCGACGCGTGTCAGTTTCAGAAAAGTCTTTATTGCGAGCAACGTCATCCCCAGGAGACTAAGAAAGGCGATGCAACCCTTTTCTAACGCTGTCGCGAGAGCGGGCACGCATATATCGCGCCCCTAGAGTTATGCGACGCGTGTAAGTTTCAGAAAAGTCTTTATTGCGAGCAGCGTCATCCCCAGGAAACTAAGAAAGGCGATGCAACCCTTTTCTAAAGCTGTAGCGAGAGCGCGCAGCGTTATACCGCGCCCCAAGAGTTATGCGACGCGTTTCAGTTTCAGAAAAGTCTTTATTGCGAGCAACGTCATCCCCAGGAGACTAAGAAAGGCGATGCAACCCTTTTCTAACGTTGTAGCGAGAGCGCGCAGCGATATATTGCGCCCCAAGTGTTATGCGATGCGTGTCAGTTTCAGAAAGTCTTTATTGCGAGCAGCGTCATCCCCAGGAAACTAACAAAGGCGATGCAACCCTTTTCTAAAGCTGTAGCGAGAGCGCGCAGCGTTATACCGCGCCCCAAGAGTTATGCGACGCGTTTCAGTTTCAGAAAAGTCTTTATTGCGAGCAACGTCATCCCCAGGAGACTAAGAAAGGCGATGCAACCCTTTTCTAACGTTGTAGCGAGAGCGCGCAGCGATATATTGCGCCCCAAGTGTTATGCGATGCGTGTCAGTTTCAGAAAGTCTTTATTGCGAGCAGCGTCATCCCCAGGAAACTAAGAAAGGCGATGCGACCCTTTTCTAAAGCTGTAGCGAGAGCACGCAGCGATATACCGCGCCCCAAGAGTTATGCGACGCGTTTCAGTTTCAGAAAAGTCTTTATTGCGAGCAACGTCATCCCCAGGAGACTAAGAAAGGCGATGCAACCCTTTTCTAACGTTGTAGCGAGAGCGCGCAGCGATATACCGCGCCCCAAGAGTTATGCGACGCGTTTCAGTTTCAGAAAAGTCTTTATTGCGAGCAACGTCATCCCCAGGAGACTAAGAAAGGCGATGCAACCCTTTTCTAACGTTGTAGCGAGAGCGCGCAGCGATATACCGCGCCCCAAGAGTTATGCGACGCGTTTCAGTTTCAGAAAAGTCTTTATTGCGAGCAACGTCATCCCCAGGAGACTAAGAAAGGCGATGCAACCCTTTTCTAACGCTGTAGCGAGAGCCCGCAGCGATATATCGCGCCCCAAGAGTTATGCGACGCGTGTCAGTTTCAGAAAAGTCTTTATTGCGAGCAGCGTCATCCCCAGGAGACTAAGAAAGGCGATGCAACCCTTTTCTAACGCTGTAGCGAGAGCGCGCAGCGATATATCGCGCCCCAAGAGTTATGCGACGCGTTTCAGTTTCAGAAAAGTCTTTATTGCGAGCAACGTCATCCCCAGGAGACTAAGAAAGGCGATGCAACCCTTTTCTAACGTTGTAGCGAGAGCGCGCAGCGATATATCGCGCCCCAAGTGTTATGCGATGCGTGTCAGTTTCAGAAAGTCTTTATTGCGAGCAGCGTCATCCCCAGGAAACTAAGAAAGGCGATGCAACCCTTTTCTAAAGCTGTAGCGAGAGCACGCAGCGATATACCGCGCCCCAAGAGTTATGCGATGCGTGTCAGTTTCAGAAAGTCTTTATTGCGAGCAGCGTCATCCCCGGGAGACTAAGAAAGGCGATGCAACCCTTTTCTAACGTTGTAGCGAGAGCGCGCAGCGATATACCGCGCCCCAAGAGTTATGCGACGCGTTTCAGTTTCAGAAAAGTCTTTATTGCGAGCAACGTCATCCCCAGGAGACTAAGAAAGGCGATGCAACCCTTTTCTAACGTTGATGCGAGAGCGCGCAGCGATATACCGCGCCCCAAGAGGTATGCGACGCGTGTCAGTTTCAGAAAAGTCTTTATTGCGAGCAGCGTCATCCCCAGGAGACTAAGAAAGGCGATGCAACCCTTTTCTAACGCTGTAGCGAGAGCCCGCAGCGATATATCGCGCCCCAAGAGTTATGCGACGCGTGTCAGTTTCAGAAAAGTCTTTATTGCGAGCAGCGTCATCCCCAGGAGACTAAGAAAGGCGATGCAACCCTTTTCTAACGCTGTAGCGAGAGCGCGCAGCGATATAGCGCGCCCCAAGAGTTACGCGACGCGTTTCAGTTTCAGAAAAGTCTTTATTGCGAGCAACGTCATCCCCAGGAGACTAAGAAAGGCGATGCAACCCTTTTCTAACGTTGTAGCGAGAGCGCGCAGCGATATATCGCGCCCCAAGAGTTATGCGACGCGTGTCAGTTTCAGAAAAGTCTTTATTGCGAGCAGCGTCATCCCCAGGAGACTAAGAAAGGCGATGCAACCCTTTTCTAACGCTGTAGCGAGAGCCCGCAGCGATATATCGCGCCCCAAGAGTTATGCGACGCGTGTCAGTTTCAGAAAAGTCTTTATTGCGAGCTGCGTCATCCCCAGGAAACTAAGAAAGGCGATGCAACCCTTTTCTAAAGCTGTAGCGAGAGCGCGCAGCGATATATCGCGCCCCAAGTGTTATGCGACGCGTGTCAGTTTCAGAAAAGTCTTTATTGCGAGCAGCGTCATCCCCAGGAGACTAAGAAAGGCGATGCAACCCTTTTCTAACGCTGTAGCGAGAGCCCGCAGCGATATATCGCGCCCCAAGAGTTATGCGACGCGTGTCAGTTTCAGAAAAGTCTTTATTGCGAGCAGCGTCATCCCCAGGAGACTAAGAAAGGCGATGCAACCCTTTTCTAACGCTGTAGCGAGAGCCCGCAGCGATATATCGCGCCCCAAGAGTTATGCGACGCGTGTCAGTTTCAGAAAAGTCTTTATTGCGAGCAACGTCATCCCCAGGAGACTAAGAAAGGCGATGCAACCCTTTTCTAACGCTGTCGCGAGAGCGCGCACGCATATATCGCGCCCCTAGAGTTATGCGACGCGTGTAAGTTTCAGAAAAGTCTTTATTGCGAGCAGCGTCATCCCCAGGAGACTAAGAAAGGCGATGCAACCCTTTTCTAACGCTGTCGCGAGAGCGCGCACGCATATATCGCGCCCCTGGAGTTATGCGACGCGTGTAAGTTTCAGAAAAGTCTTTATTGCGAGCAGCGTCATCCCCAGGAGACTAAGAAAGGCGATGCAACCCTTTTCTAACGCTGTAGCGAGAGCGCGCAGCGATATATCGCGCCCCAAGAGTTATGCGACGCGTGTCAGTTTCAGAAAAGTCTTTATTGCGAGCAGCGTCATCCCCAGGAGACTAAGAAAGGCGATGCAACCCTTTTCTAACGTTATAGCGACAGCGCGCAGCGATATATCACGCCCCAAGAGTTATGCGACGCGTGTCAGTTTCAGAAAAGTCTTTATTGCGAGCAGCGTCATCCCCAGGTGACTAAGAAAGGCGATGCAACCCTTTTCTAACGCCGTAGCGAGAGCGCGCAGCGATATATCGCGCCCCAAGAGCTATGCGACGCGTGTCAGTTTCAGAAAAGTCTTTATAGCGAGCAGCGTCATCCTCAGGAGACTAAGAAAGGCGATGCAACCCTTTTCTAACGCTGTAGCGAGAGCGCGCAGCGATATATCGCGCCCCAAGAGTTATGCGACGCGTGTCAGTTTCAGAAAAATCTTTATTGCGAGCAGCGTCATCCTCAGGAGACTAAGAAAGCGATGCAACCCTTTTCTAACGTTGTAGCGAGAGCGCGCAGCGATATATCGCGCCCCAAGTGTTATGCGACGCGTGTCAGTTTCAGGAAAGTCTTTATTGCGAGCAGCGTCATCCCCAGGAAACTAAGAAAGGCGATGCAACCCTTTTCTAAAGCTGTAGCGAGAGCGCGCAGCGATATACCGCGCCCCAAGAGTTATGGGACGCGTGTCAGTTTCAGAAAAGTCTTTATTGCGAGCAGCGTCATCCCCAGAAGACTAAGAAAGGCGATGCAACCCTTTTCTAAATCTGTAGCGAGAGCGCGCTGCGATATATCGCGTCCAAAGAGTTATGCGACGCGTGTGAGTTTCAGAAAAGTCTTTATTGCGAGCAGCGTCATCCTCAGGAGACTAAGAAAGCGATGCAACCCTTTTCTAACGTTGTAGCGAGAGCGCGCAGCGATATATCGCGCCCCAAGTGTTATGCGACTCGTGTCAGTTTCAGAAAAGTCTTTATTGCGAGCAGCGTCATCCCCAGGAGACTAAGAAAGGCGATGCAGCCCTTTTCTAACGCTGTAGCGAGAGCGCGCACCGGTATATCGCGCCCCAAGAGTTATGGGACGCGTGGCAGTTTCAGAAAAGTCTTTATTGCGAGCAGCGTTATCCCCAGGAGACTAAGAAAGGCGATGCAACCCTTTTCTAAAGCTGTAGCGAGAGCGCGCAGCGATATACCGCGCCCCAAGAGTTATGGGACGCGTGTCAGTTTCAGAAAAGTCTTTATTGCGAGCAGCGTTATCCCCAGGAGACTAAGAAAGGCGACGCAACCCTTTTCTAACGCTGTAGCGAGAGCGCGCAGCGATATATCGCGCCCCAAGAGTTATGCGACGCGTGTCAGTTTCAGAAAAGTCTTTATTGCGAGCAGCGTCATCCCCAGGAGACTAAGAAAGGCGATGCAACCCTTTTCTAACGCTGTAGCGAGAGCGCGCAGCGATATATCGCGCCCCAAGAGTTATGTGACGCGTGTCAGTTTCAGAAAATTCTTTATTGCGAGCAGCGTCATCCCCAGAAGACTAAGAAAGGCGATGCAACCCTTTTCTAAATCTGTAGCGAGAGCGCGCTGCGATATATCGCGTCCAAAGAGTTATGCGACGCGTGTGAGTTTCAGAAAAGTCTTTATTGCGAGCAGCGTCATCCTCAGGAGACTAAGAAAGCGATGCAACCCTTTTCTAACGTTGTAGCGAGAGCACGCAGCGATATATCGCGCCCCAAGTGTTATGCGACGCGTGTCAGTTTCAGAAAAGTCTTTATTGCGAGCAGCGTCATCCCCAGGAGACTAAGAAAGGCGATGCAGCCCTTTTCTAACGCTGTAGCGAGAGCGCGCACCGGTATATCGCGCCCCAAGAGTTATGGGACGCGTGTCAGTTTCAGAAAAGTCTTTATTGCGAGCAGCGTTATCCCCGGGAGACTAAGAAAGGCGATGCAACCCTTTTCTAACGCTGTAGCGAGAGCGCGCAGCGATATATCGCGCCCCAAGAGTTATGCGACGCGTGTCAGTTTCAGAAAAGTCTTTATTGCGAGCAGCGTCATCCCCGGGAGACAAAGAAAGGCGACGCAGCCCTTTTCTAACGCTGTAGCGAGAGCGCGCACCGGTATATCGCGCCGCAAGAGTTATGGGACGCGTGTCAGTTTCAGAAAAGTCTTTATTGCGAGCAGCGTTATCCCCAGGAGACTAAGAAAGGCGATGCAACCCTTTTCTAACGCTGTAGCGAGAGCGCGCAGCGATATATCGCGCCCCAAGAGTTATGCGACGCGTGTCAGTTTTAGAAAAGTCTTTATTGCGAGCAGCGTCATCCCCAGGAGACTAAGAAAGGCGATGCAACCCTTTTCTAACGCTGTAGCGAGAGCGCGCAGCGATATATCGCGCCCCAAGAGTTATGCGACGCGTGTCAGTTTCAGAAAATTCTTTATTGCGAGCAGCGTCATCCCCAGGAGACTAAGAAAGGCGATGCAACCCTTTTCTAACGCTGTAGCGAGAGCGCGCTCCGATATATCGCGTCCAAAGAGTTATGCGACGCGTGTCAGTTTCAGAAAAGTATTTATCGCGAGCAGCGTCATCCTCAGGAGACTAAGAAAGCGATGCAACCCTTTTCTAACGTTGTAGCGAGAGCGCGCAGCGATATATCGCGCCACAAGAGTTATGCGACGCGTGTCAGTTTCAGAAAAGTCTTTATCGCGAGCAGCGTCATCCCCAGGAGACTAAGAAAGGCGATGCAACCCTTTTCTAACGCTGTAGCGAGAGCGCGCAGCGATATATCGCGCCCCAATAGTTATGCGACGCGTGTCAGTTTCAGAAAAGTCTTTATTGCGAGCAGCGTCATCCCCAGGAGACTAAGAAAGGCGATGCAACCCTTTTCTAACGCCGTAGCGAGAGCGCGCAGCGATATATCTTGCCCCAAGAGTTATGCGACGCGTGTCAGTTTCAGAAAAATCTTTATTGCGGGCAGCGTCATCCCCAGGAGACTAAGAAAGGCGGTGCAACCCTTTACTAACGCCGTAGCGAGAGCGCGCAGCGATATATCGCGCCCCAAGAGTTATGCGACGCGTGTCAGTTTCAGAAAAGTCTTTATTGCGAGCAGCGTCATCCCCAGGAGACTAAGAAAGGCGATACAACCCTTTTCTAACGCTGTAGCGAGAGCGCGCAGCGATATATCGCGCCCCAAGAGTTATGCGACGCGTGTCAGTTTCAGAAAATTCTTTATTGCGAGCAGCGTCATCCCCAGGAGACTAAGAAAGGCGATGCAACCCTTTTCTAACGCTGTAGCGAGAGCGCGCAGCGATATATCGCGCCCCAAGAGTTATGCGACGCGTGTCAGTTTCAGAAAATTCTTTATTGCGAGCAGCGTCATCCCCAGGAGACTAAGAAAGGCGATGCAACCCTTTTCTAACGCTGTAGCGAGAGCGCGCTCCGATATATCGCGTCCAAAGAGTTATGCGACGCGTGTCAGTTTCAGAAAAGTATTTATCGCGAGCAGCGTCATCCTCAGGAGACTGAGAAAGGCGATGCAACCCTTTTCTAACGCTGTAGCGAGAGCGCGCTGCGATATATCGCGTCCAAAGAGTTATGCGACGCGTTTGAGTTCCAGAAAAGTCTTTATTGCGAGCACCGTTATCCCCAGGAGACTAAGAAAGGCGATGCAACCCTTTTCTAACGCTGTAGCGAGAGCGCGCAGCGATATATCGCGCCCCAAGAGTTATGCGACGCGTGTCAGTTTCAGAAAAGTCTTTATTGCGAGCAGCGTCATCCCCAGGAGACTAAGAAAGGCGATGCAACCCTTTTCTAACGCTGTAGCGAGAGCGCGCTGCGATATATCGCGTCCAAAGAGTTATGCGACACGTGTCAGTTTCAGAAAAGTATTTATCGCGAGCAGCGTCATCCTCACGAGACTAAGAAAGCGATGCAACCCTTTTCTAACGTTGTAGCGAGAGCGCGCAGCGATATATCGCGCCCCAAGTGTTATGCGACGCGTGTCAGTTTCAGAAAAGTCTTTATTGCGAGCAGCGTCATCCCCAGGAAACTAAGAAAGGCGTTGCAACCCTTTTCTAAAGCTGTAGCGAGAGCGCGCAGCGATATACCGCGCCCCAAGAGTTATGCGACGCGTTTCAGTTTCAGAAAAGTCTTTATCGCGAGCAGCGTCATCCCCAGGAGACTAAGAAAGGCGATGCAACCCTTTTCTAACGCCGTAGCGAGAGCGCGCATCGGTATATCGCGCCCCAAGAGTTATGGGACGCGTGTCAGTTTCAGAAAAGTCTTTATTGCGAGCAGCGTCATCCCCAGGAAACTAAGAAAGGCGATGCAACCCTTTTCTAACGCTGTAGCGAGAGCGCGCAGCGATATATCGCGCCCCAAGAGTTATGCGACGCGTGTCAGTTTCAGAAAAGTCTTTATTGCGAGCAGCGTCATCCCCAGAAGACTAAGAAAGGCGATGCAACCCTTTTCTAACGCTGTAGCGAGAGCCCGCAGCGATATATCGCGCCCCAAGAGTTATGCGACGCGTGTCAGTTTCAGAAAAGTCTTTATTGCGAGCAGCGTCATCCCCAGGAGACTAAGAAAGGCGATGCAACCCTTTTCTAACGCTGTAGCGAGAGCGCGCAGCGATATATCGCGCCCCAAGTGTTATGCGACGCGTGTCAGTTTCAGAAAAGTCTTTATTGCGAGCAGCGTCATCCCCAGGAGACTAAGAAAGGCGATGCAACCCTTTTCTAACGTTATAGCGACAGCGCGCAGCGATATATCGCGCCCCAAGAGTTATGCGACGCGTGTCAGTTTCAGAAAAGTCTTTATTGCGAGCAGCGTCATCCCCAGGTGACTAAGAAAGGCGATGCAACCCTCTTCTAACGCCGTAGCGAGAGCGCGCAGCGATATATCGCGCCCCAAGAGCTATGCGACGCGTGTCAGTTTCAGAAAAGTCTTTATAGCGAGCAGCGTCATCCCCAGGAGACTAAGAAAGGCGATGCAACCCTTTTCTAACGCTGTAGCGAGAGCGCGCAGCGATATATCGCGCCCCAAGAGTTATGCGACGCGTGTCAGTTTCAGAAAAATCTTTATTGCGAGCAGCGTCATCCTCAGGAGACTAAGAAAGCGATGCAACCCTTTTCTAACGTTGTAGCGAGAGCGCGCAGCGATATATCGCGCCCCAAGTGTTATGCGACGCGTGTCAGTTTCAGAAAAGTCTTTATTGCGAGCAGCGTCATCCCCAGGAGACTAAGAAAGGCGATGCAACCCTTTTCTAAAGCTGTAGCGAAAGCGCGCAGCGATATACCGCGCCCCAAGAGTTATGGGACGCGTGTCAGTTTCAGAAAAGTCTTTATTGCGAGCAGCGTTATCCCCAGGAGACTAAGAAAGGCGACGCAACCCTTTTCTAACGCTGTAGCGAGAGCGCGCAGCGATATATCGCGCCCCAAGAGTTATGCGACGCGTGTCAGTTTCAGAAAAGTCTTTATTGCGAGCAGCGTCATCCCCAGGAGACTAAGAAAGGCGATGCAACCCTTTTCTAACGCTGTAGCGAGAGCGCGCAGCGATATATCGCGCCCCAAGAGTTATGCGACGCGTGTCAGTTTCAGAAAATTCTTTATTGCGAGCAGCGTCATCCCCAGGAGACTAAGAAAGGCGATGCAGCCCTTTTCTAACGCTGTAGCGAGAGCGCGCACCGGTATATCGCGCCCCAAGAGTTATGGGACGCGTGTCAGTTTCAGAAAAGTCTTTATTGCGAGCAGCGTTATCCCCAGGAGACTAAGAAAGGCGATGCAACCCTTTTCTAACGCTGTAGCGAGAGCGCGCTGCGATATATCGCGTCCAAAGAGTTATGCGACGCGTGTGAGTTTCAGAAAAGTCTTTATTGCGAGCAGCGTCATCCCCAGGAGACAAAGAAAGGCGATGCAGCCCTTTTCTAACGCTGTAGCGAGAGCGCGCACCGGTATATCGCGCCGCAAGAGTTATGGGACGCATGTCAGTTTCAGACAAGTCTTTATTGCGAGCAGGGTCATCCCCAGGAGACTAAGAAAGGCGATGCAACCCTTTTCTAACGCTATAGCGAGAGCGCGCAGCGATATATCGCGCCCCAAGAGTTATGCGACGCGTGTCAGTTTCAGAAAATTCTTTATTGCGAGCAACGTCATCCCCAGGAGACTAAGAAAGGCGATGCAACCCTTTTCTAACGCTGTAGCGAGAGCGCGCTGCGATATATCGCGTCCAAAGAGTTATGCGACACGTGTCAGTTTCAGAAAAGTATTTATCGCGAGCAGCGTCATCCTGAGGAGACTAAGAAAGCGACGCAACCCTTTTCTAACGTTGTAGCGAGAGCGCGCAGCGATATATCGCGCCCCAAGTGTTATGCGACGCGTGTCAGTTTCAGAAAAGTCTTTATTGCGAGCAGCGTCATCCCCAGGAAACTAAGAAAGGCGATGCAACCCTTTTCTAAAGCTGTAGCGAGAGCGCGCAGCGGTATACCGCGCCCCAAGAGTTATGCGACGCGTTTCAGTTTCAGAAAAGTCTTTATCGCGAGCAGCGTCATCCCCAGGAGACTAAGAAAGGCGATGCAACCCTTTTCTAACGCCGTAGCGAGAGCGCGCATCGGTATATCGCGCCCCAAGAGTTATGGGACGCGTGTCAGTTTCAGAAAAGTCTTTATTGCGAGCAGCGTCATCCCCAGGAAACTAAGAAAGGCGATGCAACCCTTTTCTAACGCTGTAGCGAGAGCGCGCAGCGATATATCGCGCCCCAAGAGTTATGCGACGCGTGTCAGTTTCAGAAAAGTCTTTATTGCGAGCAGCGTCATCCCCAGGAGACTAAGAAAGGCGATGCAACCCTTTTCTAACGCTGTAGCGAGAGCCCGCAGCGATATATCGCGCCCCAAGAGTTATGCGACGCGTGTCAGTTTCAGAAAAGTCTTTATTGCGAGCAGCGTTATCCCCAGGAGACTAAGAAAGGCGATGCAACCCTTTTCTAACGCTGTAGCGAGAGCGCGCAGCGATATATCGCGCCCCAATAGTTATGCGACGCGTGTCAGTTTCAGAAAAGTCTTTATTGCGAGCAGCGTCATCTCCAGGAGACTAAGAAAGGCGATGCAACCCTTTTCTAACGCTGTAGCGAGAGCCCGCAGCGATATATCGCGCCCCAAGAGTTATGCGACGCGTGTCAGTTTCAGAAAAGTCTTTATTGCGAGCAACGTCATCCCCAGGAGACTAAGAAAGGCGATGCAACCCTTTTCTAACGCTGTCGCGAGAGCGCGCACGTATATATCGCGCCCCTAGAGTTATGCGACGCGTGTAAGTTTCAGAAAAGTCTTTATTGCGAGCAGCGTCATCCCCAGGAGACTAAGAAAGGCGATGCAACCCTTTTCTAACGCTGTAGCGAGAGCGCGCAGCGATATATCGCGCCCCAAGAGTTATGCGACGCGTGTCAGTTTCAGAAAAGTCTTTATTGCGAGCAGCGTCATCCCCAGGCGATGCAACCCTTTTCTAACGCCGTAGCGAGAGCGCGCAGCGATATATCGCGCCCCAAGAGCTATGAGACGCGTGTCAGTTTCAGAAAAGTCTTTATAGCGAGCAGCGTCATCCCCAGGAGACTAAGAAAGGCGATGCAACCCTTTTCTAACGCTGTAGCGAGAGCGCGCAGCGATATATCGCGCCCCAAGAGTTATGCGACGCGTGTCAGTTTCAGAAAAATCTTTATTGCGAGCAGCGTCATCCTCAGGAGACTAAGAAAGCGATGCAACCCTTTTCTAACGTTGTAGCGAGAGCGCGCAGCGATATATCGCGCCCCAAGTGTTATGCGACGCGTGTCAGTTTCATAAAAGTCTTTATTGCGAGCAGCGTCATCCCCAGGAAACTAAGAAAGGCGATGCAACCCTTTTCTAAAGCTGTAGCGAGAGCGCGCAGCGATATACCGCGCCCCAAGAGTTATGGGACGCGTGTCAGTTTCAGAAAAGTCTTTATTGCGAGCAGCGTTATCCCCAGGAGACTAAGAAAGGCGACGCAACCCTTTTCTAACGCTGTAGCGAGAGCGCGCAGCGATATATCGCGCCCCAAGAGTTATGCGACGCGTGTGAGTTTCAGAAAAGTCTTTATTGCGAGCAGCGTCATCCTCAGGAGACTAAGAAAGCGATGCAACCCTTTTCTAACGTTGTAGCGAGAGCGCGCAGCGATATATCGCGCCCCAAGTGTTATGCGACGCGTGTCAGTTTCAGAAAAGTCTTTATTGCGAGCAGCGTCATCCCCAGGAGACTAAGAAAGGCGATGCAGCACTTTTCTAACGCTGTAGCGAGAGCGCGCACCGGTATATCGCGCCCCAAGAGTTATGGGACGCGTGTCAGTTTCAGAAAAGTCTTTATTGCGAGCAGCGTTATCCCCAGGAGACTAAGAAAGGCGATGCAACCCTTTTCTAACGCTGTAGCGAGAGCGCGCAGCGATATATCGCGCCCCAAGAGTTATGCGACGCGTGTCAGTTTCAGAAAAGTCTTTATTGCGAGCAGCGTCATCCCCAGGAGACTAAGAAAGGCGATGCAACCCTTTTCTAACGCTGTAGCGAGAGCGCGCAGCGATATATCGCGCCCCAAGAGTTATGCGACGCGTGTCAGTTTCAGAAAATTCTTTATTGCGAGCAGCGTCATCCCCAGGAGACTAAGAAAGGCGATGCAACCCTTTTCTAACGCTGTAGCGAGAGCGCGCTGCGATATATCGCGTCCAAAGAGTTATGCGACGCGTGTGAGTTTCAGAAAAGTCTTTATTGCGAGCAGCGTCATCCCCAGGAGACAAAGAAAGGCGATGCAGCCCTTTTCTAACGCTGTAGCGAGAGCGCGCACCGGTATATCGCGCCGCAAGAGTTATGGGACGCGTGTCAGTTTCAGAAAAGTCTTTATTGCGAGCAGCGTTATCCCCAGGAGACTAAGAAAGGCGATGCAACCCTTTTCTAACGCTGTAGCGAGAGCGCGCAGCGATATATCGCGCCCCAAGAGTTATGCGACGCGTGTCAGTTTCAGAAAATTCTTTATTGCGAGCAGCGTCATCCCCAGGAGACTAAGAAAGGCGATGCAACCCTTTTCTAACGCTGTAGCGAGAGCGCGCTCCGATATATCGCGTCCAAAGAGTTATGCGACGCGTGTCAGTTTCAGAAAAGTATTTATCGCGAGCAGCGTCATCCTCAGGAGACTAAGAAAGCGATGCAACCCTTTTCTAACGTTGTAGCGAGAGCGCGCAGCGATATATCGCGCCACAAGAGTTATGCGACGCGTGTCAGTTTCAGAAAAGTCTTTATCGCGAGCAGCGTCATCCCCAGGAGACTAAGAAAGGCGATGCAACCCTTTTTAACGCTTTAGCGAGAGCGCGCAGCGATATATCGCGCCCCAATAGTTATGCGACGCGTGTCAGTTTCAGAAAAGTCTTTATTGCGAGCAGCGTCATCCCCAGGAGACTAAGAAAGGCGATGCAACCCTTTTCTAACGCCGTAGCGAGAGCGCGCAGCGATATATCGCGCCCCAAGAGTTATGCGACGCGTGTCAGTTTCAGAAAAATCTTTATTGCGGGCAGCGTCATCCCCAGGAGACTAAGAAAGGCGGTGCAACCCTTTACTAACGCCGTAGCGAGAGCGCGCAGCGATATATCGCGCCCCTAGAGTTATGCGACGCGTGTCAGTTTCAGAAAAGTGTTTATTGCGAGCAGCGTCATCCCCAGGAGACTAAGAAAGGCGATACAACCCTTTTCTAACGCTGTAGCGAGAGCGCGCAGCGATATATCGCGCCCCAAGAGTTATGCGACGCGTGTCAGTTTCAGAAAATTCTTTATTGCGAGCAGCGTCATCCCCAGGAGACTAAGAAAGGCGATGCAACCCTTTTCTAACGCTGTATCGAGAGCGCGCTGCGATATATCGCGCCCGAAGAGTTATGCGACGCGTGTCAGTTTCAGAAAAGTATTTATCGCGAGCAGCGTCATCCTCAGGAGACTAAGAAAGGCGATGCAGCCCTTTTCTAACGCTGTAGCGAGAGCGCGCACCGGTATATCGCGCCCCAAGCGTTATGGGACGCGTGTCAGTTTCAGAAAAGTCTTTATTGCGAGCAGCGTCATCCCCAGGAGACTAAGAAAGGCGATGCAACCCTTTTCTAACGCTGTAGCGAGAGCGCGCAGCGATATATCGCGCCCCAAGAGTTATGCGACGCGTGTCAGTTTCAGAAAATTCTTTATTGCGAGCAGCGTCATCCCCAGGAGACTAAGAAAGGCGATGCAACCCTTTTCTAACGCTGTAGCGAGAGCGCGCTGCGATATATCGCGTCCAAAGAGTTATGCGACGCGTTTGAGTTTCAGAAAAGTCTTTATTGCGAGCAGCGTTATCCCCAGGAGACTAAGAAAGGCGATGCAACCCTTTTCTAACGCTGTAGCGAGAGCGCGCAGCGATATATCGCGCCCCAAGAGTTATGCGACGCGTGTCAGTTTCAGAAAAGTCTTTATTGCGAGCAGCGTCATCCTCAGGAGACTAAGAAAGGCGATGCAACCCTTTTCTAACGCTATAGCGAGAGCGCGCAGCGATATATCGCGCCCCAAGAGTTATGCGACGCGTGTCAGTTTCAGAAAATTCTTTATTGCGAGCAACGTCATCCCCAGGAGACTAAGAAAGGCGATGCAACCCTTTTCTAACGCTGTAGCGAGAGCGCGCTGCGATATATCGCGTCCAAAGAGTCATGCGACACGTGTCAGTTTCAGAAAAGTATTTATCGCGAGCAGCGTCATCCTCAGGAGACTAAGAAAGCGATGCAACCCTTTTCTAACGTTGTAGCGAGAGCGCGCAGCGATATATCGCGCCCCAAGTGTTATGCGACGCGTGTCAGTTTCAGAAAAGTCTTTATTGCGAGCAGCGTCATCCCCAGGAAACTAAGAAAGGCGATGCAACCCTTTTCTAAAGCTGTAGCGAGAGCGCGCAGCGATTTACCGCGCCCGAAGAGTTATGCGACGCGTTTCAGTTTCAGAAAAGTCTTTATCGCGAGCAGCGTCATCCCCAGGAGACTAAGAAAGGCGATGCAACCCTTTTCTAACGCCGTAGCGAGAGCGCGCATCGGTATATCGCGCCCCAAGAGTTATGGGACGCGTGTCAGTTTCAGAAAAGTCTTTATTGCGAGCAGCGTCATCCCCAGGAAACTAAGAAAGGCGATGCAACCCTTTTCTAACGCTGTAGCGAGAGCGCGCAGCGATATATCGCGCCCCAAGAGTTATGGGACGCGTTTCAGTTTCAGAAAAGTCTTTATTGCGAGCAGCGTCATCCCCAGGAGACATAGAAAGGCGATGCAGCCCTTTTCTAACGCTGTAGCGAGAGCGCGCATCGGTATATCGCGCCCCAAGAGTTATGGGACGCGTGTCAGTTTCAGAAAAGTCTTTATTGCGAGCAGCGTTATCCCCAGGAGACTAAGAAAGGCGATGCAACCCTTTTCTAAAGCTGTAGCGAGAGCGCGCAGCGATATACCGCGCCCCAAGTATTATGCGACGCGTTTCAGTTTCAGAAAAGTCTTTATTGCGATCAGCGTCATCCCCAGGAGACAAAGAAAGGCGATGCAGCCCTTTTCTAACGCTGTAGCGGGAGAGCGCATCGGTATATCGCGCCCCAAGAGTTATGGGACGCGTGTCAGTTTCAGAAAAGTCTTTATTGCGAGCAGCGTCATTCCCAGGAGACTAAGAAAGGCGATGCAACCCTTTTCTAACGTTGTAGCCAGAGCGCGCAGCGATATATCGCGCCCCAAGAGTTATGCGACGCGTGTCAGTTTCAGAAAAGTCTTTATTGCGAGCAGCGTCATCCCCAGGAGACAAAGAAAGGCGATGCAACCCTTTTCTAACGCCGTAGCGAGAGCGCGCAGCGATATATCGCGCCCCAAGAGTTATGCGACGCGTGTCAGTTTCAGAAAAATCTTTATTGCGAGCAGCGTCATCCCCACGAGACTAAGAAAGGCGGTGCAACCCTTTTCTAACGCCGTAGCGAGAGCGCGCAGCGATATATCGCGCCCCAAGAGTTATGCGACGCGTGTCAGTTTCAGAAAAGTCTTTATTGCGAGCAGCGTCATCCCCAGGAGACTAAGAAAGGCGATACAACCCTTTTCTAACGCTGTAGCGAGAGCGCGCAGCGATATATCGCGCCCCAAGAGTTATGCGACGCGTGTCAGTTTCAGAAAAATCTTTATTACCAGCAGCGTCATCCCCAGGAGACTAAGACAGGCGATGCAACCCTTTTCCAACGCTGTAGCGAGAGCGCGTAGCAATATATCGCGCCCCAAGGGTTATGCTACGCGTGTCGGTTTCAGAAATGTTCTTATGGCGAGCAGCGTCATCCCCAGGTGACTAAGAAAGGCGATGCAACCCTTTTGTAACGCTGTAGCGAGGGCGCGCAGCGATATATCGCGCCCCAAGAGTTATGCGACGCGTGTCAGTTTCAGAAAAATCTTTATTGCGAGCAGCGTCATCCCCAGGAGACTAAGAAAGGCGATGCAACCCTTTTCTAACGCCGTAGCGAGAGCGCGCAGCGATATATCGCGCCCCAAGAGTTATGCGACGCGTGTCAGTTTCAGAAAAGTCTTTATTGCGAGCAGCGTCATCCCCAGGAGACTAAGAAAGGCGATACAACCCTTTTCTAACGCTGTAGCGAGAGCGCGCAGCGATATATCGCGCCCCAAGTGTTATGTGACGCGTGTCAGTTTCAGAAAAGTCTTTATTGCGAGCAGCGTCATCCCCAGGAGACTAAGACAGGCGATGCAACCCTTTTCCAACGCTGTAGCGAGAGCGCGTAGCGATATATCGCGCCCCAAGGGTTATGCTACGCGTGTCGGTTTCAGAAATGTACTTATTGCGAGCAGCGTCATCCCCAGGTGACTAAGAAAGGCGATGCAACCCATTTCTAACGCCGTAGCGAGAGCGCGCAGCGATATATCGCGCCCCAAGAGTTATGCGACGCGTGTCAGTTTCAGAAAAGTCTTTATTGCGAGCAGCGTCATCCCCAGGAGACTAAGAAAGGCCATGCAACCCTTTTCTAACGCTGTAGCGAGAGCGCGCAGCGATATATCGCGCCCCAAGAGTTATGCGACGCGTGTCAGTTTCAGAAAAATCTTTATTGCGAGCAGCGTCATCCCCAGGAGACTAAGAAAGGCGATGCAACCCTTTTCTAACGCTGTAGCGAGAGCGCGCAGCGATATATCGCGCCCCAAGAGTTATGCGACGCGTTTCAGTTTCAGAAAAGTCTTTATTGCGAGCAGCGTCATCCCCAGGAGACTAAGAAAGGCGATGCAACCCTTTTCTAACGCTGTAGCGAGAGCGCGCAGCGATATATCGCGCCCCAAGAGTTATGCGACGCGTGTCAGTTTCAGAAAATTCTTTATTGCGAGCAACGTCATCCCCAGGAGACTAAGAAAGGCGATGCAACCCTTTTCTAACGCTGTAGCGAGAGCGCGCTGCGATATATCGCGTCCAAAGAGTTATGCGACACGTGTCAGTTTCAGAAAAGTATTTATCGCGAGCAGCGTCATCCTCAGGAGACTAAGAAAGCGATGCAACCCTTTTCTAACGTTGTAGCGAGAGCGCGCAGCGACATATCGCGCCCCAAGTGTTATGCGACGCGTGTCAGTTTCAGAAAAGTCTTTATTGCGAGCAGCGTCATCCCCAGGAAACTAAGAAAGGCGATGCAACCCTTTTCTAAAGCTGTAGCGAGAGCGCGCAGCGATATACCGCGCCCGAAGAGTTATGCGACGCGTTTCAGTTTCAGAAAAGTCTTTATCGCGAGCAGCGTCATCCCCAGGAGACTAAGAAAGGCGATGCAACCCTTTTCTAACGCCGTAGCGAGAGCGCGCATCGGTATATCGCGCCCCAAGAGTTATGGGACGCGTGTCAGTTTCAGAAAAGTCTTTATTGCGAGCAGCGTCATCCCCAGGAAACTAAGAAAGGCGATGCAACCCTTTTCTAACGCTGTAGCGAGAGCGCGCAGCGATATATCGCGCCCCAAAAGTTATGGGACGCGTTTCAGTTTCAGAAAAGTCTTTATTGCGAGCAGCGTCATCCCCTGGAGACATAGAAAGGCGATGCAGCCCTTTTCTAACGCTGTAGCGAGAGCGCGCATCGGTATATCGCGCCCCAAGAGTTATGGGACGCGTTTCAGTTTCAGAAAAGTCTTTATTGCGAGCAGCGTCATCCCCAGGAGACAAAGAAAGGCGATGCAGCCCTTTTCTAACGCTGTAGCGGGAGAGCGCATCGGTATATCGCGCCCCAAGAGTTATGGGACGCGTGTCAGTTTCAGAAAAGTCTTTATTGTGAGCAGCGTCATTCCCAGGAGACTAAGAAAGCCGATGCAACCCTTTTCTAACGTTGTAGCCAGAGCGCGCAGCGATATATCGCGCCCCAAGAGTTATGCGACGCGTGTCAGTTTCAGAAAAGTCTTTATTGCGAGCAGCGTCATCCCCAGGAGACAAAGAAAGGCGATGCAACCCTTTTCTAACGCCGTAGCGAGAGCGCGCAGCGATATATCGCGCCCCAAGAGTTATGCGACGCGTGTCAGTTTCAGAAAAATCTTTATTGCGAGCAGCGTCATCCCCACGAGACTAAGAAAGGCGGTGCAACCCTTTTCTAACGCCGTAGCGAGAGCGCGCAGCGATATATCGCGCCCCAAGAGTAATGCGACGCGTGTCAGTTTCAGAAAAGTCTTTATTGCGAGCAGCGTCATCCCCAGGAGACTAAGAAAGGCGATACAACCCTTTTCTAACGCTGTAGCGAGAGCGCGCAGCGATATATCGCGCCCCAAGAGTTATGCGACGCGTGTCAGTTTCAGAAAAATCTTTATTACCAGCAGCGTCATCCCCAGGAGACTAAGACAGGCGATGCAACCCTTTTCCAACGCTGTAGCGAGAGCGCGTAGCGATATATCGCGCCCCAAGGGTTATGCTACGCGTGTCGGTTTCAGAAATGTTCTTATTGCGAGCAGCGTCATCCCCAGGTGACTAAGAAAGGCGATGCAACCCTTTTCTAACGCCGTAGCGAGAGCGCGCAGCGATATATCGCGCCCCAAGAGTTATGCGACGCGTGTCAGTTTCAGAAAATTCTTTATTGCGAGCAACGTCATCCCCAGGAGACTAAGAAAGGCGATGCAACCCTTTTCTAACGCTGTAGCGAGAGCGCGCTGCGATATATCGCGTCCAAAGAGTTATGCGACACGTGTCAGTTTCAGAAAAGTATTTATCGCGAGCAGCGTCATCCTCAGGAGACTAAGAAAGCGATGCAACCCTTTTCTAACGTTGTAGCGAGAGCGCGCAGCGATATATCGCGCCCCAAGTGTTATGCGACGCGTGTCAGTTTCAGAAAAGTCTTTATTGCGAGCAGCGTCATCCCCAGGAAACTAAGAAAGGCGATGCAACCCTTTTCTAAAGCTGTAGCGAGAGCGCGCAGCGATATACCGCGCCCGAAGAGTTATGCGACGCGTTTCAGTTTCAGAAAAGTCTTTATCGCGAGCAGCGTCATCCCCAGGAGACTAAGAAAGGCGATGCAACCCTTTTCTAACGCCGTAGCGAGAGCGCGCATCGGTATATCGCGCCCCAAGAGTTGTGGGACGCGTGTCAGTTTCAGAAAAGTCTTTATTGCGAGCAGCGTCATCCCCAGGAAACTAAGAAAGGCGATGCAACCCTTTTCTAACGCTGTAGCGAGAGCGCGCAGCGATATATCGCGCCCCAAGAGTTATGGGACGCGTTTCAGTTTCAGAAAAGTCTTTATTGCGAGCAGCGTCATCCCCATGCAGGAGACATAGAAAGGCGATGCAGCCCTTTTCTAACGCTGTAGCGAGAGCGCGCATCGGTATATCGCGCCCCAAGAGTTATGGGACGGGTGTCAGTTTCAGAAAAGTCTTTATTGCGAGCAGCGTTATCCCCAGGAGACTAAGAAAGGCGATGCAACCCTTTTCTAAAGCTGTAGCGAGAGCGCGCAGCGATATACCGCGCCCCAAGTATTATGCGACGCGTTTCAGTTTCAGAAAAGTCTTTATTGCGAGCAGCGTCATCCCCAGGAGACAAAGAAAGGCGATGCAGCCCTTTTCTAACGCTGTAGCGGGAGAGCGCATCGGTATATCGCGCCCCAAGAGTTATGGGACGCGTGTCAGTTTCAGAAAAGTCTTTATTGCGAGCAGCGTCATTCCCAGGAGACTAAGAAAGGCGATGCAACCCTTTTCTAACGTTGTAGCCAGAGCGCGCAGCGATTTATCGCGCCCCAAGAGTTATGCGACGCGTGTCAGTTTCAGAAAAGTCTTTATTGCGAGCAGCGTCATCCCCAGGAGACAAAGAAAGGCGATGCAACCCTTTTCTAACGCCGTAGCGAGAGCGCGCAGCGATATATCGCGCCCCAAGAGTTATGCGACGCGTGTCAGTTTCAGAAAAATCTTTATTGCGAGCAGCGTCATCCCCACGAGACTAAGAAAGGCGGTGCAACCCTTTTCTAACGCCGTAGCGAGAGCGCGCAGCGATATATCGCGCCCCAAGAGTTATGCGACGCGTGTCAGTTTCAGAAAAGTCTTTATTGCGAGCAGCGTCATCCCCAGGAGACTAAGGCGATACAACCCTTTTCTAACGCTGTAGCGAGAGCGCGCAGCGATATATCGCGCCCCAAGAGTTATGCGACGCGTGTCAGTTTCAGAAAAATCTTTATTACCAGCAGCGTCATCCCCAGGAGACTAAGACAGGCGATGCAACCCTTTTCCAACGCTGTAGCGAGAGCGCGTAGCGATATATCGCGCCCCAAGGGTTATGCTACGCGTGTCGGTTTCAGAAATGTTCTTATTGCGAGCAGCGTCATCCCCAGGTGACTAAGAAAGGCGATGCAACCCTTTTCTAAAGCTGTAGCGAGAGCGCGCAGCGATATATCGCGCCCCAAGAGTTATGCGACGCGTGTCAGTTTCAGAAAAGTCTTTATTGCGAGCAGCGTCATCACCAGGAGACTAAGAAAGGCGATGCAACCCCTTTGTAACCCTGTAGCGAGGGCGCGCAGCGATATATCGCGCCCCAAGAGTAATGCGACGCGTGTCAGTTTCAGAAAAATCTTTATTGCGAGCAGCGTCATCCCCAGGAGACTAAGAAAGGCGATGCAACCCTTTTCTAACGCCGTAGCGAGAGCGCGCAGCGATATATCGCGCCCCAAGAGTTATGCGACGCGTGTCAGTTTCAGAAAAGTCTTTATTGCGAGCAGCGTCATCCCCAGGAGACTAAGAAAGGCGATACAACCCTTTTCTAACGCTGTAGCGAGAGCGCGCAGCGATATATCGCGCCCCAAGTGTTATGTGACGCGTGTCAGTTTCAGAAAAGTCTTTATTGCGAGCAGCGTCATCCCCAGGAGACTAAGACAGGCGATGCAACCCTTTTCCAACGCTGTAGCGAGAGCGCGTAGCGATATATCGCGCCCCAAGGGTTATGCTACGCGTGTCGGTTTCAGAAATGTACTTATTGCGAGCAGCGTCATCCCCAGGTGACTAAGAAAGGCGATGCAACCCATTTCTAACGCCGTAGCGAGAGCGCGCAGCGATATATCGCGCCCCAAGAGTTATGCGACGCGTGTCAGTTTCAGAAAAGTCTTTATTGCGAGCAGCGTCATCCCCAGGAGACTAAGAAAGGCGATACAACCCTTTTCTAACGCTGTAGCGAGAGCGCGCAGCGATATATCGCGCCCCAAGAGTTATGCGACGCGTGTCAGTTTCAGAAAAATCTTTATTACCAGCAGCGTCATCCCCAGGAGACTAAGACAGGCGATGCAACCCTTTTCCAACGCTGTAGCGAGAGCGCGTAGCGATATATCGCGCCCCAAGGGTTATGCTACGCGTGTCGGTTTCAGAAATGTTCTTATTGCGAGCAGCGTCATCCCCAGGTGACTAAGAAAGGCGATGCAACCCTTTTCTAACGCCGTAGCGAGAGCGCGCAGCGATATATCGCGCCCCAAGGGTTATGCGACGCGTGTCAGTTTCAGAAAAGTCTTTATTGCGAGCAGCGTCATCACCAGGAGACTAAGAAAGGCGATGCAACCCTTTTGTAACGCTGTAGCGAGGGCGCGCAGCGATATATCGCGCCCCAAGAGTTATGCGACGCGTGTCAGTTTCAGAAAAATCTTTATTGCGAGCAGCGTCATCCCCAGGAGACTAAGAAAGGCGATGCAACCCTTTTCTAACGCCGTAGCGAGAGCGCGCAGCGATATATCGCGCCCCAAGAGTTATGCGACGCGTGTCAGTTTCAGAAAAGTCTTTATTGCGAGCAGCGTCATCCCCAGGAGACTAAGAAAGGCGATACAACCCTTTTCTAACGCTGTATCGAGAGCGCGCAGCGATATATCGCGCCCCAAGTGTTATGTGACGCGTGTCAGTTTCAGAAAAGTCTTTATTGCGAGCAGCGTCATCCCCAGGAGACTAAGACAGGCGATGCAACCCTTTTCCAACGCTGTAGCGAGAGCGCGTAGCGATATATCGCGCCCCAAGGGTTATGCTACGGGTGTCGGTTTCAGAAATGTACTTATTGCGAGCAGCGTCATCCCCAGGTGACTAAGAAAGGCGATGCAACCCATTTCTAACGCCGTAGCGAGAGCGCGCAGCGATATATCGCGCCCCAAGAGTTATGCGACGCGTGTCAGTTTCAGAAAAGTCTTTATTGCGAGCAGCGTCATCCCCAGGAGACTAAGAAAGGCCATGCAACCCTTTTCTAACGCTGTAGCGAGAGCGCGCAGCGATATATCGCGCCCCAAGAGTTATGCGACGCGTGTCAGTTTCAGAAAAATCTTTATTGCGAGCAGCGTCATCCCCAGGAGACTAAGAAAGGCGATGCAACCCTTTTCTAACGCTGTAGCGAGAGCGCGCAGCGATATATCGCGCCCCAAGAGTTATGCGACGCGTTTCAGTTTCAGAAAAGTCTTTATTGCGAGCAGCGTCATCCCCAGGAGACTAAGAAAGGCGATGCAACCCTTTTCTAACGCTGTAGCGAGAGCGCGCAGCGATATATCGCGCCCCAAGAGTTATGCGACGCGTGTCAGTTTCAGAAAATTCTTTATTGCGAGCAGCGTCATCCCCAGACTAAGAAAGGCGATGCAACCCTTTTCTAACGTTGTAGCGAGAGCGCGCAGCGATATATCGCGCCCCAAGTGTTATGCGACGCGTTTCAGTTTCAGAACAGTCTTTATTGCGAGCAGCGTCATCCCCAGGAGACTAAGAAAGGCGATGCAACCCTTTTGTAACGCTGTAGCGAGAGCGCGCAGCGATATATCGCGCCCCAAGTATTATGCGACGCGTGTCAGTTTCATAAAAGTCTTTATCGCGAGCAGCGTCATCCCCAGGAGACTAAGAAAGGCGATGCAACCCTTTTCTAACGCTGTAGCGAGAGCGCGCAGCGATATATCGCGCCCCAAGTGTTATGTGACGCGTGTCAGTTTCAGAAAAGTCTTTATTGCGAGCAGCGTCATCCCCAGGAGACTAAGACAGGCGATGCAACCCTTTTCCAACGCTGTAGCGAGAGCGCGTAGCGATATATCGCGCCCCAAGGGTTATGCTACGCGTGTCGGTTTCAGAAATGTACTTATTTCGAGCAGCGTCATCCCCAGGTGACTAAGAAAGGCGATGCAACCCTTTTCTAACGCCGTAGCGAGAGCGCGCAGCGATATATCGCGCCCCAAGAGTTATGCGACGCGTGTCAGTTTCAGAAAATCTTTATTGCGAGCAGCGTCATCCCCAGGAGACTAAGAAAGGCCATGCAACCCTTTTCTAACGCTGTAGCGAGAGCGCGCAGCGATATATCGCGCCCCAAGAGTTATGCGACGCGTGTCAGTTTCAGAAAAATCTTTATTGCGAGCAGCGTCATCCCCAGGAGACCAAGAAAGGCGATGCAACCCTTTTCTAACGCTGTAGCGAGAGCGCGCAGCGATATATCGCGCCCCAAAAGTTATGCGACGCGTGTCAGTTTCAGAAAAGTCTTTATTGCGAGCAGCGTCATCCCCAGGACACTAAGAAAGGCGATGCAACCCCTTTCTAACGCCGTAGCGAGAGCGCGAAGCGATATATCGCGCCCCAAGAGTTATGCGACGCGTGTCAGTTTCAGAAAATTCTTTATTGCGAGCAGCGTCATCCCCAGACTAAGAAAGGCGATGCAACCCTTTTCTGACGTTGTAGCGAGAGCGCGCAGCGATATATCGCGCCCCAAGAGTTATGCGACGCGTTTCAGTTTCAGAAAAGTCTTTATTGCGAGCAGCGTCATCCCCAGGAGACTAAGAAAGGCGATGCAACCCTTTTGTAACGCTGTAGCGAGAGCGCGCAGCGATATATCGCGCCCCAAGTATTATGCGACGCGTGTCAGTTTCAGAAAAGTCTTTATCGCGAGCAGCGTCATCTCCAGGAGACTAAGAAAGGCGATGCAACCCCTTTCTGACGCTGTAGCGAGAGCGCGCAGCGATATATCGCGCCACAAGAGTTATGCGACGCGTGTCAGTTTCAGAAAAGTCTTTATCGCGAGCAGCGTCATCCCCAGGAGACTAAGAAAGGCGATGCAACCCTTTTCTAACGCCGTAGCGAGAGCGCGCAGCGATACATCGCGCCCCAAGAGTTATGCAACGCGTGTCAGTTTCAGAAAAATCTTTATTGCGAGCAGCGTCATCCCCAGGAGACTAAGAAAGGCGATGCAACCCTTTTCTAACGCCGTAGCGAGAGCGCGCAGCGATATATCGCGCCCCAAGAGTTATGCGACGCGTGTCAGTTTCAGAAAAGTTTTATTGCGAGCAGCGTCATCCCCAGGAGACTAAGAAAGGCGATGCAACCCTTTTCTAACGCTGTAGCGAGAGCGCGCAGCGATATATCGCGCCCCAAGAGTTATGCGACGCGAGTCAGTTTCAGAAAAATCTATATTACGAGCAGCGTCATCCCCAGGAGACTAAGACAGGCGATGCAACCCTTTTCCAACGCTGTAGCGAGAGCGCGTAGCGATATATCGCGTCCCAAGGGTTATGCTACGCGTGTCGGTTTCAGAAATGTACTTATTGCGAGCAGCGTCATCCCCAGGTGACTAAGAAAGGCGATGCAACCCTTTTCTAACGCCGTAGCGAGAGCACGCAGCGATATATCGCGCCCCAAGAGTTATGCGACGCGTGTCAGTTTCAGAAAAGTCTTTATTGCGAGCAGCGTCATCCCCAGGAGACTAAGAAAGGCGACGCAACCCTTTTCTAACGCCGTAGCGAGAGCGCGCAGCGATATATCGCGCCCCAAGGGTTATGCTACGCGTGTCGGTTTCAGAAATGTCCTTATTGCGAGCAGCGTCATCCCCAGGAGACTAAGAAAGGCGATGCAACCCTTTTCTAACGCCGTAGCGAGAGCGCGCAGCGATATATCGCGCCCCAAGAGTTATGCGACGCGTGTCAGTTTCAGAAAAGTCTTTATTGCGAGCAGCGTCATCCCCAGGAGACTAAGAAAGGCCATGCAACCCTTTTCTAACGCTGTAGCGAGAGCACGCAGCGATATATCGCGCCCCAAGAGTTATGCGACGCGTGTCAGTTTCAGAAAAATCTTTATTGCGAGCAGCGTCATCCCCAGGAGACTAAGAGAGGCGATGCAACCCTTTTCTAACGCTGTAGCGAGAGCGCGCAGCGATATATCGCGCCCCAAAAGTTATGCGACGCGTGTCAGTTTCAGAAAAGTCTTTATTGCGAGCAGCGTCATCCCCAGGAGACTAAGAAAGGCGATGCAACCCTTTTCTAACGCCGTAGCGAGAGCGCGCAGCGATATATCGCGCCCCAAGAGTTATGCGACGCGTGTCAGTTTCAGAAAAATCTTTATTGCGAGCAGCGTCATCCCCAGGAGACTAAGAAAGGCGATGCAACCCTTTTCTAACGCCGTAGCGAGAGCGCGCAGTGATATATCGCGCCCCAAGAGTTATGCGACGCGTGTCAGTTTCAGAAAAGTCTTTATTGCGAGCAGCGTCATCCCCAGGAGACTAAGAAAGGCGATGCAACACTTTTCTAACGCTGTAGCGAGAGCGCGCAGCGATATATCGCGCCCCAAGAGTTATGCGACGCGTGTCAGTTTCAGAAAATTCTTTATTGCGAGCAGCGTCATCCCCAGACTAAGAAAGGCGATGCAACCCTTTTCTAACGCCGTAGCGAGAGCGCGCAGCGATATATCGCGCCCCAAGAGTTATGCGACGCGTGTCAGTTTCAGAAAAGTCTTTATTGCCAGCAGCGTCATCCCCAGGAGACTAAGAAAGGCCATGCAACCCTTTTCTAACGCTGTAGCGAGAGCGCGCAGAGATATATCGCGCCCCAAGAGTTATGCGACGCGTGTCAGTTTCAGAAAAATCTTTATTGCGAGCAGCGTCATCCCCAGGAGACTAAGAAAGGCGATGCAACCCTTTTCTAACGCTGTAGCGAGAGCGCGCAGCGATATATCGCGCCCCAAAAGTTATGCGACGCGTGTCAGTTTCAGAAAAGTCTTTATTGCGAGCAGCGTCATCCCCAGGAGACTAAGAAAGGCGATGCAACCCTTTTCTAACGCCGTAGCGAGAGCGCGCAGCGATATATCGCGCCCCAAGAGTTATGCGACGCGTGTCAGTTTCAGAAAATTCTTTATTGCGAGCAGCGTCATCCCCAGACTAAGAAAGGCGATGCAACCCTTTTCTAACGTTGTAGCGAGAGCGCGCAGCGATATATCGCGCCCCAAGAGTTATGCGACGCGTTTCAGTTTCAGAAAAGTCTTTATTGCGAGCAGCGTCATCCCCAGGAGACTAAGAAAGGCGATGCAACCCTTTTCTAACGCTGTAGCGAGAGCGCGCAGCGATATATCGCGCCCCAAGAGTTATGCGACGCGTGTCAGTTTCAGAAAATTCTTTATTGCGAGCAGCGTCATCCCCAGACTAAGAAAGGCGATGCAACCCTTTTCTAACGTTGTAGCGAGAGCGCAGAGCGATATATCGCGCCCCAAGAGTTATGCGACGCGTTTCAGTTTCAGAAAAGTCTTTATTGCGAGCAGCGTCAACCCCAGGAGACTAAGAAAGGCGATGCAACCCTTTTGTAACGCTGTAGCGAGAGCGCGCAGCGATATATCGCGCCCCAAGTATTATGCGACGCGTGTCAGTTTCAGAAAAGTCTTTATCGCGAACAGAGTCATCTCCAGGAGACTAAGAAAGGCGATGCAACCCTTTTCTAACGCCGTAGCGAGAGCGCGCAGTGATATATCGCGCCCCAAGAGTTACGCGACGCGTGTCAGTTTCAGAAAAGTCTTTATCGCGAGCAGCGTCATCCCCAGGAGACTAAGAAAGGCGATGCAACCCTTTTCTAACGCTGTAGCGAGAGCGCGCAGCGATATATCGCGCCCCAATAGTTATGCGACGCGTGTCAGTTTCAGAAAAGTCTTTATTGCGAGCAGCGTCATCCCCAGGAGACTAAGAAAGGCGATGCAACCCTTTTCTAACGCCGTAGCGAGAGCGCGCAGCGATATATCGCGCCCCAAGAGTTATGCGACGCGTGTCAGTTTCAGAAAAGTCTTTATCGCGAGCAGCGTCATCCCCAGGAGACTAAGAAAGGTGATGCAACCCTTTTCTAACGCCGTAGCGAGATCGCGCAGCGATATATCGCGCCCCAAGAGTTATGCGACGCGTGTCAGTTTCAGAAAAGTCTTTATTGCGAGCAGCGTCATCCCCAGGAGACTAAGAAAGGCGATGCAACCCTTTTCTAACGCTGTAGCGAGAGCGCGCAGCGATATATCGCGCCCCAAGTGTTATGTGACGCGTGTCAGTTTCAGAAAAGTCTTTATTGCGAGCAGCGTCATCCCCAGGAGACTAAGACAGGCGATGTAACCCTTTTCCAACGCTGTAGCGAGAGCGCGTAGCGATATATCGCGCCCCAAGGGTTCTGCTACGCGTGTCGGTTTCAGAAATGTCCTCATTGCGAGCAGCGTCATCCCCAGGAGACTAAGAAAGGCGATGCAACCCTTTTCTAACGCCGTAGCGAGAGCGCGCAGCGATACATCGCGCCCCAAGAGTTATGCAACGCGTGTCAGTTTCAGAAAAATCTTTATTGCGAGCAGCGTCATCCCCAGGAGACTAAGAAAGGCGATGCAACCCTTTTCTAACGCCGTAGCGAGAGCGCGCAGCGATATATCGCGCCCCAAGAGTTATGCGACGCGTGTCAGTTTCAGAAAAGTCTTTATTGCGAGCAGCGTCATCCCCACGAGACTAAGAAAGGCGATGCAACCCTTTTCTAACGCTGTAGCGAGAGCGCGCAGCGATATATCGCGCCCCAAGAGTTATGCGACGCGAGTCAGTTTCAGAAAAATCTATATTACGAGCAGCGTCATCCCCAGGAGACTAAGACAGGCGATGCAACCCTTTTCCAACGCTGTAGCGAGAGCGCGTAGCGATATATCGCGTCCCAAGGGTTATGCTACGCGTGTCGGTTTCAGAAATGTCCTTATTGCGTGCAGCGTCATCCCCAGGAGACTAAGAAAGGCGATGCAACCCTTTTCTAACGCCGTAGCGAGAGCGCGCAGCGATATATCGCGCCCCAAGAGTTATGCGACGCGTGTCAGTTTCAGAAAAGTCTTTATTGCGAGCAGCGTCATCCCCAGGAGACTAAGAAAGGCGATGCAACCCTTTTCTAACGCTGTCGCGAGAGCCCGCAGCGATATATCGCGCCCCAAGTGTTATGTGACGCGTGTCAGTTTCAGAAAAGTCTTTATTGCGAGCAGCGTCATCCCCAGGAGACTAAGACAGGCGATGTAACCCTTTTCCAACGCTGTAGCGAGAGCGCGTAGCGATATATCGCGCCCCAAGGGTTATGCTACGCGTGTCGGTTTCAGAAATGTACTTATTGCGAGCAGCGTCATCCCCAGGTGACTAAGAAAGGCGATGCAACCCTTTTCTAACGCCGTAGCGAGAGCGCGCAGCGATATATCGCGCCCCAAGAGTTATGCGACGCGTGTCAGTTTCAGAAAAGTCTTTATTGCGAGCAGCGTCATCCCCAGGAGACTAAGAAAGGCCATGCAACCCTTTTCTAACGCTGTAGCGAGAGCACGCAGCGATATATCGCGCCCCAAGAGTTATGCGACGCGTGTCAGTTTCAGAAAAATCTTTATTGCGAGCAGCGTCATCCCCAGGAGACTAAGAGAGGCGATGCAACCCTTTTCTAACGCTGTAGAGAGCGCGCAGCGATATATCGCGCCCCAAAAGTTATGCGACGCGTGTCAGTTTCAGAAAAGTCTTTATTGCGAGCAGCGTCATCCCCAGGAGACTAAGAAAGGCGATGCAACCCTTTTCTAACGCCGTAGCGAGAGCGCGCAGCGATATATCGCGCCCCAAGAGTTATGCGACGCGTGTCAGTTTCAGAAAAATCTTTATTGCGAGCAGCGTCATCCCCAGGAGACTAAGAAAGGCGATGCAACCCTTTTCTAACGCCGTAGCGAGAGCGCGCAGTGATATATCGCGCCCCAAGAGTTATGCGACGCGTGTCAGTTTCAGAAAAGTCTTTATTGCGAGCAGCGTCATCCCCAGGAGACTAAGAAAGGCGATGCAACACTTTTCTAACGCTGTAGCGAGAGCGCGCAGCGATATATCGCGCCCCAAGAGTTATGCGACGCGTGTCAGTTTCAGAAAATTCTTTATTGCGAGCAGCGTCATCCCCAGACTAAGAAAGGCGACGCAACCCTTTTCTAACGCCGTAGCGAGAGCGCGCAGCGATATATCGCGCCCCAAGAGTTATGCGACGCGTGTCAGTTTCAGAAAAGTCTTTATTGCCAGCAGCGTCATCCCCAGGAGACTAAGAAAGGCCATGCAACCCTTTTCTAACGCTGTAGCGAGAGCGCGCAGCGATATATCGCGCCCCAAGAGTTATGCGACGCGTGTCAGTTTCAGAAAAATCTTTATTGCGAGCAGCGTCATCCCCAGGAGACTAAGAAAGGCGATGCAACCCTTTTCTAACGCTGTAGCGAGAGCGCGCAGCGATATATCGCGCCCCAAAAGTTATGCGACGCGTGTCAGTTTCAGAAAAGTCTTTATTGCGAGCAGCGTCATCCCCAGGAGACTAAGAAAGGCGATGCAACCCTTTTCTAACGCCGTAGCGAGAGCGCGCAGCGATATATCGCGCCCCAAGAGTTATGCGACGCGTGTCAGTTTCAGAAAATTCTTTATTGCGAGCAGCGTCATCCCCAGACTAAGAAAGGCGATGCAACCCTTTTCTAACGTTGTAGCGAGAGCGCGCAGCGATATATCGCGCCACAAGAGTTATGCGACGCGTGTCAGTTTCAGAAAAGTCTTTATCGCGAGCAGCGTCATCCCCAGGAGACTAAGAAAGGCGATGCAACCCTTTTCTAACGCCGTAGCGAGAGCGCGCAGCGATACATCGCGCCCCAAGAGTTATGCAACGCGTGTCAGTTTCAGAAAAATCTTTATTGCGAGCAGCGTCATCCCCAGGAGACTAAGAAAGGCGATGCAACCCTTTTCTAACGCCGTAGCGAGAGCGCGCAGCGATATATCGCGCCCCAAGAGTTATGCGACGCGTGTCAGTTTCAGAAAAGTCTTTATTGCGAGCAGCGTCATCCCCAGGAGACTAAGAAAGGCGATGCAACCCTTTTCTAACGCTGTAGCGAGAGCGCGCAGCGATATATCGCGCCCCAAGAGTTATGCGACGCGAGTCAGTTTCAGAAAAATCTATATTACGAGCAGCGTCATCCCCAGGAGACTAAGACAGGCGATGCAACCCTTTTCCAACGCTGTAGCGAGAGCGCGTAGCGATATATCGCGTCCCAAGGGTTATGCTACGCGTGTCGGTTTCAGAAATGTCCTTATTGCGTGCAGCGTCATCCCCAGGAGACTAAGAAAGGCGATGCAACCCTTTTCTAACGCCGTAGCGAGAGCGCGCAGCGATATATCGCGCCCCAAGAGTTATGCGACGCGTGTCAGTTTCAGAAAAGTCTTTATTGCGAGCAGCGTCATCCCCAGGAGACTAAGAAAGGCGATGCAACCCTTTTCTAACGCTGTAGCGAGAGCCCGCAGCGATATATCGCGCCCCAAGTGTTATGTGACGCGTGTCAGTTTCAGAAAAGTCTTTATTGCGAGCAGCGTCATCCCCAGGAGACTAAGACAGGCGATGTAACCCTTTTCCAACGCTGTAGCGAGAGCGCGTAGCGATATATCGCGCCCCAAGGGTTATGCTACGCGTGTCGGTTTCAGAAATGTACTTATTGCGAGCAGCGTCATCCCCAGGTGACTAAGAAAGGCGATGCAACCCTTTTATAACGCCGTAGCGAGAGCGCGCAGCGATATATCGCGCCCCAAGAGTTATGCGACGCGTGTCAGTTTCAGAAAAGTCTTTATTGCGAGCAGCGTCATCCCCAGGAGACTAAGAAAGGCCATGCAACCCTTTTCTAACGCTGTAGCGAGAGCACGCAGCGATATATCGCGCCCCAAGAGTTATGCGACGCGTGTCAGTTTCAGAAAAATCTTTATTGCGAGCAGCGTCATCCCCAGGAGACTAAGAGAGGCGATGCAACCCTTTTCTAACGCTGTAGCGAGAGCGCGCAGCGATATATCGCGCCCCAAAAGTTATGCGACGCGTGTCAGTTTCAGAAAAGTCTTTATTGCGAGCAGCGTCATCCCCAGGAGACTAAGAAAGGCGATGCAACCCTTTTCTAACGCCGTAGCGAGAGCGCGCAGCGATATATCGCGCCCCAAGAGTTATGCGACGCGTGTCAGTTTCAGAAAAATCTTTATTGCGAGCAGCGTCATCCCCAGGAGACTAAGAAAGGCGATGCAACCCTTTTCTAACGCCGTAGCGAGAGCGCGCAGTGATATATCGCGCCCCAAGAGTTATGCGACGCGTGTCAGTTTCAGAAAAGTCTTTATTGCGAGCAGCGTCATCCCCAGGAGACTAAGAAAGGCGATGCAACACTTTTCTAACGCTGTAGCGAGAGCGCGCAGCGATATATCGCGCCCCAAGAGTTATGCGACGCGTGTCAGTTTCAGAAAATTCTTTATTGCGAGCAGCGTCATCCCCAGACTAAGAAAGGCGATGCAACCCTTTTCTAACGCCGTAGCGAGAGCGCGCAGCGATATATCGCGCCCCAAGAGTTATGCGACGCGTGTCAGTTTCAGAAAAGTCTTTATTGCCAGCAGCGTCATCCCCAGGAGACTAAGAAAGGCCATGCAACCCTTTTCTAACGCTGTAGCGAGAGCGCGCAGCGATATATCGCGCCCCAAGAGTTATGCGACGCGTGTCAGTTTCAGAAAAATCTTTATTGCGAGCAGCGTCATCCCCAGGAGACTAAGAAAGGCGATGCAACCCTTTTCTAACGCTGTAGCGAGAGCGCGCAGCGATATATCGCGCCCCAAAAGTTATGCGACGCGTGTCAGTTTCAGAAAAGTCTTTATTGCGAGCAGCGTCATCCCCAGGAGACTAAGAAAGGCGATGCAACCCTTTTCTAACGCCGTAGCGAGAGCGCGCAGCGATATATCGCGCCCCAAGAGTTATGCGACGCGTGTCAGTTTCAGAAAATTCTTTATTGCGAGCAGCGTCATCCCCAGACTAAGAAAGGCGATGCAACCCTTTTCTAACGTTGTAGCGAGAGCGCGCAGCGATATATCGCGCCCCAAGAGTTATGCGACGCGTTTCAGTTTCAGAAAAGTCTTTATTGCGAGCAGCGTCATCCCCAGGAGACTAAGAAAGGCGATGCAACCCTTTTCTAACGCTGTAGCGAGAGCGCGCAGCGATATATCGCGCCCCAAGAGTTATGCGACGCGTGTCAGTTTCAGAAAATTCTTTATTGCGAGCAGCGTCATCCCCAGACTAAGAAAGGCGATGCAACCCTTTTCTAACGTTGTAGCGAGAGCGCACAGCGATATATCGCGCCCCAAGAGTTATGCGACGCGTTTCAGTTTCAGAAAAGTCTTTATTGCGAGCAGCGTCAACCCCAGGAGACTAAGAAAGGCGATGCAACCCTTTTGTAACGCTGTAGCGAGAGCGCGCAGCGATATATCGCGCCCCAAGTATTATGCGACGCGTGTCAGTTTCAGAAAAGTCTTTATCGCGAAGAGTCATCTCCAGGAGACTAAGAAAGGCGATGCAACCCTTTTCTGACGATGTAGCGAGAGCGCGCAGCGATATATCGCGCCACAAGAGTTATGCGACGCGTGTCAGTTTCAGAAAAGTCTTTATCGCGAGCAGCGTCATCCCCAGGAGACTAAGAAAGGCGATGCAACCCTTTTCTAACGCTGTAGCGAGAGCGCGTAGCGATATATCGCGCCCCAATAGTTATGCGACGCGTGTCAGTTTCAGAAAAGTCTTTATTGCGAGCAGCGTCATCCCCAGGAGACTAAGAAAGGCGATGCAACCCTTTTCTAACGCCGTAGCGAGAGCGCGCAGCGATATATCGCGCCCCAAGAGTTATGCGACGCGTGTCAGTTTCAGAAAAGTCTTTATCGCGAGCAGCGTCATCCCCAGGAGACTAAGAAAGGTGATGCAACCCTTTTCTAACGCCGTAGCGAGATCGCGCAGCGATATATCGCGCCCCAAGAGTTATGCGACGCGTGTCAGTTTCAGAAAAGTCTTTATTGCGAGCAGCGTCATCCCCAGGAGACTAAGAAAGGCGATGCAACCCTTTTCTAACGCTGTAGCGAGAGCGCGCAGCGATATATCGCGCCCCAAGTGTTATGTGACGCGTGTCAGTTTCAGAAAAGTCTTTATTGCGAGCAGCGTCATCCCCAGGAGACTAAGACAGGCGATGTAACCCTTTTCCAACGCTGTAGCGAGAGCGCGTAGCGATATATCGCGCCCCAAGGGTTCTGCTACGCGTGTCGGTTTCAGAAATGTCCTCATTGCGAGCAGCGTCATCCCCAGGAGACTAAGAAAGGCGATGCAACCCTTTTCTAACGCCGTAGCGAGAGCGCGCAGCGATACATCGCGCCCCAAGAGTTATGCAACGCGTGTCAGTTTCAGAAAAATCTTTATTGCGAGCAGCGTCATCCCCAGGAGACTAAGAAAGGCGATGCAACCCTTTTCTAACGCCGTAGCGAGAGCGCGCAGCGATATATCGCGCCCCAAGAGTTATGCGACGCGTGTCAGTTTCAGAAAAGTCTTTATTGCGAGCAGCGTCATCCCCAGGAGACTAAGAAAGGCGATGCAACCCTTTTCTAACGCTGTAGCGAGAGCGCGCAGCGATATATCGCGCCCCAAGAGTTATGCGACGCGAGTCAGTTTCAGAAAAATCTATATTACGAGCAGCGTCATCCCCAGGAGACTAAGACAGGCGATGCAACCCTTTTCCAACGCTGTAGCGAGAGCGCGTAGCGATATATCGCGTCCCAAGGGTTATGCTACGCGTGTCGGTTTCAGAAATGTCCTTATTGCGTGCAGCGTCATCCCCAGGAGACTAAGAAAGGCGATGCAACCCTTTTCTAACGCCGTAGCGAGAGCGCGCAGCGATATATCGCGCCCCAAGAGTTATGCGACGCGTGTCAGTTTCAGAAAAGTCTTTATTGCGAGCAGCGTCATCCCCAGGAGACTAAGAAAGGCGATGCAACCCTTTTCTAACGCTGTAGCGAGAGCGCGCAGCGATATATCGCGCCCCAAGTGTTATGTGACGCGTGTCAGTTTCAGAAAAGTCTTTATTGCGAGCAGCGTCATCCCCAGGAGACTAAGACAGGCGATGTAACCCTTTTCCAACGCTGTAGCGAGAGCGCGTAGCGATATATCGCGCCCCAAGGGTTATGCTACGCGTGTCGGTTTCAGAAATGTACTTATTGCGAGCAGCGTCATCCCCAGGTGACTAAGAAAGGTGATGCAACCCTTTCCTAACGCCGTAGCGAGAGCGCGCAGCGATATATCGCGCCCCAAGAGTTATGCGACGCGTGTCAGTTTCAGAAAAGTCTTTATTGCGAGCAGCGTCTTCCCCAGGAGACTAAGAAAGGCCATGCAACCCTTTTCTAACGCTGTAGCGAGAGCGCGCAGCGATATATCGCGCCCCAAGAGTTATGCGACGCGTGTCAGTTTCAGAAAAATCTTTATTGCGAGCAGCGTCATCCCCAGGAGACTAAGAAAGGCGATGCAACCCTTTTCTAACGCTGTAGCGAGAGCGCGCAGCGATATATCGCGCCCCAAAAGTTATGCGACGCGTGTCAGTTTCAGAAAAGTCTTTATTGCGAGCAGCGTCATCCCCAGGAGACTAAGAAAGGCGATGCAACCCTTTTCTAACGCCGTAGCGAGAGCGCGCAGCGATATATCGCGCCCCAAGAGTTATGCGACGCGTGTCAGTTTCAGAAAAGTCTTTATTGCGAGCAGCGTCTTCCCCAGGAGACTAAGAAAGGCCATGCAACCCTTTTCTAACGCTGTAGCGAGAGCGCGCAGCGATATATCGCGCCCCAAGAGTTATGCGACGCGTGTCAGTTTCAGAAAAATCTTTATTGCGAGCAGCGTCATCCCCAGGAGACTAAGAAAGGCGATGCAACCCTTTTCTAACGCTGTAGCGAGAGCGCGCAGCGATATATCGCGCCCCAAAAGTTATGCGACGCGTGTCAGTTTCAGAAAAGTCTTTATTGCGAGCAGCGTCATCCCCAGGAGACTAAGAAAGGCGATGCAACCCTTTTCTAACGCCGTAGCGAGAGCGCGCAGCGATATATCGCGCCCCAAGAGTTATGCGACGCGTGTCAGTTTCAGAAAATTCTTTATTGCGAGCAGCGTCATCCCCAGACTAAGAAAGGCGATGCAACCCTTTTCTAACGTTGTAGCGAGGGCGCGCAGCGATATATCGCGCCCCAAGAGTTATGCGACGCGTTTCAGTTTCAGAAAAGTCTTTATTGCGAGCAGCGTCATCCCCAGACTAAGAAAGGCGATGCAACCCTTTTCTAACGTTGTAGCGAGAGCGCGCAGCGATATATCGCGCCCCAAGAGTTATGCGACGCGTTTCAGTTTCAGAAAAGTCTTTATTGCGAGCAGCGTCATCCCCAGGAGACTAAGAAAGGCGATGCAACCCTTTTCTAACGCTGTAGCGAGAGCGCGCAGCGATATATCGCGCCCCAAGAGTTATGCGACGCGTGTCAGTTTCAGAAAATTCTTTATTGCGAGCAGCGTCATCCCCAGACTAAGAAAGGCGATGCAACCCTTTTCTAACGCCGTAGCGAGAGCGCGCAGCGATATATCGCGCCCCAAGAGTTATGCGACGCGTGTCAGTTTCAGAAAAGTCTTTATTGCCAGCAGCGTCATCCCCAGGAGACTAAGAAAGGCCATGCAACCCTTTTCTAACGCTGTAGCGAGAGCGCGCAGCGATATATCGCGCCCCAAGAGTTATGCGACGCGTGTCAGTTTCAGAAAAATCTTTATTGCGAGCAGCGTCATCCCCAGGAGACTAAGAAAGGCGATGCAACCCTTTTCTAACGCTGTAGCGAGAGCGCGCAGCGATATATCGCGCCCCAAAAGTTATGCGACGCGTGTCAGTTTCAGAAAAGTCTTTATTGCGAGCAGCGTCATCCCCAGGAGACTAAGAAAGGCGATGCAACCCTTTTCTAACGCCGTAGCGAGAGCGCGCAGCGATATATCGCGCCCCAAGAGTTATGCGACGCGTGTCAGTTTCAGAAAATTCTTTATTGCGAGCAGCGTCATCCCCAGACTAAGAAAGGCGATGCAACCCTTTTCTAACGTTGTAGCGAGAGCGCGCAGCGATATATCGCGCCCCAAGAGTTATGCGACGCGTTTCAGTTTCAGAAAAGTCGTTATTGCGAGCAGCGTCATCCCCAGGAGACTAAGAAAGGCGATGCAACCCTTTTCTAACGCTGTAGCGAGAGCGCGCAGCGATATATCGCGCCCCAAGAGTTATGCGACGCGTGTCAGTTTCAGAAAATTCTTTATTGCGAGCAGCGTCATCCCCAGACTAAGAAAGGCGATGCAACCCTTTTCTAACGTTGTAGCGAGAGCGCACAGCGATATATCGCGCCCCAAGAGTTATGCGACGCGTTTCAGTTTCAGAAAAGTCTTTATTGCGAGCAGCGTCAACCCCAGGAGACTAAGAAAGGCGATGCAACCCTTTTGTAACGCTGTAGCGAGAGCGCGCAGCGATATATCGCGCCCCAAGTATTATGCGACGCGTGTCAGTTTCAGAAAAGTCTTTATCGCGAACAGAGTCATCTCCAGGAGACTAAGAAAGGCGATGCAACCCTTTTCTGACGATGTAGCGAGAGCGCGCAGCGATATATCGCGCCACAAGAGTTATGCGACGCGTGTCAGTTTCAGAAAAGTCTTTATCGCGAGCAGCGTCATCCCCAGGAGACTAAGAAAGGCGATGCAACCCTTTTCTAACGCTGTAGCGAGAGCGCGTAGCGATATATCGCGCCCCAATAGTTATGCGACGCGTGTCAGTTTCAGAAAAGTCTTTATTGCGAGCAGCGTCATCCCCAGGAGACTAAGAAAGGCGATGCAACCCTTTTCTAACGCCGTAGCGAGAGCGCGCAGCGATATATCGCGCCCCAAGAGTTATGCGACGCGTGTCAGTTTCAGAAAAGTCTTTATCGCGAGCAGCGTCATCCCCAGGAGACTAAGAAAGGTGATGCAACCCTTTTCTAACGCCGTAGCGAGATCGCGCAGCGATATATCGCGCCCCAAGAGTTATGCGACGCGTGTCAGTTTCAGAAAAGTCTTTATTGCGAGCAGCGTCATCCCCAGGAGACTAAGAAAGGCGATGCAACCCTTTTCTAACGCTGTAGCGAGAGCGCGCAGCGATATATCGCGCCCCAAGTGTTATGTGACGCGTGTCAGTTTCAGAAAAGTCTTTATTGCGAGCAGCGTCATCCCCAGGAGACTAAGACAGGCGATGTAACCCTTTTCCAACGCTGTAGCGAGAGCGCGTAGCGATATATCGCGCCCCAAGGGTTCTGCTACGCGTGTCGGTTTCAGAAATGTCCTCATTGCGAGCAGCGTCATCCCCAGGAGACTAAGAAAGGCGATGCAACCCTTTTCTAACGCCGTAGCGAGAGCGCGCAGCGATACATCGCGCCCCAAGAGTTATGCAACGCGTGTCAGTTTCAGAAAAATCTTTATTGCGAGCAGCGTCATCCCCAGGAGACTAAGAAAGACGATGCAACCCTTTTCTAACGCCGTAGCGAGAGCGCGCAGCGATATATCGCGCCCCAAGAGTTATGCGACGCGTGTCAGTTTCAGAAAAGTCTTTATTGCGAGCAGCGTCATCCCCAGGAGACTAAGAAAGGCGATGCAACCCTTTTCTAACGCTGTAGCGAGAGCGCGCAGCGATATATCGCGCCCCAAGAGTTATGCGACGCGAGTCAGTTTCAGAAAAATCTATATTACGAGCAGCGTCATCCCCAGGAGACTAAGACAGGCGATGCAACCCTTTTCCAACGCTGTAGCGAGAGCGCGTAGCGATATATCGCGTCCCAAGGGTTATGCTACGCGTGTCGGTTTCAGAAATGTCCTTATTGCGTGCAGCGTCATCCCCAGGAGACTAAGAAAGGCGATGCAACCCTTTTCTAACGCCGTAGCGAGAGCGCGCAGCGATATATCGCGCCCCAAGAGTTATGCGACGCGTGTCAGTTTCAGAAAAGTCTTTATTGCGAGCAGCGTCATCCCCAGGAGACTAAGAAAGGCGATGCAACCCTTTTCTAACGCTGTAGCGAGAGCGCGCAGCGATATATCGCGCCCCAAGTGTTATGTGACGCGTGTCAGTTTCAGAAAAGTCTTTATTGCGAGCAGCGTCATCCCCAGGAGACTAAGACAGGCGATGTAACCCTTTTCCAACGCTGTAGCGAGAGCGCGTAGCGATATATCGCGCCCCAAGGGTTATGCTACGCGTGTCGGTTTCAGAAATGTACTTATTGCGAGCAGCGTCATCCCCAGGTGACTAAGAAAGGTGATGCAACCCTTTCCTAACGCCGTAGCGAGAGCGCGCAGCGATATATCGCGCCCCAAGAGTTATGCGACGCGTGTCAGTTTCAGAAAAGTCTTTATTGCGAGCAGCGTCTTCCCCAGGAGACTAAGAAAGGCCATGCAACCCTTTTCTAACGCTGTAGCGAGAGCGCGCAGCGATATATCGCGCCCCAAGAGTTATGCGACGCGTGTCAGTTTCAGAAAAATCTTTATTGCGAGCAGCGTCATCCCCAGGAGACTAAGAAAGGCGATGCAACCCTTTTCTAACGCTGTAGCGAGAGCGCGCAGCGATATATCGCGCCCCAAAAGTTATGCGACGCGTGTCAGTTTCAGAAAAGTCTTTATTGCGAGCAGCGTCATCCCCAGGAGACTAAGAAAGGCGATGCAACCCTTTTCTAACGCCGTAGCGAGAGCGCGCAGCGATATATCGCGCCCCAAGAGTTATGCGACGCGTGTCAGTTTCAGAAAATTCTTTATTGCGAGCAGCGTCATCCCCAGAATAAGAAAGGCGATGCAACCCTTTTCTAACGTTGTAGCGAGAGCGCGCAGCGATATATCGCGCCCCAAGAGTTATGCGACGCGTTTCAGTTTCAGAAAAGTCTTTATTGCGAGCAGCGTCATCCCCAGGAGACTAAGAAAGGCGATGCAACCCTTTTCTAACGCTGTAGCGAGAGCGCGCAGCGATATATCGCGCCCCAAGAGTTATGCGACGCGTGTCAGTTTCAGAAAAGTCTTTATTGCGAGCAGCGTCATCCCCAGACTAAGAAAGGCGATGCAACCCTTTTCTAACGTTGTAGCGAGAGCGCACAGCGATATATCGCGCCCCAAGAGTTATGCGACGCGTTTCAGTTTCAGAAAAGTCTTTATTGCGAGCAGCGTCATCCCCAGGAGACTAAGACAGGCGATGTAACCCTTTTCCAACGCTGTAGCGAGAGCGCGTAGCGATATGTCGCGCCCCAAGGGTTATGCTACGCGTGTCGGTTTCAGAAATGTACTTATTGCGAGCAGCGTCATCCCCAGGTGACTAAGAAAGGTGATGCAACCCTTTCCTAACGCCGTAGCGAGAGCGCGCAGCGATATATCGCGCCCCAAGAGTTATGCGACGCGTGTCAGTTTCAGAAAAGTCTTTATTGCGAGCAGCGTCTTCCCCAGGAGACTAAGAAAGGCCATGCAACCCTTTTCTAACGCTGTAGCGAGAGCGCGCAGCGATATATCGCGCCCCAAGAGTTATGCGACGCGTGTCAGTTTCAGAAAAATCTTTATTGCGAGCAGCGTCATCCCCAGGAGACTAAGAAAGGCGATGCAACCCTTTTCTAACGCTGTAGCGAGAGCGCGCAGCGATATATCGCGCCCCAAAAGTTATGCGACGCGTGTCAGTTTCAGAAAAGTCTTTATTGCGAGCAGCGTCATCCCCAGGAGACTAAGAAAGGCGATGCAACCCTTTTCTAACGCCGTAGCGAGAGCGCGCAGCGATATATCGCGCCCCAAGAGTTATGCGACGCGTGTCAGTTTCAGAAAATTCTTTATTGCGAGCAGCGTCATCCCCAGACTAAGAAAGGCGATGCAACCCTTTTCTAACGTTGTAGCGAGAGCGCGCAGGGATATATCGCGCCCCAAGAGTTATGCGACGCGTTTCAGTTTCAGAAAAGTCTTTATTGCGAGCAGCGTCATCCCCAGGAGACTAAGAAAGGCGATGCAACCCTTTTCTAACGCTGTAGCGAGAGCGCGCAGCGATATATCGCGCCCCAAGTGTTATGCGACGCGTGTCAGTTTCAGAAAATTCTTTATTGCGAGCAGCGTCATCCCCAGACTAAGAAAGGCGATGCAACCCTTTTCTAACGTTGTAGCGAGAGCGCACAGCGATATATCGCGCCCCAAGAGTTATGCGACGCGTTTCAGTTTCAGAAAAGTCTTTATTGCGAGCAGCGTCATCCCCAGGAGACTAAGAAAGGCGATGCAACCCTTTTGTAACGCTGTAGCGAGAGCGCGCAGCGATATATCGCGCCCCAATTATTATGCGACGCGTGTCAGTTTCAGAAAAGTCTTTATCGCGAGCAGAGTCATCTCCAGGAGACTAAGAAAGGCGATGCAACCCTTTTCTGACGCTGTAGCGAGAGCGCGCAGCGATATATCGCGCCCCAAGAGTTATGCGACGCGTGTCAGTTTCAGAAAAGTCTTTATTGCGAGCAGCGTCTTCCCCAGGAGACTAAGAAAGGCCATGCAACCCTTTTCTAACGCTGTAGCGAGAGCGCGCAGCGATATATCGCGCCCCAAGAGTTATGCGACGCGTGTCAGTTTCAGAAAAATCTTTATTGCGAGCAGCGTCATCCCCAGGAGACTAAGAAAGGCGATGCAACCCTTTTCTAACGCTGTAGCGAGAGCGCGCAGCGATATATCGCGCCCCAAAAGTTATGCGACGCGTGTCAGTTTCAGAAAAGTCTTTATTGCGAGCAGCGTCATCCCCAGGAGACTAAGAAAGGCGATGCAACCCTTTTCTAACGCCGTAGCGAGAGCGCGCAGCGATATATCGCGCCCCAAGAGTTATGCGACGCGTGTCAGTTTCAGAAAATTCTTTATTGCGAGCAGCGTCATCCCCAGACTAAGAAAGGCGATGCAACCCTTTTCTAACGTTGTAGCGAGAGCGCGCAGCGATATATCGCGCCCCAAGAGTTATGCGACGCGTTTCAGTTTCAGAAAAGTCTTTTTTGCGAGCAGCGTCATCCCCAGGAGACTAAGAAAGGCGATGCAACCCTTTTCTAACGCTGTAGCGAGAGCGCGCAGCGATATATCGCGCCCCAAGAGTTATGCGACGCGTGTCAGTTTCAGAAAAGTCTTTATTGCGAGCAGCGTCATCCCCAGACTAAGAAAGGCGATGCAACCCTTTTCTAACGTTGTAGCGAGAGCGCACAGCGATATATCGCGCCCCAAGAGTTATGCGACGCGTTTCAGTTTCAGAAAAGTCTTTATTGCGAGCAGCGTCATCCCCAGGAGACTAAGACAGGCGATGTAACCCTTTTCCAACGCTGTAGCGAGAGCGCGTAGCGATATATCGCGCCCCAAGGGTTATGCTACGCGTGTCGGTTTCAGAAATGTACTTATTGCGAGCAGCGTCATCCCCAGGTGACTAAGAAAGGTGATGCAACCCTTTCCTAACGCCGTAGCGAGAGCGCGCAGCGATATATCGCGCCCCAAGAGTTATGCGACGCGTGTCAGTTTCAGAAAAGTCTTTATTGCGAGCAGCGTCTTCCCCAGGAGACTAAGAAAGGCCATGCAACCCTTTTCTAACGCTGTAGCGAGAGCGCGCAGCGATATATCGCGCCCCAAGAGTTATGCGACGCGTGTCAGTTTCAGAAAAATCTTTATTGCGAGCAGCGTCATCCCCAGGAGACTAAGAAAGGCGATGCAACCCTTTTCTAACGCTGTAGCGAGAGCGCGCAGCGATATATCGCGCCCCAAAAGTTATGCGACGCGTGTCAGTTTCAGAAAAGTCTTTATTGCGAGCAGCGTCATCCCCAGGAGACTAAGAAAGGCGATGCAACCCTTTTCTAACGCCGTAGCGAGAGCGCGCAGCGATATATCGCGCCCCAAGAGTTATGCGACGCGTGTCAGTTTCAGAAAATTCTTTATTGCGAGCAGCGTCATCCCCAGACTAAGAAAGGCGATGCAACCCTTTTCTAACGTTGTAGCGAGAGCGCGCAGGGATATATCGCGCCCCAAGAGTTATGCGACGCGTTTCAGTTTCAGAAAAGTCTTTATTGCGAGCAGCGTCATCCCCAGGAGACTAAGAAAGGCGATGCAACCCTTTTCTAACGCTGTAGCGAGAGCGCGCAGCGATATATCGCGCCCCAAGAGTTATGCGACGCGTGTCAGTTTCAGAAAATTCTTTATTGCGAGCAGCGTCATCCCCAGACTAAGAAAGGCGATGCAACCCTTTTCTAACGTTGTAGCGAGAGCGCACAGCGATATATCGCGCCCCAAGAGTTATGCGACGCGTTTCAGTTTCAGAAAAGTCTTTATTGCGAGCAGCGTCATCCCCAGGAGACTAAGAAAGGCGATGCAACCCTTTTGTAACGCTGTAGCGAGAGCGCGCAGCGATATATCGCGCCCCAAGTATTATGCGACGCGTGTCAGCTTCAGAAAAGTCTTTATCGCGAGCAGAGTCATCACCAGGAGACTAAGAAAGGCGATGCAACCCTTTTCTGACGCTGTAGCGAGAGCGCGCAGCGATATATCGCGCCACAAGAGTTATGCGACGCGTGTCAGTTTCAGAAAAGTCTTTATCGCGAGCAGCGTCATCCCCAGGAGACTAAGAAAGGCGATGCAACCCTTTTCTAACGCTGTAGCGAGAGCGCGCAGCGATATATCGCGCCCCAATAGTTATGCGACGCGTGTCAGTTTCAGAAAAGTCTTTATTGCGAGCAGCGTCATCCCCAGGAGACTAAGAAAGGCGATGCAACCCTTTTCTAACGCCGTAGCGAGAGCGCGCAGCGATATATCGCGCCCCAAGAGTTATGCGACGCGTGTCAGTTTCAGAAAAATCTTTATTGCGAGCAGCGTCATCCCCAGGAGACTAAGAAAGGCGATCCAACCCTTTTCTAACGCCGTAGCGAGAGCGCGCAGCGATATATCGCGCCCCAAGAGTTATGCGACGCGTGTCAGTTTCAGAAAAAGCTTTATTGCGAGCAGCGTCATCCCCAGGAGACTAAGACAGGCGATGCAACCCTTTTCCAACGCTGTAGCGAGAGCGCGTAGCGATATATCGCGCCCCAAGGGCTATGCTACGCGTGTCGGTTTCAGAAATGTCCTTATTGCGAGCAGCGTCATCCCCAGGTGACTAAGAAAGGCGATGCAACCCTTTTCTAACGCCGTAGCGAGAGCGCGCAGCGATATATCGCGCCCCAAGAGTTATGCGACGCGTGTCAGTTTCAGAAAAATCTTTATTGCGAGCAGCGTCATCACCAGGAGACTAAGAAAGGCAATGCAACCCTTTTCTAACGCCGTAGCGAGAGCGCGCAGCGATATATCGCGCCCCAAGAGTTATGCGACGCGTGTCAGTTTCAGAAAAGTCTTTATTGCGAGCAGCGTCATCCCCAGGAGACTAAGAAAGGCGATGCAACCCTTTTCTAACGCTGTAGCGAGAGCGCGCAGCGATATATCGCGCCCCAAGTGTTATGTGACGCGTGTCAGTTTCAGAAAAGTCTTTATTGCGAGCAGCGTCATCCCCAGGAGACTAAGACAGGCGATGCAACCCTTTTCCAACGCTGTAGCGAGAGCGCGTAGCGATATATCGCGCCCCAAGTGTTATGCTACGCGTGTCGGTTTCAGAAATGTAGTTATTGCGAGCAGCGTCATCCCCAGGTGACTAAGAAAGGCGATGCAACCCTTTTCTAACGCCGTAGCGAGAGCGCGCAGCGATATATCGCGCCCCAAGAGTTATGCGACGCGTTTCAGTTTCAGAAAAGTCTTTATTGCGAGCAGCGTCATCCCCAGGAGACTTAGAAAGGCGATGCAACCTTTTCTAACGCTGTAGCGAGAGCGCGCAGCGATATATCGCGCCCCAAGAGTTATGCGACGCGTGTCAGTTTCAGAAAATTCTTTATTGCGAGCAGCGTCATACCCAGACTAAGAAAGGCGATGCAACCCTTTTCTAACGCCGTAGCGAGAGCGCGCAGCGATATATCGCGCCCCAAGAGTTATGCGACGCGTTTCAGTTTCAGAAAAGTCTTTATTGCGAGCAGCGTCATCCCCAGGAGACTAAGAAAGGCGATGCAACCCTTTTCTAACGCTGTAGCGAGAGCGCGCAGCGATATATCGCGCCCCAAGAGTTATGCGACGCGTGTCAGTTTCAGAAAATTCTTTATTGCGAGCAGCGTCATCCCCAGACTAAGAAAGGCGATGCAACCCTTTTCTAACGTTGTAGCGAGAGCGCGCAGCGATATATCGCGCCCCAAGAGTTATGCGACGCGTTTCAGTTTCAGAAAAGTCTTTATTGCGAGCAGCGTCATCCCCAGGAGACTTAGAAAGGCGATGCAACCTTTTCTAACGCTGTAGCGAGAGCGCGCAGCGATATATCGCGCCCCAAGAGTTATGCGACGCGTGTCAGTTTCAGAAAATTCTTTATTGCGAGCAGCGTCATACCCAGACTAAGAAAGGCGATGCAACCCTTTTCTAACGCCGTAGCGAGAGCGCGCAGCGATATATCGCGCCCCAAGAGTTATGCGACGCGTTTCAGTTTCAGAAAAGTCTTTATTGCGAGCAGCGTCATCCCCAGGAGACTAAGAAAGGCGATGCAACCCTTTTCTAACGCTGTAGCGAGAGCGCGCAGCGATATATCGCGCCCCAAGTGTTATGTGACGCGTGTCAGTTTCAGAAAAGTCTTTATTGCGAGCAGCGTCATCCCCAGGAGACTAAGACAGGCGATGTAACCCTTTTCCAACGCTGTAGCGAGAGCGCGTAGCGATATATCGCGCCCCAAGGGTTCTGCTACGCGTGTCGGTTTCAGAAATGTCCTCATTGCGAGCAGCGTCATCCCCAGGAGACTAAGAAAGGCGATGCAACCCTTTTCTAACGCCGTAGCGAGAGCGCGCAGCGATACATCGCGCCCCAAGAGTTATGCAACGCGTGTCAGTTTCAGAAAAATCTTTATTGCGAGCAGCGTCATCCCCAGGAGACTAAGAAAGGCGATGCAACCCTTTTCTAACGCCGTAGCGAGAGCGCGCAGCGATATATCGCGCCCCAAGAGTTATGCGACGCGTGTCAGTTTCAGAAAAGTCTTTATTGCGAGCAGCGTCATCCCCAGGAGACTAAGAAAGGCGATGCAACCCTTTTCTAACGCTGTAGCGAGAGCGCGCAGCGATATATCGCGCCCCAAGAGTTATGCGACGCGAGTCAGTTTCAGAAAAATCTATATTACGAGCAGCGTCATCCCCAGGAGACTAAGACAGGCGATGCAACCCTTTTCCAACGCTGTAGCGAGAGCGCGTAGCGATATATCGCGTCCCAAGGGTTATGCTACGCGTGTCGGTTTCAGAAATGTCCTTATTGCGTGCAGCGTCATCCCCAGGAGACTAAGAAAGGCGATGCAACCCTTTTCTAACGCCGTAGCGAGAGCGCGCAGCGATATATCGCGCCCCAAGAGTTATGCGACGCGTGTCAGTTTCAGAAAAGTCTTTATTGCGAGCAGCGTCATCCCCAGGAGACTAAGAAAGGCGATGCAACCCTTTTCTAACGCTGTAGCGAGAGCGCGCAGCGATATATCGCGCCCCAAGTGTTATGTGACGCGTGTCAGTTTCAGAAAAGTCTTTATTGCGAGCAGCGTCATCCCCAGGAGACTAAGACAGGCGATGTAACCCTTTTCCAACGCTGTAGCGAGAGCGCGTAGCGATATATCGCGCCCCAAGGGTTATGCTACGCGTGTCGGTTTCAGAAATGTACTTATTGCGAGCAGCGTCATCCCCAGGTGACTAAGAAAGGTGATGCAACCCTTTCCTAACGCCGTAGCGAGAGCGCGCAGCGATATATCGCGCCCCAAGAGTTATGCGACGCGTGTCAGTTTCAGAAAAGTCTTTATCGCGAGCAGCGTCTTCCCCAGGAGACTAAGAAAGGCCATGCAACCCTTTTCTAACGCTGTAGCGAGAGCGCGCAGCGATATATCGCGCCCCAAGAGTTATGCGACGCGTGTCAGTTTCAGAAAAATCTTTATTGCGAGCAGCGTCATCCCCAGGAGACTAAGAAAGGCGATGCAACCCTTTTCTAACGCTGTAGCGAGAGCGCGCAGCGATATATCGCGCCCCAAAAGTTATGCGACGCGTGTCAGTTTCAGAAAAGTCTTTATTGCGAGCAGCGTCATCCCCAGGAGACTAAGAAAGGCGATGCAACCCTTTTCTAACGCCGTAGCGAGAGCGCGCAGCGATATATCGCGCCCCAAGAGTTATGCGACGCGTGTCAGTTTCAGAAAATTCTTTATTGCGAGCAGCGTCATCCCCAGACTAAGAAAGGCGATGCAACCCTTTTCTAACGTTGTAGCGAGAGCGCGCAGCGATATATCGCGCCCCAAGAGTTATGCGACGCGTTTCAGTTTCAGAAAAGTCTTTATTGCGAGCAGCGTCATCCCCAGGAGACTAAGAAAGGCGATGCAACCCTTTTCTAACGCTGTAGCGAGAGCGCGCAGCGATATATCGCGCCCCAAGAGTTATGCGACGCGTGTCAGTTTCAGAAAAGTCTTTATTGCGAGCAGCGTCATCCCCAGACTAAGAAAGGCGATGCAACCCTTTTCTAACGTTGTAGCGAGAGCGCACAGCGATATATCGCGCCCCAAGAGTTATGCGACGCGTTTCAGTTTCAGAAAAGTCTTTATTGCGAGCAGCGTCATCCCCAGGAGACTAAGACAGGCGATGTAACCCTTTTCCAACGCTGTAGCGAGAGCGCGTAGCGATATATCGCGCCCCAAGGGTTATGCTACGCGTGTCGGTTTCAGAAATGTACTTATTGCGAGCAGCGTCATCCCCAGGTGACTAAGAAAGGTGATGCAACCCTTTCCTAACGCCGTAGCGAGAGCGCGCAGCGATATATCGCGCCCCAAGAGTTATGCGACGCGTGTCAGTTTCAGAAAAGTCTTTATTGCGAGCAGCGTCTTCCCCAGGAGACTAAGAAAGGCCATGCAACCCTTTTCTAACGCTGTAGCGAGAGCGCGCAGCGATATATCGCGCCCCAAGAGTTATGCGACGCGTGTCAGTTTCAGAAAAATCTTTATTGCGAGCAGCGTCATCCCCAGGAGACTAAGAAAGGCGATGCAACCCTTTTCTAACGCTGTAGCGAGAGCGCGCAGCGATATATCGCGCCCCAAAAGTTATGCGACGCGTGTCAGTTTCAGAAAAGTCTTTATTGCGAGCAGCGTCATCCCCAGGAGACTAAGAAAGGCGATGCAACCCTTTTCTAACGCCGTAGCGAGAGCGCGCACCGATATATCGCGCCCCAAGAGTTATGCGACGCGTGTCAGTTTCAGAAAATTCTTTATTGCGAGCAGCGTCATCCCCAGACTAAGAAAGGCGATGCAACCCTTTTCTAACGTTGTAGCGAGAGCGCGCAGGGATATATCGCGCCCCAAGAGTTATGCGACGCGTTTCAGTTTCAGAAAAGTCTTTATTGCGAGCAGCGTCATCCCCAGGAGACTAAGAAAGGCGATGCAACCCTTTTCTAACGCTGTAGCGAGAGCGCGCAGCGATATATCGCGCCCCAAGAGTTATGCGACGCGTGTCAGTTTCAGAAAATTCTTTATTGCGAGCAGCGTCATCCCCAGACTAAGAAAGGCGATGCAACCCTTTTCTAACGTTGTAGCGAGAGCGCACAGCGATATATCGCGCCCCAAGAGTTATGCGACGCGTTTCAGTTTCAGAAAAGTCTTTATTGCGAGCAGCGTCATCCCCAGGAGACTAAGAAAGGCGATGCAACCCTTTTGTAACGCTGTAGCGAGAGCGCGCAGCGATATATCGCGCCCCAAGTATTATGCGACGCGTGTCAGTTTCAGAAAAGTCTTTATCGCGAGCAGAGTCATCTCCAGGAGACTAAGAAAGGCGATGCAACCCTTTTCTGACGCTGTAGCGAGAGCGCGCAGCGATATATCGCGCCCCAAGAGTTATGCGACGCGTGTCAGTTTCAGAAAAGTCTTTATTGCGAGCAGCGTCTTCCCCAGGAGACTAAGAAAGGCCATGCAACCCTTTTCTAACGCTGTAGCGAGAGCGCGCAGCGATATATCGCGCCCCAAGAGTTATGCGACGCGTGTCAGTTTCAGAAAAATCTTTATTGCGAGCAGCGTCATCCCCAGGAGACTAAGAAAGGCGATGCAACCCTTTTCTAACGCTGTAGCGAGAGCGCGCAGCGATATATCGCGCCCCAAAAGTTATGCGACGCGTGTCAGTTTCAGAAAAGTCTTTATTGCGAGCAGCGTCATCCCCAGGAGACTAAGAAAGGCGATGCAACCCTTTTCTAACGCCGTAGCGAGAGCGCGCAGCGATATATCGCGCCCCAAGAGTTATGCGACGCGTGTCAGTTTCAGAAAATTCTTTATTGCGAGCAGCGTCATCCCCAGACTAAGAAAGGCGATGCAACCCTTTTCTAACGTTGTAGCGAGAGCGCGCAGCGATATATCGCGCCCCAAGAGTTATGCGACGCGTTTCAGTTTCAGAAAAGTCTTTATTGCGAGCAGCGTCATCCCCAGGAGACTAAGAAAGGCGATGCAACCCTTTTCTAACGCTGTAGCGAGAGCGCGCAGCGATATATCGCGCCCCAAGAGTTATGCGACGCGTGTCAGTTTCAGAAAAGTCTTTATTGCGAGCAGCGTCATCCCCAGACTAAGAAAGGCGATGCAACCCTTTTCTAACGTTGTAGCGAGAGCGCACAGCGATATATCGCGCCCCAAGAGTTATGCGACGCGTTTCAGTTTCAGAAAAGTCTTTATTGCGAGCAGCGTCATCCCCAGGAGACTAAAACAGGCGATGTAACCCTTTTCCAACGCTGTAGCGAGAGCGCGTAGCGATATATCGCGCCCCAAGGGTTATGCTACGCGTGTCGGTTTCAGAAATGTACTTATTGCGAGCAGCGTCATCCCCAGGTGACTAAGAAAGGTGATGCAACCCTTTCCTAACGCCGTAGCGAGAGCGCGCAGCGATATATCGCGCCCCAAGAGTTATGCGACGCGTGTCAGTTTCAGAAAAGTCTTTATTGCGAGCAGCGTCTTCCCCAGGAGACTAAGAAAGGCCATGCAACCCTTTTCTAACGCTGTAGCGAGAGCGCGCAGCGATATATCGCGCCCCAAGAGTTATGCGACGCGTGTCAGTTTCAGAAAAATCTTTATTGCGAGCAGCGTCATCCCCAGGAGACTAAGAAAGGCGATGCAACCCTTTTCTAACGCTGTAGCGAGAGCGCGCAGCGATATATCGCGCCCCAAAAGTTATGCGACGCGTGTCAGTTTCAGAAAAGTCTTTATTGCGAGCAGCGTCATCCCCAGGAGACTAAGAAAGGCGATGCAACCCTTTTCTAACGCCGTAGCGAGAGCGCGCAGCGATATATCGCGCCCCAAGAGTTATGCGACGCGTGTCAGTTTCAGAAAATTCTTTATTGCGAGCAGCGTCATCCCCAGACTAAGAAAGGCGATGCAACCCTTTTCTAACGTTGTAGCGAGAGCGCGCAGGGATATATCGCGCCCCAAGAGTTATGCGACGCGCTTCAGTTTCAGAAAAGTCTTTATTGCGAGCAGCGTCATCCCCAGGAGACTAAGAAAGGCGATGCAACCCTTTTCTAACGCTGTAGCGAGAGCGCGCAGCGATATATCGCGCCCCAAGAGTTATGCGACGCGTGTCAGTTTCAGAAAATTCTTTATTGCGAGCAGCGTCATCCCCAGGAGACTAAGAAAGGCGATGCAACCCTTTTGTAACGCTGTAGCGAGAGCGCGCAGCGATATATCGCGCCCCAAGTATTATGCGACGCGTGTCAGTTTCAGAAAAGTCTTTATCGCGAGCAGAGTCATCTCCAGGAGACTAAGAAAGGCGATGCAACCCTTTTCTGACGCTGTAGCGAGAGCGCGCAGCGATATATCGCGCCACAAGAGTTATGCGACGCGTGTCAGTTTCAGAAAAGTCTTTATCGCGAGCAGCGTCATCCCCAGGAGACTAAGAAAGGCGATGCAACCCTTTTCTAACGCTGTAGCGAGAGCGCGCAGCGATATATCGCGCCCCAATAGTTATGCGACGCGTGTCAGTTTCAGAAAAGTCTTTATTGCGAGCAGCGTCATCCCCAGGAGACTAAGAAAGGCGATGCAACCCTTTTCTAACGCCGTAGCGAGAGCGCGCAGCGATATATCGCGCCCCAAGAGTTATGCGACGCGTGTCAGTTTCAGAAAAATCTTTATTGCGAGCAGCGTCATCCCCAGGAGACTAAGAAAGGCGATGCAACCCTTTTCTAACGCCGTAGCGAGAGCGCGCAGCGATATATCGCGCCCCAAGAGTTATGCGACGCGTGTCAGTTTCAGAAAAGTCTTTATTGCGAGCAGCGTCATCCCCAGGAGACTAAGAAAGGCGATGCAACCCTTTTCTAACGCCGTAGCGAGAGCGCGCAGCGATATATCGCGCCCCAAGAGTTATGCGACGCGTGTCAGTTTCAGAAAAATCTTTATTGCGAGCAGCGTCATCCCCAGGAGACTAAGAAAGGCGATGCAACCCTTTTCTAACGCCGTAGCGAGAGCGCGCAGCGATATATCGCGCCCCAAGGGTTATGCTACGCGTGTCGGTTTCAGAAATGTCCTTATTGCGTGCAGCGTCATCCCCAGGAGACTAAGAAAGGCGATGCAACCCTTTTCTAACGCCGTAGCGAGAGCGCGCAGCGATATATCGCGCCCCAAGAGTTATGCGACGCGTGTCAGTTTCAGAAAAGTCTTTATTGCGAGCAGCGTCATCCCCAGGAGACTAAGAAAGGCGATGCAACCCTTTTCTAACGCTGTAGCGAGAGCGCGCAGCGATATATCGCGCCCCAAGTGTTATGTGACGCGTGTCAGTTTCAGAAAAGTCTTTATTGCGAGCAGCGTCATCCCCAGGAGACTAAGACAGGCGATGTAACCCTTTTCCAACGCTGTAGCGAGAGCGCGTAGCGATATATCGCGCCCCAAGGGTTATGCTACGCGTGTCGGTTTCAGAAATGTACTTATTGCGAGCAGCGTCATCCCCAGGTGACTAAGAAAGGTGATGCAACCCTTTCCTAACGCCGTAGCGAGAGCGCGCAGCGATATATCGCGCCCCAAGAGTTATGCGACGCGTGTCAGTTTCAGAAAAGTCTTTATCGCGAGCAGCGTCTTCCCCAGGAGACTAAGAAAGGCCATGCAACCCTTTTCTAACGCTGTAGCGAGAGCGCGCAGCGATATATCGCGCCCCAAGAGTTATGCGACGCGTGTCAGTTTCAGAAAAATCTTTATTGCGAGCAGCGTCATCCCCAGGAGACTAAGAAAGGCGATGCAACCCTTTTCTAACGCTGTAGCGAGAGCGCGCAGCGATATATCGCGCCCCAAAAGTTATGCGACGCGTGTCAGTTTCAGAAAAGTCTTTATTGCGAGCAGCGTCATCCCCAGGAGACTAAGAAAGGCGATGCAACCCTTTTCTAACGCCGTAGCGAGAGCGCGCAGCGATATATCGCGCCCCAAGAGTTATGCGACGCGTGTCAGTTTCAGAAAATTCTTTATTGCGAGCAGCGTCATCCCCAGACTAAGAAAGGCGATGCAACCCTTTTCTAACGTTGTAGCGAGAGCGCGCAGCGATATATCGCGCCCCAAGAGTTATGCGACGCGTTTCAGTTTCAGAAAAGTCTTTATTGCGAGCAGCGTCATCCCCAGGAGACTAAGAAAGGCGATGCAACCCTTTTCTAACGCTGTAGCGAGAGCGCGCAGCGATATATCGCGCCCCAAGAGTTATGCGACGCGTGTCAGTTTCAGAAAAGTCTTTATTGCGAGCAGCGTCATCCCCAGACTAAGAAAGGCGATGCAACCCTTTTCTAACGTTGTAGCGAGAGCGCACAGCGATATATCGCGCCCCAAGAGTTATGCGACGCGTTTCAGTTTCAGAAAAGTCTTTATTGCGAGCAGCGTCATCCCCAGGAGACTAAGACAGGCGATGTAACCCTTTTCCAACGCTGTAGCGAGAGCGCGTAGCGATATATCGCGCCCCAAGGGTTATGCTACGCGTGTCGGTTTCAGAAATGTACTTATTGCGAGCAGCGTCATCCCCAGGTGACTAAGAAAGGTGATGCAACCCTTTCCTAACGCCGTAGCGAGAGCGCGCAGCGATATATCGCGCCCCAAGAGTTATGCGACGCGTGTCAGTTTCAGAAAAGTCTTTATTGCGAGCAGCGTCTTCCCCAGGAGACTAAGAAAGGCCATGCAACCCTTTTCTAACGCTGTAGCGAGAGCGCGCAGCGATATATCGCGCCCCAAGAGTTATGCGACGCGTGTCAGTTTCAGAAAAATCTTTATTGCGAGCAGCGTCATCCCCAGGAGACTAAGAAAGGCGATGCAACCCTTTTCTAACGCTGTAGCGAGAGCGCGCAGCGATATATCGCGCCCCAAAAGTTATGCGACGCGTGTCAGTTTCAGAAAAGTCTTTATTGCGAGCAGCGTCATCCCCAGGAGACTAAGAAAGGCGATGCAACCCTTTTCTAACGCCGTAGCGAGAGCGCGCACCGATATATCGCGCCCCAAGAGTTATGCGACGCGTGTCAGTTTCAGAAAATTCTTTATTGCGAGCAGCGTCATCCCCAGACTAAGAAAGGCGATGCAACCCTTTTCTAACGTTGTAGCGAGAGCGCGCAGGGATATATCGCGCCCCAAGAGTTATGCGACGCGTTTCAGTTTCAGAAAAGTCTTTATTGCGAGCAGCGTCATCCCCAGGAGACTAAGAAAGGCGATGCAACCCTTTTCTAACGCTGTAGCGAGAGCGCGCAGCGATATATCGCGCCCCAAGAGTTATGCGACGCGTGTCAGTTTCAGAAAATTCTTTATTGCGAGCAGCGTCATCCCCAGACTAAGAAAGGCGATGCAACCCTTTTCTAACGTTGTAGCGAGAGCGCACAGCGATATATCGCGCCCCAAGAGTTATGCGACGCGTTTCAGTTTCAGAAAAGTCTTTATTGCGAGCAGCGTCATCCCCAGGAGACTAAGAAAGGCGATGCAACCCTTTTGTAACGCTGTAGCGAGAGCGCGCAGCGATATATCGCGCCCCAAGTATTATGCGACGCGTGTCAGTTTCAGAAAAGTCTTTATCGCGAGCAGAGTCATCTCCAGGAGACTAAGAAAGGCGATGCAACCCTTTTCTGACGCTGTAGCGAGAGCGCGCAGCGATATATCGCGCCCCAAGAGTTATGCGACGCGTGTCAGTTTCAGAAAAGTCTTTATTGCGAGCAGCGTCTTCCCCAGGAGACTAAGAAAGGCCATGCAACCCTTTTCTAACGCTGTAGCGAGAGCGCGCAGCGATATATCGCGCCCCAAGAGTTATGCGACGCGTGTCAGTTTCAGAAAAATCTTTATTGCGAGCAGCGTCATCCCCAGGAGACTAAGAAAGGCGATGCAACCCTTTTCTAACGCTGTAGCGAGAGCGCGCAGCGATATATCGCGCCCCAAAAGTTATGCGACGCGTGTCAGTTTCAGAAAAGTCTTTATTGCGAGCAGCGTCATCCCCAGGAGACTAAGAAAGGCGATGCAACCCTTTTCTAACGCCGTAGCGAGAGCGCGCAGCGATATATCGCGCCCCAAGAGTTATGCGACGCGTGTCAGTTTCAGAAAATTCTTTATTGCGAGCAGCGTCATCCCCAGACTAAGAAAGGCGATGCAACCCTTTTCTAACGTTGTAGCGAGAGCGCGCAGCGATATATCGCGCCCCAAGAGTTATGCGACGCGTTTCAGTTTCAGAAAAGTCTTTATTGCGAGCAGCGTCATCCCCAGGAGACTAAGAAAGGCGATGCAACCCTTTTCTAACGCTGTAGCGAGAGCGCGCAGCGATATATCGCGCCCCAAGAGTTATGCGACGCGTGTCAGTTTCAGAAAAGTCTTTATTGCGAGCAGCGTCATCCCCAGACTAAGAAAGGCGATGCAACCCTTTTCTAACGTTGTAGCGAGAGCGCACAGCGATATATCGCGCCCCAAGAGTTATGCGACGCGTTTCAGTTTCAGAAAAGTCTTTATTGCGAGCAGCGTCATCCCCAGGAGACTAAAACAGGCGATGTAACCCTTTTCCAACGCTGTAGCGAGAGCGCGTAGCGATATATCGCGCCCCAAGGGTTATGCTACGCGTGTCGGTTTCAGAAATGTACTTATTGCGAGCAGCGTCATCCCCAGGTGACTAAGAAAGGTGATGCAACCCTTTCCTAACGCCGTAGCGAGAGCGCGCAGCGATATATCGCGCCCCAAGAGTTATGCGACGCGTGTCAGTTTCAGAAAAGTCTTTATTGCGAGCAGCGTCTTCCCCAGGAGACTAAGAAAGGCCATGCAACCCTTTTCTAACGCTGTAGCGAGAGCGCGCAGCGATATATCGCGCCCCAAGAGTTATGCGACGCGTGTCAGTTTCAGAAAAATCTTTATTGCGAGCAGCGTCATCCCCAGGAGACTAAGAAAGGCGATGCAACCCTTTTCTAACGCTGTAGCGAGAGCGCGCAGCGATATATCGCGCCCCAAAAGTTATGCGACGCGTGTCAGTTTCAGAAAAGTCTTTATTGCGAGCAGCGTCATCCCCAGGAGACTAAGAAAGGCGATGCAACCCTTTTCTAACGCCGTAGCGAGAGCGCGCAGCGATATATCGCGCCCCAAGAGTTATGCGACGCGTGTCAGTTTCAGAAAATTCTTTATTGCGAGCAGCGTCATCCCCAGACTAAGAAAGGCGATGCAACCCTTTTCTAACGTTGTAGCGAGAGCGCGCAGGGATATATCGCGCCCCAAGAGTTATGCGACGCGCTTCAGTTTCAGAAAAGTCTTTATTGCGAGCAGCGTCATCCCCAGGAGACTAAGAAAGGCGATGCAACCCTTTTCTAACGCTGTAGCGAGAGCGCGCAGCGATATATCGCGCCCCAAGAGTTATGCGACGCGTGTCAGTTTCAGAAAATTCTTTATTGCGAGCAGCGTCATCCCCAGGAGACTAAGAAAGGCGATGCAACCCTTTTGTAACGCTGTAGCGAGAGCGCGCAGCGATATATCGCGCCCCAAGTATTATGCGACGCGTGTCAGTTTCAGAAAAGTCTTTATCGCGAGCAGAGTCATCTCCAGGAGACTAAGAAAGGCGATGCAACCCTTTTCTGACGCTGTAGCGAGAGCGCGCAGCGATATATCGCGCCACAAGAGTTATGCGACGCGTGTCAGTTTCAGAAAAGTCTTTATCGCGAGCAGCGTCATCCCCAGGAGACTAAGAAAGGCGATGCAACCCTTTTCTAACGCTGTAGCGAGAGCGCGCAGCGATATATCGCGCCCCAATAGTTATGCGACGCGTGTCAGTTTCAGAAAAGTCTTTATTGCGAGCAGCGTCATCCCCAGGAGACTAAGAAAGGCGATGCAACCCTTTTCTAACGCCGTAGCGAGAGCGCGCAGCGATATATCGCGCCCCAAGAGTTATGCGACGCGTGTCAGTTTCAGAAAAATCTTTATTGCGAGCAGCGTCATCCCCAGGAGACTAAGAAAGGCGATGCAACCCTTTTCTAACGCCGTAGCGAGAGCGCGCAGCGATATATCGCGCCCCAAGAGTTATGCGACGCGTGTCAGTTTCAGAAAAGTCTTTATTGCGAGCAGCGTCATCCCCAGGAGACTAAGAAAGGCGATGCAACCCTTTTCTAACGCCGTAGCGAGAGCGCGCAGCGATATATCGCGCCCCAAGAGTTATGCGACGCGTGTCAGTTTCAGAAAAAGCTTTATTGCGAGCAGCGTCATCCCCAGGAGACTAAGACAGGCGATGCAACCCTTTTCCAACGCTGTAGCGAGAGCGCGTAGCGATATATCGCGCCCCAAGGGCTATGCTACGCGTGTCGGTTTCAGAAATGTCCTTATTGCGAGCAGCGTCATCCCCAGGTGACTAAGAAAGGCGATGCAACCCTTTTCTAACGCCGTAGCGAGAGCGCGCAGCGATATATCGCGCCCCAAGAGTTATGCGACGCGTGTCAGTTTCAGAAAAATCTTTATTGCGAGCAGCGTCATCACCAGGAGACTAAGAAAGGCGATGCAACCCTTTTCTAACGCCGTAGCGAGAGCGCGCAGCGATATATCGCGCCCCAAGAGTTATGCGACGCGTGTCAGTTTCAGAAAAGTCTTTATTGCGAGCAGCGTCATCCCCAGGAGACTAAGAAAGGCGATGCAACCCTTTTCTAACGCTGTAGCGAGAGCGCGCAGCGATATATCGCGCCCCAAGTGTTATGTGACGCGTGTCAGTTTCAGAAAAGTCTTTATTGCGAGCAGCGTCATCCCCAGGAGACTAAGACAGGCGATGCAACCCTTTTCCAACGCTGTAGCGAGAGCGCGTAGCGATATATCGCGCCCCAAGTGTTATGCTACGCGTGTCGGTTTCAGAAATGTAGTTATTGCGAGCAGCGTCATCCCCAGGTGACTAAGAAAGGCGATGCAACCCTTTTCTAACGCCGTAGCGAGAGCGCGCAGCGATATATCGCGCCCCAAGAGTTATGCGACGCGTTTCAGTTTCAGAAAAGTCTTTATTGCGAGCAGCGTCATCCCCAGGAGACTTAGAAAGGCGATGCAACCTTTTCTAACGCTGTAGCGAGAGCGCGCAGCGATATATCGCGCCCCAAGAGTTATGCGACGCGTGTCAGTTTCAGAAAATTCTTTATTGCGAGCAGCGTCATACCCAGACTAAGAAAGGCGATGCAACCCTTTTCTAACGCCGTAGCGAGAGCGCGCAGCGATATATCGCGCCCCAAGAGTTATGCGACGCGTTTCAGTTTCAGAAAAGTCTTTATTGCGAGCAGCGTCATCCCCAGGAGACTAAGAAAGGCGATGCAACCCTTTTCTAACGCTGTAGCGAGAGCGCGCAGCGATATATCGCGCCCCAAGAGTTATGCGACGCGTGTCAGTTTCAGAAAATTCTTTATTGCGAGCAGCGTCATCCCCAGACTAAGAAAGGCGATGCAACCCTTTTCTAACGTTGTAGCGAGAGCGCACAGCGATATATCGCGCCCCAAGAGTTATGCGACGCGTATCAGTTTCAGAAAAGTCTTTATTGCGAGCAGCGTCATCCCCAGGAGACTAAGAAAGGCGATGCAACCCTTTTGTAACGCTGTAGCGAGAGCGCGCAGCGATATATCGCGCCCCAAGTATTATGCGACGCGTGTCAGTTTCAGAAAAGTCTTTATCGCGAGCAGAGTCATCTCCAGGAGACTAAGAAAGGCGATGCAACCCTTTTCTGACGCTGTAGCGAGAGCGCGCAGCGATATATCGCGCCACAAGAGTTATGCGACGCGTGTCAGTTTCAGAAAAGTCTTTATCGCGAGCAGCGTCATCCCCAGGAGACTAAGAAAGGCGATGCAACCCTTTTCTAACGCTGTAGCGAGAGCGCGCAGCGATATATCGCGCCCCAATAGTTATGCGACGCGTGTCAGTTTCAGAAAAGTCTTTATTGCGAGCAGCGTCATCCCCAGGAGACTAAGAAAGGCGATGCAACCCTTTTCTAACGCCGTAGCGAGAGCGCGCAGCGATATATCGCGCCCCAAGAGTTATGCGACGCGTGTCAGTTTCAGAAAAGTCTTTATTGCGAGCAGCGTCATCCCCAGGAGACTAAGAAAGGCGATGCAACCCTTTTCTAACGCTGTAGCGAGAGCGCGCAGCGATATATCGCGCCCCAAGAGTTATGCGACGCGTGTCAGTTTCAGAAAATTCTTTATTGCGAGCAGCGTCATCCCCAGGAGACTAAGAAAGGCGATGCAACCCTTTTGTAACGCTGTAGCGAGAGCGCGCAGCGATATATCGCGCCCCAAGTATTATGCGACGCGTGTCAGTTTCAGAAAAGTCTTTATCGCGAGCAGAGTCATCTCCAGGAGACTAAGAAAGGCGATGCAACCCTTTTCTGACGCTGTAGCGAGAGCGCGCAGCGATATATCGCGCCACAAGAGTTATGCGACGCGTGTCAGTTTCAGAAAAGTCTTTATCGCGAGCAGCGTCATCCCCAGGAGACTAAGAAAGGCGATGCAACCCTTTTCTAACGCTGTAGCGAGAGCGCGCAGCGATATATCGCGCCCCAATAGTTATGCGACGCGTGTCAGTTTCAGAAAAGTCTTTATTGCGAGCAGCGTCATCCCCAGGAGACTAAGAAAGGCGATGCAACCCTTTTCTAACGCCGTAGCGAGAGCGCGCAGCGATATATCGCGCCCCAATAGTTATGCGACGCGTGTCAGTTTCAGAAAAATCTTTATTGCGAGCAGCGTCATCCCCAGGAGACTAAGAAAGGCGATGCAACCCTTTTCTAACGCCGTAGCGAGAGCGCGCAGCGATATATCGCGCCCCAAGAGTTATGCGACGCGTGTCAGTTTCAGAAAAGTCTTTATTGCGAGCAGCGTCATCCCCAGGAGACTAAGAAAGGCGATGCAACCCTTTTCTAACGCCGTAGCGAGAGCGCGCAGCGATATATCGCGCCCCAAGAGTTATGCGACGCGTGTCAGTTTCAGAAAAAGCTTTATTGCGAGCAGCGTCATCCCCAGGAGACTAAGACAGGCGATGCAACCCTTTTCCAACGCTGTAGCGAGAGCGCGTAGCGATATATCGCGCCCCAAGGGCTATGCTACGCGTGTCGGTTTCAGAAATGTCCTTATTGCGAGCAGCGTCATCCCCAGGTGACTAAGAAAGGCGATGCAACCCTTTTCTAACGCCGTAGCGAGAGCGCGCAGCGATATATCGCGCCCCAAGAGTTATGCGACGCGTGTCAGTTTCAGAAAAATCTTTATTGCGAGCAGCGTCATCACCAGGAGACTAAGAAAGGCGATGCAACCCTTTTCTAACGCCGTAGCGAGAGCGCGCAGCGATATATCGCGCCCCAAGAGTTATGCGACGCGTGTCAGTTTCAGAAAAGTCTTTATTGCGAGCAGCGTCATCCCCAGGAGACTAAGAAAGGCGATGCAACCCTTTTCTAACGCTGTAGCGAGAGCGCGCAGCGATATATCGCGCCCCAAGTGTTATGTGACGCGTGTCAGTTTCAGAAAAGTCTTTATTGCGAGCAGCGTCATCCCCAGGAGACTAAGACAGGCGATGCAACCCTTTTCCAACGCTGTAGCGAGAGCGCGTAGCGATATATCGCGCCCCAAGTGTTATGCTACGCGTGTCGGTTTCAGAAATGTAGTTATTGCGAGCAGCGTCATCCCCAGGTGACTAAGAAAGGCGATGCAACCCTTTTCTAACGCCGTAGCGAGAGCGCGCAGCGATATATCGCGCCCCAAGAGTTATGCGACGCGTTTCAGTTTCAGAAAAGTCTTTATTGCGAGCAGCGTCATCCCCAGGAGACTTAGAAAGGCGATGCAACCTTTTCTAACGCTGTAGCGAGAGCGCGCAGCGATATATCGCGCCCCAAGAGTTATGCGACGCGTGTCAGTTTCAGAAAATTCTTTATTGCGAGCAGCGTCATACCCAGACTAAGAAAGGCGATGCAACCCTTTTCTAACGCCGTAGCGAGAGCGCGCAGCGATATATCGCGCCCCAAGAGTTATGCGACGCGTTTCAGTTTCAGAAAAGTCTTTATTGCGAGCAGCGTCATCCCCAGGAGACTAAGAAAGGCGATGCAACCCTTTTCTAACGCTGTAGCGAGAGCGCGCAGCGATATATCGCGCCCCAAGAGTTATGCGACGCGTGTCAGTTTCAGAAAATTCTTTATTGCGAGCAGCGTCATCCCCAGACTAAGAAAGGCGATGCAACCCTTTTCTAACGTTGTAGCGAGAGCGCACAGCGATATATCGCGCCCCAAGAGTTATGCGACGCGTATCAGTTTCAGAAAAGTCTTTATTGCGAGCAGCGTCATCCCCAGGAGACTAAGAAAGGCGATGCAACCCTTTTGTAACGCTGTAGCGAGAGCGCGCAGCGATATATCGCGCCCCAAGTATTATGCGACGCGTGTCAGTTTCAGAAAAGTCTTTATCGCGAGCAGAGTCATCTCCAGGAGACTAAGAAAGGCGATGCAACCCTTTTCTGACGCTGTAGCGAGAGCGCGCAGCGATATATCGCGCCACAAGAGTTATGCGACGCGTGTCAGTTTCAGAAAAGTCTTTATCGCGAGCAGCGTCATCCCCAGGAGACTAAGAAAGGCGATGCAACCCTTTTCTAACGCTGTAGCGAGAGCGCGCAGCGATATATCGCGCCCCAATAGTTATGCGACGCGTGTCAGTTTCAGAAAAGTCTTTATTGCGAGCAGCGTCATCCCCAGGAGACTAAGAAAGGCGATGCAACCCTTTTCTAACGCCGTAGCGAGAGCGCGCAGCGATATATCGCGCCCCAAGAGTTATGCGACGCGTGTCAGTTTCAGAAAAATCTTTATTGCGAGCAGCGTCATCCCCAGGAGACTAAGAAAGGCGATCCAACCCTTTTCTAACGCCGTAGCGAGAGCGCGCAGCGATATATCGCGCCCCAAGAGTTATACGACGCGTGTCAGTTTCAGAAAAGTCTTTATTGTGAGCAGCGTCATCCCCAGGAGACTAAGACAGGCGATGCAACCCTTTTCCAACGCTGTAGCGAGAGCGCGTAGCGATATATCGCGCCCCAAGGGTTATGCTACGCGTGTAGGTTTCAGAAATGTCCTTATTGCGAGCAGCGTCATCCCCAGATGACTAAGAAAGGCGATGCAACCCTTTTCTAACGCCGTAGCGAGAGCGCGCAGCGATATATCGCGCCCCAAGAGTTATGCGACGCGTGTCAGTTTCAGAAAAGTCTTTATTGCGAGCAGCGTCATCCCCAGGAGACTAAGAAAGGCGATGCAACCCTTTTCTAACGCTGTAGCGAGAGCGCGCAGCGATATATCGCGCCCCAAGAGTTATGCGACGCGTGTCAGTTTCAGAAAAGTCTTTATTGCGAGCAGCGTCATCCCCAGGAGACTAAGAAAGGCGATGCAACCCTTCTCTAACGCTGTAGCGAGAGCCCGCAGCGATATATCGCGCCCCAAGAGTTATGCGACGCGTGTCAGTTTCAGAAAAATCTTTATTGCGAGCAGCGTCATCCCCAGGAGACTAAGACAGGCGATGCAACCCTTTTCCAACGCTGTAGCGAGAGCGCGTAGCGATATATCGCGCCCCAAGGGCTATGCTACGCGTGTCGGTTTCAGAAATGTCCTTATTGCGAGCAGCGTCATCCCCAGGTGACTAAGAAAGGCGATGCAACCCTTTTCTAACGCCGTAGCGAGAGCGCGCAGCGATATATCGCGCCCCAAGAGTTATGCGACGCGTGTCAGTTTCAGAAAAATCTTTATTGCGAGCAGCGTCATCACCAGGAGACTAAGAAAGGCGATGCAACCCTTTTCTAACGCCGTAGCGAGAGCGCGCAGCGATATATCGCGCCCCAAGAGTTATGCGACGCGTGTCAGTTTCAGAAAAGTCTTTATTGCGAGCAGCGTCATCCCCAGGAGACTAAGAAAGGCGATGCAACCCTTTTCTAACGCTGTAGCGAGAGCGCGCAGCGATATATCGCGCCCCAAGTGTTATGTGACGCGTGTCAGTTTCAGAAAAGTCTTTATTGCGAGCAGCGTCATCCCCAGGAGACTAAGACAGGCGATACAACCCTTTTCCAACGCTGTAGCGAGAGCGCGTAGCGATATATCGCGCCCCAAGGGTTATGCTACGCGTGTCGGTTTCAGAAATGTACTTATTGCGAGCAGCGTCATCCCCAGGTGACTAAGAAAGGCGATGCAACCCTTTTCTAACGCCGTAGCGAGAGCGCGCAGCGATATATCGCGCCCCAAGAGTTATGTGACGCGTGTCAGTTTCAGAAAAGTCTTTATTGCGAGCAGCGTCATCCCCAGGAGACTAAGAAAGGCGATGCAACCCTTTTCTAACGCTGTAGCGAGAGCGCGCAGCGATATATCGCGCCCCAAGAGTTATGCGACGCGTGTCAGTTTCAGCAAAATCTTTATTGCGATCAGCGTCATCCCCAGGAGACTAAGAAAGGCGATGCAACCCTTTTCTAACGCTGTAGCGAGAGCGCGCAGCGATATATCGCGCCCCAAAAGTTATGCGACGCGTGTCAGTTTCAGAAAAGTCTTTATTGCGAGCAGCGTCATCCCCAGGAGACTAAGAAAGGCGATGCAACCCTTTTCTAACGCTGTAGCGAGAGCGCGCAGCGATATATCGCGCCCCAAGAGTTATGCGACGCGTGGCAGTTTCAGAAAATTCTTTATTGCGAGCAGCGTCATCCCCAGACTAAGAAAGGCGATGCAACCCTTTTCTAACGTTGTAGCGAGAGCGCGCAGCGATATATCGCGCCCCAAGAGTTATGCGACGCGTTTCAGTTTCAGAAAAGTCTTTATTGCGAGCAGCGTCATCCCCAGGAGACTTAGAAAGGCGATGCAACCCTTTTCTAACGCTGTAGCGAGAGCGCGCAGCGATATATCGCGCCCCAAGAGTTATGCGACGCGTGTCAGTTTCAGAAAATTCTTTATTGCGAGCAGCGTCATACCCAGACTAAGAAAGGCGATGCAACCCTTTTCTAACGCCGTAGCGAGAGCGCGCAGCGATATATCGCGCCCCAAGAGTTATGCGACGCGTGTCAGTTTCAGAAAAGTCTTTATTGCGAGCAGCGTCATCCCCAGGAGACTAAGAAAGGCGATGCAACCCTTTTCTAACGCTGTAGCGAGAGCGCGCAGCGATATATCGCGCCCCAAGTGTTATGTGACGCGTGTCAGTTTCAGAAAAGTCTTTATTGCGAGCAGCGTCATCCCCAGGAGACTAAGACAGGCGATACAACCCTTTTCCAACGCTGTAGCGAGAGCGCGTAGCGATATATCGCGCCCCAAGGGTTATGCTACGCGTGTCGGTTTCAGAAATGTACTTATTGCGAGCAGCGTCATCCCCAGGTGACTAAGAAAGGCGATGCAACCCTTTTCTAACGCTGTAGCGAGAGCGCGCAGCGATATATCGCGCCCCAAGAGTTATGCGACGCGTGTCAGTTTCAGAAAAATCTTTATTGCGATCAGCGTCATCCCCAGGAGACTAAGAAAGGCGATGCAACCCTTTTCTAACGCTGTAGCGAGAGCGCGCAGCGATATATCGCGCCCCAAAAGTTATGCGACGCGTGTCAGTTTCAGAAAAGTCTTTATTGCGAGCAGCGTCATCCCCAGGAGACTAAGAAAGGCGATGCAACCCTTTTCTAACGCTGTAGCGAGAGCGCGCAGCGATATATCGCGCCCCAAGAGTTATGCGACGCGTGTCAGTTTCAGAAAATTCTTTATTGCGAGCAGCGTCATCCCCAGACTAAGAAAGGCGATGCAACCCTTTTCTAACGCCGTAGCGAGAGCGCGTAGCGATATATCGCGCCCCAAGGGTTATGCTACGCGTGTCGGTTTCAGAAATGTACTTATTGCGAGCAGCGTCATCCCCAGGTGACTAAGAAAGGCGATGCAACCCTTTTCTAACGCCGTAGCGAGAGCGCGCAGCGATATATCGCGCCCCAAGAGTTATGTGACGCGTGTCAGTTTCAGAAAAGTCTTTATTGCGAGCAGCGTCATCCCCAGGAGACTAAGAAAGGCGATGCAACCCTTTTCTAACGCTGTAGCGAGAGCGCGCAGCGATATATCGCGCCCCAAGAGTTATGCGACGCGTGTCAGTTTCAGCAAAATCTTTATTGCGATCAGCGTCATCCCCAGGAGACTAAGAAAGGCGATGCAACCCTTTTCTAACGCTGTAGCGAGAGCGCGCAGCGATATATCGCGCCCCAAAAGTTATGCGACGCGTGTCAGTTTCAGAAAAGTCTTTATTGCGAGCAGCGTCATCCCCAGGAGACTAAGAAAGGCGATGCAACCCTTTTCTAACGCTGTAGCGAGAGCGCGCAGCGATATATCGCGCCCCAAGAGTTATGCGACGCGTGTCAGTTTCAGAAAATTCTTTATTGCGAGCAGCGTCATCCCCAGACTAAGAAAGGCGATGCAACCCTTTTCTAACGTTGTAGCGAGAGCGCGCAGCGATATATCGCGCCCCAAGAGTTATGCGACGCGTTTCAGTTTCAGAAAAGTCTTTATTGCGAGCAGCGTCATCCCCAGGAGACTTAGAAAGGCGATGCAACCCTTTTCTAACGCTGTAGCGAGAGCGCGCAGCGATATATCGCGCCCCAAGAGTTATGCGACGCGTGTCAGTTTCAGAAAATTCTTTATTGCGAGCAGCGTCATACCCAGACTAAGAAAGGCGATGCAACCCTTTTCTAACGCCGTAGCGAGAGCGCGCAGCGATATATCGCGCCCCAAGAGTTATGCGACGCGTGTCAGTTTCAGAAAAGTCTTTATTGCGAGCAGCGTCATCCCCAGGAGACTAAGAAAGGCGATGCAACCCTTTTCTAACGCTGTAGCGAGAGCGCGCAGCGATATATCGCGCCCCAAGTGTTATGTGACGCGTGTCAGTTTCAGAAAAGTCTTTATTGCGAGCAGCGTCATCCCCAGGAGACTAAGACAGGCGATACAACCCTTTTCCAACGCTGTAGCGAGAGCGCGTAGCGATATATCGCGCCCCAAGGGTTATGCTACGCGTGTCGGTTTCAGAAATGTACTTATTGCGAGCAGCGTCATCCCCAGGTGACTAAGAAAGGCGATGCAACCCTTTTCTAACGCCGTAGCGAGAGCGCGCAGCGATATATCGCGCCCCAAGAGTTATGTGACGCGTGTCAGTTTCAGAAAAGTCTTTATTGCGAGCAGCGTCATCCCCAGGAGACTAAGAAAGGCGATGCAACCCTTTTCTAACGCTGTAGCGAGAGCGCGCAGCGATATATCGCGCCCCAAGAGTTATGCGACGCGTGTCAGTTTCAGAAAAATCTTTATTGCGATCAGCGTCATCCCCAGGAGACTAAGAAAGGCGATGCAACCCTTTTCTAACGCTGTAGCGAGAGCGCGCAGCGATATATCGCGCCCCAAAAGTTATGCGACGCGTGTCAGTTTCAGAAAAGTCTTTATTGCGAGCAGCGTCATCCCCAGGAGACTAAGAAAGGCGATGCAACCCTTTTCTAACGCTGTAGCGAGAGCGCGCAGCGATATATCGCGCCCCAAGAGTTATGCGACGCGTGTCAGTTTCAGAAAATTCTTTATTGCGAGCAGCGTCATCCCCAGACTAAGAAAGGCGATGCAACCCTTTTCTAACGCCGTAGCGAGAGCGCGCAGCGATATATCGCGCCCCAAGAGTTATGCGACGCGTGTCAGTTTCAGAAAAGTCTTTATTGCGAGCAGCGTCATCCCCAGGAGACTAAGAAAGGCGATGCAACCCTTTTCTAACGCTGTAGCGAGAGCGCGCAGCGATATATCGCGCCCCAAGAGTTATGCGACGCGTGTCAGTTTCAGAAAAATCTTTATTGCGAGCAGCGTCATCCCCAGGAGACTAAGAAAGGCTATGCAACCCTTTTCTAACGCCATAGCGAGAGCGCGCAGCGATATATCGCGCCCCAATAGTTATGCGACGCGTGTCAGTTTCAGAAAAGTCTTTATTGCGAGCAGCGTCATCCCCAGGAGACTAAGAAAGGCGATGCAACCCTTTTCTAACGCTGTAGCGAGAGCGCACAGCGATATATCGCGCCCCAAGTGTTATGTGACGCGTGTCAGTTTCAGAAAAGTCTTTATTGCGAGCAGCGTCAACCCCAGGAGACTAAGACAGGCGATGCAACCCTTTTCCAACGCTGTAGCGAGAGCGCGTAGCGATATATCGCGCCCCAAGGGTTATGCTACGCGTGTCGGTTTCAGAAATGTACTTATTGCGAGCAGCGTCATCCGCAGGTGACTAAGAAAGGCGATGCAACCCTTTTCTAACGCCGTAGCGAGAGCGCGCAGCGATATATCGCGCCCCAAGAGTTATGCGACGCGTGTCAGTTTCAGAAAAGTCTTTATTGCGAGCAGCGTCATCCCAAGGAGACTAAGAAAGGCGATGCAACCCTTTTCTAACGCTGTCGCGAGAGCGCGCAGCGATATATCGCGCCCCAAGAGTTATGCGACGCGTGTCAGTTTCAGAAAAATCTTTATTGCGAGCAGCGTCATCCCCAGGAGACTAAGAAAGGCGATGCAACCCTTTTCTAACGCTGTAGCGAGAGCGCGCAGCAATATATCGCGCCCCAATAGTTATGCGACGCGTGTCAGTTTCAGAAAAGTCTTTATTGCGAGCAGCGTCATCCCCAGGAGACTAAGAAAGGCGATGCAACCCTTTTCTAACGCCGTAGCGAGAGCGCGCAGCGATATATCGCGCCCCAAGAGTTATGCGACGCGTGTCAGTTTCAGAAAAATCTTTATTGCGAGCAGCGTCATCCCCAGGAGACTAAGAAAGGCGATCCAACCCTTTT